>NC_133651.1:288857759-289457759 GCF_009905375.1 Apium graveolens
AAAAGATGCTGAGAAATACAGAAAAAGTTTCAATTAGTCAAGGAACCAGATCAGTCAGCCATCCATCACTCTCATGTCAAGTCAATCAATGTGAATGAGATGAGCATGAACTATCTGAAGAAAGGACAATCTTCCAGCATCAAGACTAAAAAGGCTGAGATAATTCTTAAACCAAGGGAAAACTATCCAAAGCCATATTTGAAGAACCCTATGGATACTGTGTATGAGACACCCAAGCCTGATGAAAAGAAGCTTCTGTCAAGATCTATTCTCCTCTACAAAGATCCAGCTGATTCAGCCTCAAGAAAGAGAATTGCAAAGATATTCAGAAATGGGAAGGAAATTTGTGTGATAGCTGGACATCCACAATTTGCTCATGCAAAGGAAGAAGAAAAAGTCAGATTGAAGCAGGAAAAGAGGCAAGCTACTCTAGATGCAAAGAAGTCTAAACAAAAGAAAGAACAATTTGCTATCTTGACCAAGCTACAGGCTGTGAACTCTTCTCAACAAATTCCCTCTCAACCAACTCAAGCTACTGAATTAAAGAAGAAGATTGAAGAACAGAAGAAATCTCCAAGAAAGAAAGAACTGGCTAAAAGAACAAAAAGAAAGTTGGATATTGTTAACAAGGAATTGGAAGATCAATTTCCAATGGAATCCACTAAAGCTGAAACTCAAGCATCAAATCCCTCTGTGGTATTTGAAGACATAAGGGTGGTGGACCCCTACAGGAACATACATGGAGAGCCTATTGTGCCAAAGGATGAGCCAATAGAGTGGGATAAATTACCAATTCCTGACTTCAACTTGCCAATTCTCACCAAGCCAAGAAGGACAAAATCAAGGGCAGTCAAGAAAGTGAAGCTGTCACCTCTCAAATCCAAGGCAGTAGTCAAAGCTCAACTCAAGATCAACAAGGGAGACTACTTGTACTTGTGTGACATCAAAGAATTCTCAGACCTAAACCTTTATCTGGAGGAGCTGGATGAGGTAAGGTCAATTGATGCATACAGAAACCTACCTGAAAGGTTGGTATTCAAGTACAAAGGAGGAAGAGAGATTCAGTGGCCTCTTCACAGGATACTTCAAGAAAGCCAAGCTGTGTTGATCAAAGTCTATTCATCCTTCAAGAAAAACTTTGGGTTTAATGTAACTGCAAAAAGATTAGTATTGAAGAAGATTGAAGAGCTAAGGAGTGTTAGAGCCAAAGATGCACTACCAAAACTCTTAACATCCCATACACAGGGAGAAGAGTGCATCTAAGGCCCTACTGGCTGATGGAATTCATAGATGACAAGGGTGTGAGAAGATTCTTCAAATTAGAAGACCAGTTGAGTATCTCTAGCAATGAGACTCTCTTGGAAATGCAAGAAATGTTAGATCTCTCAGAATCTGATGAATTAGAATTCCACAGACAGCTCCAGAATCAAATTGAAGAAAACAACAGAAAGCTTGGAAGAAGATCCAGACCTTCAAGAAACTAGAAAAATCTGCTCAGGATAGAGGAGCATCTTGAACTGACTGTGAGCCAAACCTTGTATATCCTGTTTAAATTGAAGCACTCTCAGTTTTATCTACTTATCTTTAAAGATATATGTTTAGGATGTTTTGTTATCATCAAGTATCTCTTAATTTATGGCTACAATTCCAGTAGACATAAATTGGGGGAGATTGTTGTGAATATGTTGTGTACTTGATGATTACCTAAACAAAACATCTAAGTAAATTTTACTTAGTGAAATAATGTAGCACTCGACGGATAAGAATTATAGTCCCGACGGATAACTCGTTTTAGTCCCGACGGATGAGTAACTTATTATCCATCGAGTGAGTAGCTTATGTAATAATAAGTTTGTAGCACAGTGTTGTATGCACCTTTGTATAGAATCTATAGTAGTATATAAGTCATGTTGACTTTAACTAGATATTCAGAATAGGTTGATTAACTGTACATAAGCAATGTCTTGTAATTCTGTATAAGTGAAATGAAGTCAAGTGCCAAAATAGCTATCAACGGATGCTTAACAAAGCTTCGACGGATGATCAAATGACTTTCAACGGATTTTTAAAATAGCAGTCGACGGATGATCAAGTAAGTCATCGACGGATGATCTGAAAGTCGACGGATGATCATATCAAGATTCAAACATCAGTTGAACAGTGAAAACTGACACACAGCCGTCGAGTTGGATACAAACACACCGTGGAAGCCCATTAACTGGGTAATAGAGGACGAAAAGCAGCAAAGATCAAGACTGTTAGATTTTATATTTATTCAGTTCTTTTGACTTTGTAATCTTGGTAATATATAAACCAAGAGAGTAGCAAATAGAAAAACAACTAAGAGAGCTAAGAAACAAACACAGAGAAATCTTTGTAAGCACTATCTTTAGCATTTCCTATGTTCTTAGTAGTTCTATTTTGTATAAGCAGCTGTGAGCATTTCTGCACACAGAGTCCTCTCGATATATTAAATATATCTCTGGTGGAATTGTTTAAATCCGCCAGAAAGTTTTTAAAGACTCTTGTTTTTAATTACTCTTATTTTGATTCATTAAAGTTTATATTCCGCATTGTGCTAATCAAAACAAATAAAACTATAATCGAGTTGAACATTTTTATTTCAAGAAAAAGTTCAAAAATTCCATTCAACCCCCCTTCTGTAATTCTTGCTATATTGTTAAGGGACTAACACCATTCATATCTGAACCATCTCCACCATTTCCATCAGAATCTGAATCACCATTATGATCATTGTGATGATCATCTCCACTGCTATCTCTATTTGGGACAAACTCAGGTTCGTCTTTATCATCAGAAAGATCTTCCACACTTAAGTGATCATTGTTATCTTCCTTCTGAATACTCGGGAGCTTGGTGTCATCAAAAGTTACATTAAGGCTTTCCACAACTTTGCTGTCATCAATCACAAACACCCTATATGCCTTAGACTCCAATGAATAGCCTAGGAAAAAACCTTCTTCAGCTTTGGCATCAAATTTACCAAGATGCTCATCATCCTTTAGCACATAGCATTTTCCTCCAAACACATGAAAGTAACTCACGGATGGTTTCTTGTTGGCCATTAACTCATATGGTGTCTTTTCAAACATCTTGTTGATCAGGGTTCGATTCTGAGTATAACACGCGGTGCTAACAGCTTCAGCCCAGAAATACGTAGGAAGATTGGCTTCATTCAGCATTGTCCTTGCAGCCTCAACCAACGTACGATTCTTTCTTTCTACCACTCCATTCTGTTGAGGAGTCCTTGGTGCTGAATACTGTCTCAAGATGCCTTTCTCCACACAGAAATCATTCAACTTTGTATTTCTGAATTCTGTGCCATTATCTGATCTTATGCATCTTACAGGCACGCTAGCTTCTAACTCAATCTTGTTGATGTTATCAATGATCATTTCAGCTGCTTCATCCTTTGAATGTAAGATTAACACCCACGTGTATCTGGAATAGTCATCAACAATCCCTAAGCAATATTTCTTTCTCGACATAGACATTACATTGACTGGTCCGAACAAATCCATATGCTTGTTGTAAGGGCTCAGCAATGTCAGAAACTGTCTTCTTCTTATGTGATGCTCTTTTTGACTTTCCCTTCTCACATGCTTCATAAGGTCCTGCAGGACAAAATTCCATCTCGGGCAGACCTCTCACCAATTCCCTCTTAACCAAAGAATTCATGGTCTTGAAGTTTAAGTGGGAGAGCTTCTTATGCCATAACCAACTGTCGTCTGGAGAAGCTTTACTATAGAAGCACAGAACTTGACCATCTCCAGCAGAATTCCAGTCAGCTACAAACAAATCACCCTTTCTCACTCCATTGAGAGTAAGCTTCTCATTCTTCTGATTAGATATCAAACACCTCTCCTTCTTGAACAAAACTTCACAGCCTTTATCACAAAATTGGCTTATGCTGAGGAGATTATGCATCAGACCTTCAACTAGAGAAATATCTTCAATGATGACATTTCTAATTTCCAAACAGCCATATCCCGTTGTATAACCTTTGCTGTCATCTCTAAAGGTAACTTCCGGGCCAGCTTTCTCAACCACCTTTGATAGCAGGGCTCTATCTCCAGTCATATGCCTCGAACATCCACTGTCCAGAATCCAAATGACCTTCTTCTGCTTAATGCCCTGAAAACAAAGGAGATTAAGTTTTCTTTGGTACCCAAACTAAGTTGGGTCCAGGGGACTTAGAAGCATTTGAATATTTAACATTTTTCTTCACAGAATTGACAGGCTTAGTATGCTATGCATTGTCTTTGACCGTCCCTTTGTCACTTACAGAAGCATCAGCAGAATTGCTTCTAGGCTTGGTGACATGTGCCTCTTTCCTAACCTTAGGAGGGCTGACAGTCTTAGACCTACCAGTGTGTGTGTGTACATAATTATCATGATTATGCGATGAATTGTGCGAGTGTGTGGAATCAAGATAAGTGTGCATGAAATTAACAACACATGGCATGCAAACATAATTATTGCACTTAGGAGATTTAGGCTTGCTAGACATTTTATGCATATTAACATTCTTAATATTATCTACCTTAGCCTTCCTACAAGCATGCGTAAGATGACCAGCAGATCCATAATTATTGCATAACTTTCTAGGGCCATTGCCTCCTATCCTGCCATTTCTATTCCTGCTTCTTTTAGTTTTGGAACTAAAACCTAGTCCAGCCTTAGATGTTTCACTATCTGAGTCAGCTGACTTACTAGGTTCCTTTGCCTTTTTATCTTTTAATTCATTTAAGTCCTCAACAAGTAACTCATGTTCAATGAATAGTCTATCCTCATCAAAGGGATCATAAGATGCTTTCTTGTACCAAGGTTCCTTAGCATTTTTCAGAACGTGTGGTGTATCAGGTGGATTATTTACTTTTTCATTTTTGACCACACGTTTCTTACTTGACTTTCTAAGCTCATCTTAATCTAGCCCAATTCGAAGTTTACCACTTACAACTTGGCTAGATATGAGTTCCTTCGCAAGATTAGCAGAATTGGCATACGCTTGTAACTTAGCTTCTAATTCCTTTATCTTCTCATCTCTCTGAGCAATGGTCTCAACATGATTATTAGCCTTAAGTTCTAGATAGTGATGTTTTTGCCTAATGTCTTCAACATTAACTTTTTCAAGAACTAACTTATCAAGTTCTTCCTGTAGTTTCTTTACCTTTTCTTTCAAGTCACCTACAGTACCATTAGCATTTTTCAAGGAGACTATACAGTGATAATAGCTCATATTTATGGAATTATATCTATCAATGCATGCTTTCTCAGTGCATTCAACTTTTATACTATCAAATGAAGATGCAGCAGGTATAGTGATAGACTTTCTAAAAGCAAGGCAGTGTTCATTCTCACATAGATTTTCAGTATGAAATGGAGGTGAGTAGGAGCAAAGGATTACCTGTCTTGAAGAGTGTGGAGTGTCAGCCATGAGTGCCAGATTTCCAAACTGCTCTTCCTCATCATCAGTATCATCCCAGCTTCTACCCTCAGCTATGTAAGACTTCACTGGACACTTCTTCGAACCTCCAGAATCTTTCCTTTGATAAGCCTTTCCTTTGTCTCTTGCATGTTGACTCCTTCTACATTCAGTGGTAAAGTGTCCCATTTCTCCACAGTTTGTAGCCTGAGTCTGAATATGATGGAGATTTCTGACCCCTGTTGCTGCTACCAGATCCCCTGAAGGCTTGTTTCCTCCTGAATCTCAGGTTTCCAAACATAGCTGCCATGTTGGCCATGGTGGGATCCTTCATATCTTGCAACTCTTCCATTGTATAATAATCCCTTGGGTCTCTAGAGAGATTTCCATCATCAACTTCAGCATCACAAAGCACTTGATCATTTGTCTTTGGCTTTTCAGCAGTTATGTCCAAGTCCTTGTGTTTACTAGCTACAAGAGCAGTTGTCTTCAATAACTCAGCATTCTTCACGTCCACTGCACCACTTCCATATATAATCTTTTTATGTTCCAATTCCATTTCATGAGTCTTCATCTTCCCATATAACTTGTCCAGAGACATAGTCTTGAAGTCCAAGCGCTCACGAACTGAATCTCCTTTACTTATGAGATGTGTGGGCAATGTCAACATAAACTTCCTGTTTATGTCTTTATATTCATATCTCTTCCCATAGATGCTCAGTTCATTTATCCACTTGTTCAATCTTTTAAAGACTGAAGTTATGTTTTCGCTTGAGAGAGATTTGAATGCCTCGTACTGGGTATTCAGAATATCAAGTCTATTTTCTGTTACGTCTTCCGTTCCTTCCATTAACAACTCTATGGTTTTCCACATATGCTTAGCAGTTTCACACACAACAATTTGATGGCTCATGTCATCATCCATGGATTCCATCAACAAGTGCTGCACCTTGGCATCCAGACTATCCAATTTAATATCCTTCTCAGTGTAGTCATCTGGATTCATAGGAATTCTTTTCTCATCATCATTTGGATCCTCTATCTCAAATACAAATGGTCCTTTCTCGATGACCTTAATGTATCTGTGATCTGCAGCTCTAAGATAAAGAAGCATCCTCTTCTTCCATAGATTGTAGTTTGCCTTATTGAATTTCAGAACTTTAAGACCGCCAATCCTTTGAGAACTCATTTTTACAGATCTGTAAAATTTTCGCAATACGATGTCTCAAACTGCAACTATCCAATCAGTCACATAATACAACCAATCAATAGAAACCCAATCTACACAACCAAAAGCTATCCCAGTCTCCGTTCAACCAAAATCCAACACAAAACTTGCTAACCTAAAGGATCTTATCCGTATATCGATCAACAAGCTCTAATACCAATTGTTAGGTCCATTAAGTTAATACAGAGGGGGTGGATGTATTATCGTTCATTTTTCAAATAAATTCGCAGCGGATATAGATACTATGAAAAACAAACACAAACACAAGAGCTTCGGGGGATTGATCTTATATTATTAAGAAAAATCTCCGAGTGGGTTGCTTACAAACTTTGTTACAAACGTAAACAAAGCAACAATAACTCTACACCCTACAAAAGATAACTTATCAAATGTGTGTATCGCTATCACTCTAAAAAGTAGTATAACCTATCAGATACAAGCTATCAATATAAGGCTTTAATGCTTTTGAGTGTTCCTATGTAAGACTAGAATTCTGTATAAAATTCAACAGCACTTCCCTTCGTAAATTGATGATTTGATAGACCGAATCTCCAAAGAGCGAGAACAATGCTAGTGTTTCTGATTATGATTGATTATTGAATTCACTGTTGAACTGATAGATATAGGTAGGTGAATAGACTGGGAGACGTGGCAAGCTCTCGTCCTAGTATTAAATCAATCAGGGTGCAGTAGTCGAAATCCATAAGTCGAATTAAAGTTGCCTTGATTTTCAGTAGTCGAATTGGAGTTCAAGAGAGGAAATGACCTTGATTTATAATCCAACACCTCAGAAGTCGATTTGTACCTCAAGGAATTCGACTAGTGACTTTCTAGGATTTCCACAAGTTGATTTTCATGCCAAGGGGAATTTTGACTTAGATTAAAACACCAAGTAGCTACTAGTTGAATTTTAGGATGCTAAAATCGACTAGTAGAATATGGTAGTCGATTTTTGCACTTCCCATGCCTTAGTAACTTTTCTGCTTTGCACAATTCGACTAGTAGATATAAAAATCGACTAGTAGACTTGGTTAAACTCCTAGAAGTCGATTTTGGCTTGTTGAAATGCTAGAAGTCGATTTCTTCCTTTTAGTAGTCGATTTATATAAGTTCTTTTCCTTAGAAACTTTTCCATCTTAGCCAAATCTTCCTCCTTGCTATGCACTTCCATTTGGTTGACTTGCAACTCATGAAAGTTGACCTACAATCACTTTGAACTTGAACTTGACCTCTTTTACTTCCTTAAACTTGATCTATGCAATCCCTGAGTTATACCACTTCATGCCTTCCTGTCTTCTGAGCTTCATCTTCAATCTTCGAACAGTTTTCTTGAATACGAATCTTACTTGACAGTCTTTCGAATGATAGTACTTAGTTTCCTTTCACAGATCACTGACGCCTAGTGCAATGGTCTGGTTCACAGACGACTAGTTCCGCTCTCAGGCCTTCGTACTATAGACTATACAATTCACTGTTAAGTCTTCTACTATATCAAATCAGCTTCACTGAAACCCTTATGACCTTCACACCAATCCAGATTGCTACTTCGAATATCTTCAACCTTATTCCTTCGATGAATGAACATATTAATGAACTTCCTTCAAACTTCTGTTGACGACTTCTTCACTGTAGCTTTCCAGATCATTGTGTATATGTCAAGTCTTCTATCTTCGTACTGATTTCAATGGATATAGGATTATTTGCAAGTCCTGTCTATGTTGAGTTATCATCCTCTGCATTATTGTCATAGATGAATCTATCTTTAATCTTCAACTCCTTCTATATCCAACAAATAATATATTAAGACTGGTGTGTTTGTTGACTGAGGATCACATCTCACTGATCATAGGTATAGTGATACTAAAGTATAAAACACAGGCATATGTAAATATATATGGTGCTGGACAGACCCAGTGTGAGATTCTACATGTCTGTTGTGTCATAAGTAATTCTCACTGTGATAATGATGTAACAGTTCTTAGATTTGAAATCATTATATTTTTATACGAGAATTAATGTATTTTGATTACATTAAAAGTTACCTTTGACCGGGTAATGATAAAAGTGTATTTTGGGTCTATTATGAATTGTATGAGAAATATGAATGATCTAGAAAGGATTTAACCCTCATATTTTGAGGAGTGATATTATTGGCCTCTTGTTTGAGCTAGTGTAAGAACCCAAATTTTTGACATCAGTAAAAGACCTTTAGGAATAGTAACCTTGCGGTTTATTAAAAACTTTAGCGACCACACCATATACGAGTGTTTAATTTAAGTTTCCGAGTTCATATTGTGGTTATACGTACTAAATGAGTGTATGCAAGAGTCATGAGTTTTCAAAGAAAACCAATAGTCTAAATGATATTATTTTACGAGCCATCAAGGAATAAGAGAATTATACTACGACCAATAATATCTTGAGAATTATAATTTCATAACTAATAACCAAGTATGAGCACTGGAAATGGTAATGATTTACGATTAGCAGAATTCTTCGACGTAGCATTTACATGTATTGATTTAAAAGTACGTGAACGAAAGCGAGATAATGTAGGATGACAAAATCAAGTGATAACCTAGGAAATTAAATATTTTATAAATTTATTCAACAAGTAATAAATTAGGAAGCTAGTTACGAAAATTAATAAATAACAAATTTTGATAAACATAAATTCAAGGAGCTTATCATGCAAGCTTTGACAAATGAGACACCTAGCTAAGCCTAGCCTTTGAAAATGAGATGCATCTTTTCCTACACACTTTCTAAAGTCACAAAATTCTATTTCCACCACATTTCCAAGAAGCAAGCAAGGCAATTCTTTCTGTCTACAAAAACCCAATGCTGATTTCCAAGAACACCATGGGAAGAAAAATTCATATCTCATGATCTATTCATTCAAAAATTACCAAATTTTAACCAAATCTTACTCATACCATATACAAGGTACGTTCAAAATTTCATGGCCATTGAATTAGTATAGCATAGTCAAATCCTTGCTCAAAATTGGTGGTGAATAGTAACTCCGAAAATCACTAACTTGTTTACTTGATTTTTCATGAAAGTTTAAGGCTCCTAAAGCTAGACAAAGGCTTCATCAAGGATATTAGGACTTTATTAAGTATTACCAAGCTTCAAGGAAGTTATAAAAATTCATCCAAACTTTGTTTAAATTTTAAGTTTCAAGAAAAGTAAGGATCTTGGATATAAGTATGGTTTTGATGATTGATTTAATATTATCTTGATGTTTAGTTAATTAGTTTTAAGGTTGATGATTTTTTCCTCAAGAACATGATTTTCTTGAGATGATTTAGTGTTGAGATGATGATTTGATGATTGTTGATGGTGGTATAATGATTTAAGACATAAACGAAACTCGAATCGTAATCGTAACCTCGTTAAAATGAACAAACCTCAACTTAAGTTTCTTCAGACGTTCCCGAATGTATAAACTGTAGTTTACTGAAAAATGAGACTTGATTATAATATAAAATGTTATGAGGATCGTTTAGGCGCTTGAATCTCTTGATTCCGATTTACGGATCAAAAGTTATGACCGTTTTAGTAAAAGGGATTTACACGATAAAACTGCTAGAATTATGAACTTTGTAAATATAAATGATCGACCTAAAAATATTTAAAAATCATGAAATGTTTACAGAGAGGAAAAAATATAGTTTATTAGCTTCCATAATAATTTCAAGTAAAAATATTAATTTTTCAATTTTATAAAAATGTCAGAGCTGAGGTCGCGCGGAGTACGAATGTCAAAAACAACCCCCTGTTAGGAAACTACCACTTCGGGATTTTCACCCCTGTTACCAGAAAACCATTCTCAAATTATGTGTTATAAATTTTGTCTAGATCCCGTACGAGAAAACGGTGCGTCAATTGAGTTAACGGTTTGAGATATATCAACGTTTTACTGAAAGCGTTTTGAATAGTAAAACTCGTAGTTGACCGAACTTTTGAAATGCTTTTCACCTAATTAAATTCATTTTATCAAAATGAAACTTTAGGATAAATATTACAAGCACTCAAGAAGCTACTCGAGGTGGTTTTGTATTAAAATATTAAATTTATGATTTATTAAAAATGATAGAGTGCGAGTCGTGTAATAGTAATATTCGGTAAAGTCAAATCTAGAAGACCACTTTGACCGTCCGTTTCGACCAAGGAGTGATACTTATTTCCAGTCTGTCGAATGATGAAAGTTATGAAGTATTGAACTTATTAGAAATATAAGTTGGTGATGAGAGTAGGAATACTGATTAAGATTATAATGTTTTTGGATTAGAAAACCCGGAACGAGAGGAAGTCGGGAAACGTGTCTTGGACTCCAGGCAAGTTTTCAAACCTACCTTTTTTGAAACTGTTGTGTTGTGTTTGTTTTCAAATAATGTCGATATATACATGATGCTATATTTATGATGTTTTACGAATTATGTTATATAATATCATACGATATGATAATGATTTTGGTATATGAATATTACTGAATTTCAATCGATAACGCTAGAGAGTAGCGTTGTATATATGAGCAGTATATTTTATACCCAGGATCGGTTAGTATAATTTTATGAAAACCCGGAAGTATTCTGGAGGTGTTTTATTTAAGAATACAAATGCTATAGTAGAGCGTGATATATAAGTTATAAGACCGAGAGTCTGTCAGTTTTTATAAATTATAAACTCGGGAATCATCCCGGAGATGTTTTGGATCATTAAAAGTCTGTACTTATTTTATTCCAAGGGACTCGATGTCTACTTGTGAAACATTAAATACCTCAAACTTTTATTAAAACGATTCCCAAAGATCATATTCCCTCAACCCTATTTTACTTGAACAACGAATATTATTTCGGTTATTAATTTAATATATGATAAGTATTCTCCAACGATTATTCATTTCAAACTCGACCAATTATTAAAGATTACTTTAAATTATCTAAACATAAATTAGTTGAGGAATAATATTTTAAATATTCTTTTAAAAGTAAACTCATTCGAGGTTTAATTATTCTTCGATTAATATTTAATTATTTATTATTTATTAAATGATTTATTTATGATTTAAAAATCATAAAACCTGATTTAAAATACTTTCTGATTTTCGGAAAATCTTTCGAATAATTTCAAATCGTCAAAGAATATTATCTCGACTTGCTTTAAATATTTTGAATATAGTTTCTAAGGAAACTCCCCCTTATTTAATTATCTATTGACAACGGTCAACTCACATCCTTAGAACTTTCTCCGAAAAATTCGGAAGTACGTGTACATATACATATCTACGATAATAAAATAAGCTGTTTCTATCAACAAGCAAAACGCATGGGGGAACTTTGATGTGTTTCGAGTTCTCGAGATATGATAGAAATCTTTTAAAGGACAAGTGAGGGGTAGACTCTAGTACTATGTGTGCTAGATGGACTACCAAAGGTACGGCAGGCGAAGGTACTCTGTGTACTCAGGAACTTAGGAACTTGTGAAGTATGTGTATACCCAAAATGGGACACGTAGCCCGAATGTGGCCAGGGTGATAACCGGGATATGAAGGTGTCGTCCTTCTACTAGTAGAAAATGTTACTATTTCCGTAGTACGACTGATCATCGTATGCGGTGGCTCCAACGAATGTCCTATTCTTCCAATTGGAATTGTGATGCAATACCGTAACCCAAGCCTAGGTGCTGGGTTTACCATTAAGGTATTCGTAGGATAATAATCCATTAAAGAATTGTTTTCATAAGAAGGTGTGTATCACCAAGCAAAACTATTTTTGAATAAAACATAATTATCATATATGACATTTTACTTGAGTTTATTATACAGTCATTTCATATTGTACATTATTATGCTGGGCATTATAGCTCACTCTTGCTTTCTTTTAAATGACACAACACAACAGATAACCAGTATGTTGATGTGGGACTTAGTCGCTTGCAGTCATGGGGAGAATCCCTGGCAGCTTTGTCTCAGGTGGGTCAGAGTATCAGATAGGTATAAGATATCAGTCGTAATTGTTGTAACTTCATGTAGAGGTTATAAATAATTGTTTGAGATCCTGTAAAGTACATTTGAGTTTTAATAACAGATGATACTTATTGTACGTCATTTCTAAGGCTATAACTTGTCAGTGTGTGAGATTGGGGGTCTGTGATATGGAATTATTGGATTATTGAGTTAATGCAGGTTACAGATGATTGAAGGATTGGGATTCCTGACCCCGGATTTGGGGGCATTACAGAAATGGTATCAGAGCATTAAGTTATAGTACTTAGAGATGAGAGTGTTAGGATTTTGTCTAGATGTGAGATTTCGTAAGAGCTCATATAGAGTTCATCATTGGACTACCGGATGTAGCCTCAATGTGTAGGTTATATTAAATGTATATTTGAGGTATTAAAGTGTGACTCATAGAACCATTAGAGATTATCAGAATGATGAGAAGAAAATTTATAATCATATATGATTTGGCAAGGATGTGGATGTAGAACTCAAAGCTGAGTCTCCGGGGCATTTGGGGTAAAGATGATATTACCAACATCATATGTAAATTTTGATAACACGAGCCTTGTTACTCGTAGTTCTTTATAGGTTGCCCATGAAGGGGCATCACATGTGAGAATCATAAAGTCTAATTATTATACAGTTGAGGTGATTGACCCAAACTAGTTGAAAGTGTCATTTTACCAATGAGGATGTGAATGTCATATTAATCACGAATTCACCAGAGATAGTGTCCAATATACCCTTAAGGATTTTAATTCAATTACGGAATATTTGAATGTAATATAAGAATGTTATCGTAATATGAGTACACTACGTGATATTATTAGTGCACTTAACTTGTAAGGTTATGTTGGTTTATCTCAGAGATCGAGAGCATCGAGAATTGATGGCATGTCTACAATTGAATGGCATAAGATTATAATGAGCGATAGTTCGATCTTAGAACCTTTTAAAAGGATAGACCAGTGAGTCTAGACTGGAATTCTTCGGTAGAAATGATGTCAGAGACTACGTATATATACTCGTAGACCTCAAATATATTCAGTAATGTATGTTCACTTACACACACATGCCACCGAACTTATGGACTGCATTGAGATCCCTAAGAGTTCTATTTGATCTGTTCCCAGGGAGAACTGGACACTTGTAGTTAGTAACGGATGCGTGTAGCAGGCCCCTATCGGCTTAAAAGATCCTTTTGGAATATTTCTGAGTAAGGTCTTTGAGGTAAAACACCTGAATGACAGATACACGTGCGAAAGTCAAGTTAGTAAGCGATTTTAAAATGATTTGAAAGAAACACTAGCTGAAATAAGGAATTACAAAGACGAAGAGGTGGTATCATCCTCAGACGGATAATAACGAGAGTTAGGATAATCTGTGAAATATTTTAGCACCTACTCATCGTCATGCTACTCCCTCCAAACTGTTGATCATTCGTATTGCCTTGATAAGTCATATCAGGAAATCCTTTTCGTTCCCTAACTTTGAACTTCCGATGTGACCATCTTGAATAGTCTTTCTCTGCAGCAGGACTTGTTCAATTCTTTTAGTTAATCCATGAATTTTCATTCATAGATTATGATCTTCTTGTTCAACTCAGAGCTATTTATACTTCATTTCAATTATCCAAGAGATTTTTTATATATATAAATTTTTCCTCAATTCATCGATGAATATTCATAATGAGTATCTTCAATTGATTCTTCTTTCTTACTTACTCTTCTCAGTCGAGATTGTAAATATCTAACAAATTGTTAAAAACATGGATGATCTAATATCCATATAATCCTCTGAAATCCTTTTCTTCTAATCGGGATGAAATTGTATATCGAACTTTGAAATCATAGTAAGTGTATTAATTTGATATTGGTATTCCGAATTCAATTCTATTTGAGAATCTGATGAAGTATGTGAACGAGGACACCTCTGAGTGTACCCTTTTATTTGGCAAGAAATATATGATAAGAGGCCATCGATTGTTCCGATGCCAAGACCACTCGATTCAGAGTTATAATTATCTTTCTCGGCCCAAATTTGAAAACTCTTTATTTCAAAATCGTCATCCGGGTAGCCACAAATTTCTTCAGTGGTTACGACGTTGAGATTTTTATAAACAAACTAAAATATGCCTAGTTGCATATGTTCTCATGAATGACTAGTTAATTGTCCTAACTAGTCAAAATTTTAATTAATACGACGAAAGCCTAGCTAATCGTCCTAGCTAGTTGCCATGGGCCAAACCAATTGTGCTGGCCATTTTCTTAGCCGGTTGATAATATTGCTTGATATGGACTAGCTATTATTTTTCTAGTTCCACTTCCAATCAAATTTTTATTATTCCATAGTGCATTACATATGCAAAATTTAATTGTTGATGAAATTTTCAAAGAATGATTTAATTGAGACCTAACTAGGTCTCCCACTCAAACGAGAATTCATATTCAGTTTTATGAAATATTTTGTTCATGAAATATTCTATTCTTTCATTTATATAAAGAATAACCAATTAAAATCATAAAGTGATTGAAGAATAATATACTTCGTTATTTGTTAATCATTGAGTAAAATTCCTTCCTTTAAAATAACATCATTTTGAAACCTCAATGATTAACCTTTGGTTGAGAATGTTATTTAAAATTTCCTTCGTTATTCGAAAAGAAAAGTATTCTTTCAATGGGAAAATCTTACAAGTATCATTCGTATGATGTTATTATTCAGCAATCATTGCCTTCAATGGATATTCTCTATAATATTACAATATAAAATTCTAAGGACATGGAAGGATAATCCTTGTTGTATTCTTCCTTCCAAGTTATAAATTTTCTGAGTGTTGTGACTCTTTTATTTAGAGCTCATTATTTGTTCAGATGTTAGATTTTGAAATCTTGTTAAGATTGTCTAAATTTCACCGATATCGTGAAAATCATTTTTCCAAGGCTAATGCCTTCCGAACAAAGAGAGGTATAGTTGAGAACCGATTGTTGTAATATGAGACTGAAAGCTCAGTGCTATGATGGTGCAATCGGAGCATCGTGATGAGTAAGTTGTTTTAAAAAGGGAATATCATGTTTAGTTATTATCATAAGGATCTTTAACATGGTTATAGAAGAACGATAATAGAGATATAACGTGATTAGTGAGGTACACTTCTGTTAAACACTATATTGAGATAAGAAGTAATGAATTCGGGAAAGACCAATCATGTATGAATTCAAGGAATAAGATTTTCAAAAAGTGAACATAAGATTAGTAATAACCTCTTGTTAGAAATACTCGGCGATAAAAACAGGATTTTGTATGAAATGTAATGATACATCTACGTAGCTTAAGGATCGTGACATAAGGCGTCCTAATAATGATCCAGAATAATTGCGATAAGGTTCGGACTGAAAGGGACAAGGAGTTTACTTATGAGAAAATTTTGGAATTTTTTTTACACTACACACAAGATAGAGGCTATAGTCAAATTGATCAAATGCTATGGTTGAGAAATCTATTATTATCAAGGAAAGGCCAATGTGGTGGCCGACACTTTAAGTAGGAAAAGATATATTGAGGATGGCAAATCTCAGAATAACTGATGAGAAAGATCGCATGAAAAGAACGCTTTATTACTTAACAGGAAGACTTAAAGATGCCTAAAAATGTAAACGGATATTAGTCATGACAGAATATGAAAAGGGATGTCATTGAGTAGGTAAGTAAGTATTCGACATGGTTGAAAATGAAAACGGAAAGGCGCGGATTAAAATTTTGGCGATTACGACTTGTAGATGACCCAAATAGGAGTAAGAGTTAATTATAATAAATTTTGAAGGAGGATTATCAAGAACCAAGTTAGCCGTCATGCTATTTGAGGATTTTGAGTGATAGATTAAATAAGACCGCTTATTTTATTATGCAAACGATAGATGTCCACTCTACAAAATTATTATAAACGAAGAAGAGATAATTGGGACAGAGAGACCCTGTGACGACTGCGCCGCGCAAGGATCCAAGGTTTAATTAGCGGGACTATTTCCCAAGATATTTTGTAAAAAAGGACGGAAAGAGGAATGACTTAGAGTTCTCAAATCGACAAGTAGAATGAGAGGACTATCATGACCATTGAAGATACGTCTAGCGGCTTACCTTTTATTTGGAACGGTTTGGGGAATCGCCTATTGTTGATAGATAATTCGTGTAGATATACTTACCACGCTAGCATACAAAAAATAGTCGCCGATATCCCTTATGAAGGACAACGTGAAAGAATGAAGGATGTCATTGTCAGAGCTGATAGAAGGCAAAGAAGATCGTACACGCCCTATAAAGGCCACTGGTAGCAGGTACCAATAAAAGCGAATAAGTCTAAGGCGCTAGAGAGAATAACAAGTATGACCCAGAAGGAATCATAGTACTATAGATATTATACGGTGAATGACTAAAGAAGTCCTACCAATAACGGAAGCTGAGCATTCCACGACTCTAAAGGCGTATCAATCAATTGCGTATAAAATGGTGCTTCTTTCAAGATGGCAACAGGACCCGACGTGCCTTACGTTACTACGGGAAGAAATGTTAAATCTGACGCTAAGCATGTAACATGATACGAGCGTGTAGAAATGCGACGAGAACTTCTTACATAAAATAATCGACAGAGATGATGCGCAAAAATGGGAAAATGTTAAGGAACGAAACTCTAGCACTAGTAAGAGTGATGGAGGGGGAAACGAATAAGTTGAAGGAGCATTCCAAATATTAGAAGATGCACTAATAGTCCATATTATAGATTTCTAAGGAAAATGAAGTGACCAATTGCGTTAATCGAATTGACGACAATAACGAGTTATCGTGCGGGCATTGGAATGGCTACAAAGCTTTGTACGGAAGAAAGAATCATTCTCCCTTAGGTTGGGAAGAAATTGGAAAGTGGAGGATACTGGACCATAGTTGAGTCTACAGACCAAAGAAATTCCTAGAACTTATCAGAACCCGTCTAGTGGTAGCCCAGGATGAACAATAGTGATATGCGGACTAGATCTATAAAGACGAAAAGTACGAAGTAAAAGACCAAGTATTATTGAAAGTGCCTCCCGGGGAGGGAGTGATGAGATTCGAAAAGGAAAGAATGTTGAACCAAGGATTATTGGACTGGTTGAAATCTTTAAAGAAAAAAGAGATTTGGCGTATAAATTAGCACCAACATCGAACAGTCACCAAGTTTAAAACGAGTACCCGAAAATATATTTGACGGATGAGTGGAGATTTTATGAAGAGATCCAATACTGTGAAGTTAATGTGAGAACTCGAGGTGGTCCTGTGAGAAGCGTGTCCCCACCTATTTCTGAACTGATTCCGGGACAGAATCCTTTTAAGGGGGGAAGACTATAAGAACCCAAATTTTTGACGTCAGTAAAAGACCTTTAGGAATAGTAACCTTGCGGTTTATTAAAAACTTTTGTGACCACATTATATACGAGTGTTTAATTTAAGTTTCTGAGTTCATATTATGGTTATACGTACTAAATGAGTATATGCAAGAGTCGTGAGTTTTCGGAGAAAACCAATAGTCCAAATGATATTATTTTACGAGCCATCGAGGAATAAGATAATTATACTACGACTAAGAAAATCTTGAGAATTATAATTTCATAACTCATAATAAAGTACGGGCATTGGAAATGATAATGATTTACGATTAGCGGAATTCTTCGATGTAACATTTATGGGAATTAATTTAAACGTACGTGAACGAAAGCGAGATAATGTAGGATGAAAAAATCAAGTAATAACCTAGGAAATTAAGTATTTTATAAATTTATTCAACAAGTAATAAATTAGGAAGCTAGTTACAAAAATTAATAAATAACAAATTTTGATAAACATAAATTCAAGGAGCTTATCATGCAAGTTTTGACAAATGAGACACCTAGATAAGTCTAGCCTTTGAAAATGAGATGCATCTTTTCCTACACACTTTCTAAAGTCACAAAAGCCTATTTCCACCACATTTGCAAGAAGCAAGCAAGGCAATTCTCTCTCTCTCTCTAAAAACCCAATGTTGATTTCCAAGAACACCATGGGAAGAAAAATTCATATCTCATGATCTATTCATTAAAAATCACCAAATTTTAACCAAAGCATCCTCATACCATATATAAGGTACGTTCAAAATTTCATGGCCATTGAATTAGTATAGCATAGTCAAATCCTTGCTCAAAATTGGTGGTGAATAGTAACTCCGAAAATCACTAACTTGTTTTCTTGATTTTTCATGAAAGTTTAAGGATCCTAAATCTAGACCAATGCTTCATCAAGGATCTTAGGACTTTTTTAAGTATTATAAAGCTTCAAGGAAGGTATAAAAATTCATCCAAACTTTGTTTAAGTTTTAAGTTTTAAGAAAAGTAAGGATCTTGGATATAAGTATGGTTTTGATGATTGATTTAATATTATCTTGATGTTTAGTTAATTAGTTTTAAGGTTGATGATTTTTGCCTCAAGAACATGATTTTCTTGAGAGGATTTAGTGTTGAGATGATGATTTGATGATTGTTGATGGTGGTATAATGATTTAAGACATAAACGAAACTCGAATCGTAATCGTAACCTCGTTATAATAAACAAAACTCACCTTAAGTTTCTGCAGAAGTTCCCGAATGTATAAACTGTAGTTTCCTGAAAAGTGAGACTTAGTTATGATATAAAATATTATGAGGATCATTTAGGTGCTTGAATCGCTTGATTCCGATTTACGAACCAAAAGTTATGACCGTTTTAGTAAAAGGGATTTACGTGACAAAACTGCTACAAATTACGGATTTTGCAAATATAAATGATCGACTTAAAAATATTTAAAAATCATGAACTATTTTCAGAGAGTAAGAAATAGAGTTTATTAGCTGCCATAAAAATTTTAAGTAAAAATGTTAATTTTTCAATTTTATAAAAATGTCGGAGCCGAGGTCGCGTGGAGTACGAATGTCAAAAACAACCCCCTATTAGGAAACTGCCACTTCGGGATTTTCACCTCTGTTACTAGAAAACCATTTTCAAATAATGTATTCTAAATTTTTTCTAGATCGCGCACGCAAAAATGGTGCGTCAATTAAGTTAACGGTTTGAGAGATATCAACATTTTACTGAAAGTGGTTTGAATAGTAAAACTCCGTAGTTGACCGAACTTTTGAAATGCTTTTCACCGAATTAAATTCATTTTATCAAAATGAAACTTTAGGATAAATATTAAAAGCACTCAAGAAGCTCCTCGAGGTGGTTTTTTATTAAAATATTAAATTTATGATTTATTAAAATTGATAGAGTGCGAGTCGTGTAATAGTAATATTTGGTAAAGTCAAATCTAGAAGACCACTTTGACCGTCCGTTTCGACCAAGGAGTGATACTTATTTCCAGTCTGTCGAATGATGAAAGTTTTGAAGTATTGAACTTATTAGAAATATAAGTTGGTGATGAGAGTAGGAATACTGATTAAGATTATAATTTTTTTGGATTAGAAAACCCGGAACGAGAGGAAGTCGGGAAACGTGTCTTGGACTCCAGGCAAGTTTTCAAACCCTATATTTTTTGAAACTGTTGTGTTGTGTTTGTTTTCAAATAATGTCGATATATACATGATGCTATATTTATGATGTTTTACGAATTATGTTATATAATATCATACGATATGATAATAATTTTCGTATATGAATATTACCGAATTTCAATCGATAACGCTAGAGAGTAGCGTTGTATATATGAGCAGTATATTTTAGACCGAGGATCGGTTAGTATAATTTTATGAAAACCTGGAAGTATTCTGGAGGTGTTTTATTTAAGAATACAAATGCTATAGTAGAGCGTGATATATAAGTTATAAGACCGAGAGGCGGTCAGTTTTTATAAATTATAAACTCGAGAATCATCCCGGAGATGTTTTGGATCATTAAAAGTCTGTACTTATTTTATTCCAAGGGACTCGATGTCCACTTGTGAAACATTAATTACCTCGAACTTTTATTAAAACGATTCCCAAAGATCGTATTCCCTCAACCCTAATTTACTTGAACAACGAATATTATTTCTGTTATTAATTTAATATATGACAAGTATTCTCTAACGATTATTCATTTCAAACTCGACCAATTATTAAAGATTACTTTAAATTATTTAAACATAAATTAGTTGAGGAATAATATTATAAATATTCTTTTAAAAGTAAACTCATTCGAGGTTTAATTATTCATCGATTAATATTTAATTATTTATTATTTATTAAATGATTTATTTATGATTTAAAAATCATAAAACCTGATTTAAAATACTTTCTGATTTTCGGAAAATCATTCGAATAATTTCAGATCGTCGAAGAATATTATCTCGACTTATTTTAAATATTTTGAATATAGTTTCTAAAGAAAGTCCCCCTTATTTAATTATCTGTTGACAACAGTCAACTCAAATCCTTAGTACTTCCTCCGAAAAATTCGGAAGTATGTGTACATATACATATCTACGATAATAAAATAAGTTGTTTCTATCAACAAGCAAAATGCTTGGAGGAACTTCGATGTGTTTCGAGTTCTCGAGATATGATAGAAATCTTTTAAAGGACAAGGGAGGGGTAGACTCTAGTACTATGCGTGCTAGATGGACTACCAAAGGTACGGCAGGCGAAGGTACTCTGTGTACTCAGGAACTTGTGAAGTATCTATATACCCAAAATGGGACACGTAGCCCGAATGGGGCCAGGGTGATAACCGGGATACGAAGGTGTCGTCCTTCTACTAGTAGAAAATGTTACTATTTCTGTAGTACGACTAATCATCGTATGCGGTGGCTCCAACGAATGTCCTATTCTTCCAATTGGAATTGTGATGCAATACCGTAACCCAAGCCTAGGTGCTGTGTTTACCATTAAGGTATTCGCAGGATAATAATCCATTAAAGAATTGTTTTCATAAGAAGATGTGTATCACCAAGGAAAACTATTTTTTTATAAAACATAATCATCATATATGACGTTTTACTTGAGTTTATTATACAGTCATTTCATACTGTACATTATTATGCTAGGCATTATAGCTCACTCTTACTTTCTTTTAAATGACACAACACAACAGATAACCAGTATACCGGTGTGGGACTTAGTCGCTTGCAGTCATAGGGAGAATCCCTGGCATCTTTGTCTCAGGTGGGTCAGAGTATCAGATAGGTATAAGATATCAGTCGTAATTGTTGTAACTTCATGTACAGGTTATGAATAATTTTTTGAGATCCTGTAAAGTACATTTGAGTTTTAATAACAGATGTTGTACGTCATTTCTAAGGCTATAACTTGTGAGTGTGTGAGATTGGGGGTCTGAGATGTGGAATTATTGGATTATTGAGTTAATGTAGGTTACACATGATTGAAGGATTGCGTGACGACCCAGATTCCTGACCCCAGATTTGGGGGCATTACATCTAGACTATATAATGTGTGACAACGCTCAAATGTTGATTTGATATGACAGTCTATGCATTGATCAAGGAAACTTGGATTAAACTATGATGAGGATGACACATTACATGCCTCTAGTTGAACCTATAATATTTGGTTAAAGGGACTATATTACATTGTACATTATCACGAAAGGTTTAATCAAATCACCGATTTAATTAGTATTACTTGGGTAGCAATGATTTATTACTAGATGCCGTTCATTATTTATAATTTTAATATGAGATATTATTATTATTGTCAACATAATAATAACCTACAGGGTCACACATAAAGAACGCTTGAAGGAGAAATAATTTAAATTATGAATTTAAATTAAATAAGTAATTTGTTTTATTTATGATTTTAATTAAGTATGACTTAATTAATTAAATAAATAAAATAGGAAAAATTACTTAAATTAATTCCGAAAAAGTTATTAATTAATTAAGTGTGACTTAATTAAATTATAAATTAGGATATCAGATTAGTATTAATTATAATTAGATTATAATTAGAAAATGCATTCTTCTCTCTATATAAACTCTTTGTGGGCTGATTTATATATAAGGATACATGGTTTTACAAAACCCTAGCCGTTCAAGGAGAAAGAGGAAGAGAGGTAGAGATGGAGTTTTCGGGTGCTAGAGCGGGATACGTGGTGATTTAACAAGTTTTGGAACTTCATTAGTCCTCCATTAATGAACTCAAAGCTTCTTTAAGGTAAAGATTCTTACTACAAATTAAATATCTATTTTCGCATGGATTCTGCGTAAGGTTTCGATTTTAGTCTGATTTTAATTTAATTTTACATCGTTTCCGTTGCGTTTATGTGCTCGAAATCCTTCAATGACATCAGAGGAACTTGCGAAAAGTGTTTAATTTATTTATGTGTTTACTGGTTTTACGATGATAGCATGTATAAATGTAATATACGTGAAAATAATAATAATAATAATAATAATAAGATTTGAATTAGAATTAAAATAAGTGCTCTTAATATTTGCTAATTAGAAAAGAAAAAGAACTTATATTAGATGTTCTGTTCATTATTAAATTACAATTATAATAACGATGGGATATTTAAAATTATATAAATAATACATGTGATAATGTGTTGTAACACACAGAGCTAATTAGAAGAAAATAAAAACCCTAGAACTATGTTGCTGCGAAGAGAGAAATACAGAGAGGAATAGGGGCGCTGCGTCGGTGTAATCATTTGTCCACAAGACCGCGTAATTGTTCATTTCTATTATTATTACTAGACACTAGTTGGATAATAAAATATTACATGTAATTTGTTAACTTGATTCATTATACATGTCTGGCAGAGCAATAATTTTAGCGTTGCTGGAACCTATATTGACATATGCATCTTTTGCATCACTGACACACATACTGCACATACTTTTATCATTATGTTAATGGTATACATGGTTGTCCAGTTGTCTTGTATATATTGTACGTGATTAACTTGTACAATTCAGGTTTCTTAAGTTAACATGGCACCTTGTGTACGTGAAAGTTATTGTATTTTACTCCTGCTTTGTTTAACTATTATTATATGGTCATAAATTTATTTTATATTTTTTTAAAAATAAATTATAAATTATTTGGTGTGGCTTTTACGTACTAGTGGCTTGACTTAATTTAATAGAATTAATAGAGTTGTTTTACTTCTGACATGTTCTATAATTATGTTATAATATATTTCGGTGTATATATATTTAGAGTTGTTAAAAATATGTAAGTTTATTATTGTATATTAAATATGAACTTATGAAATATCCAGAAAATTTGTTCTTGTGAATACATGCATGTTAGTCAAACAGGGGTCATGAAAATCAATATTTGCTAGTACGTTAATTAACTTGTGTTAATTAATTAATAAAGCTTACATTTATTTTTAAATTATTATATAAATTGGTCTAGAAGGCTAGCACAGAGAGTGTAAAGCATCATGGTCAGGTCATGTACAGAGATTTACACACTTTTGGGGGTAATGTTTATTTGTTTATTATTTTATTAACATGAGCACTTATATATACATTTTGAGTGGATTTGATCAATATAGTTAATTGACATGTATTTAAAAAGTAGTCGCATGTATCAAGGTCCATCGAGGCCGGTAACAATTTATAAGTAATATTGTTTAATTAATAAATGAATATAAATGTAATGTATATTAATCGTAAAATAAACTTTTTTTATTTAGATCGCGGGTTAGGGATTTAGCAGATCGTTTGCGGATTTTGATATTACTTTAGTTGCGATATTCGAGGTACGGATTCTGTCCCCTTTTATTCAGCGATACTTCTCTTATAAATTAAATATCTTTGATTTGTTCAATTCCATATTTCATTCGTTCGGTTAATATTGTTTGATCGTTTTGACTTTTGAAAATTGTTTTAAAATTTAATTTGGAAAGTTTTAAATATCGGTTTATGCGGTTTTTAAAAATTATTTATGACACCCTCTATTTTGGAAATATGAATTACTTGTGACATGTGATTTTAAAATTTTGCAAGAATATTTTATTTGAACCCTTAGAGATATAGGGTATACCAAGTTAACCAGCTGTAGGGGTACTACAGCCAAGTCATTGCGGCACCAGTGACATGACACTTCCGTGAGAGTGTGATTGGTCACGACGTCTCCTTTTGTTAGCTCTTGGGAGGAGCTTTTGCGCATTTTATATTTGTTCAGGATACGTGGGTGCACCCAGAGTTTGATTTATGATTTGATTTATTGTAACATTGTATATGTCGTACACGTTATCCATTCTGTTGCACACATTAGGTACCCTATGATGTGTGTATTTGTATCTGTTCTAATCTCGGTATGAAATATCCTAACCCCTCGTTGCTTCATCCTTACTTATTTTCTTAAAATTACTGTTTTATTATAAATTGCAGATTATTTATTTCTGATCTCTTATTTTATAAACTGTATTCCAAATCCGTACTGGGCATTTGGCTCATGCCGTATCCTTTTTCTGGAAGATGCTTAGGGGGATCTGGGAGTGTGTGATGGAGAGCTACGCCATTTATTGATTAGGATTTCAGGCTCTATCATTATCTAGACTTAATTATTTAATTAGATATTTCTACATTTATATTATTGGTTTAGATAGATCAGAGATTTTAGACTGTTTTAATTATTATTTAGAAATATATTAGTGCTCTGTTTGCAGGTTTATGAATTATAGGTAATATCTCCTTTTATTTTAAAGAAGGGGGTGTTACAAAGATGGCATCAGATCTTAGGCTCTTTCTTGTAGAAAACCTATTTAGGTTGACTTGTGAGTTTGGGTAGGATGTATGTTCTATTTAATTTCGTTTCATTATGCTCTTTATCATTTCATTCCGCTTCATCATTTTAAAATTTTTTGGTAACTGCTTCATCATATTTGTTCTCGGAATATTCATTTATTCGCTATCTTATATTGTAGATGCCTCCTCAACGTGATCCTTTTCATATTGACCCCGCTGAGTTTACTGCGATGATAGGGCAAGCAGTGGCTCAGGCTGTATAGCAGGCTTTGGCAAACCAAGGAAATCAGAATGGCGAGGGAAATCAGAATGGACAAGGAAATCAGAATTGAAATGGGAATTGGAATTAGAATGGCCAGAGCCATCGGTTGGAGTCGTTTGTATGGTTGGAGAGGTTTGTGAAGAAGAAATCAGACTCTTTTAGTTCAGCACTGACTCCTATTGATGCTAAAAATTGGATTGTTCATCTCGAGAGTATTTTTGATGCAATGGGTTGTGATGAGATTTAGAAGGTCAGGTTACCTGTGTATAAGTTGGAGGGGGATGCTCAGAGGTGGTGGAGAGGAGTGAAAGCTACTAGAGGGGAGCAGTATGCAGAGGCTTTGGAATGACAGGGATTTAAGGAGGTATTCTAATAGCACTACTTATCTAATACTGATAGGAAGGCTTATTTGAGGGAGTTTCATTCTATTGTGCAGCACCATAATGAGAGCATTACTGATTATATGGCGAGGTTTATAAGGTTGGCTGGATTTGCTGGGACGGTTGCATGGACTGCTGCATAACAGGATAATAAATTTAAATGGGGGTTGAAGTCTTATCTAAGGGGTTCCATAATTTCTTTTAAAATTGATAATGTGGAAGAGGTGGTTGATGCAGCAAAGGACATTGAGAAGGAGCACATAGATTTCAGGACTTCTAGGTCTAATAGTGGTAGTAAGAGGATTAGTGATGATCAGGGTTTTGCATAGGGTAGACAGTGGTATGAAGGTCAGAGTGGTCAACAGGGACAGTGGCGCGGACATAATCAGAATAGGGGTGGTCAGTCATTCCATGGTCGGAATCAATATGTTGGTCAAAATCAGAATCGACAATTTCAGCGATAGAAGCAGCCTAGGCAGTGGCAGAATCGTCAAGAGGGGCGAAATCGTTACTCAGTGTATGGGGGAAACCCCAATATGATTCCAGTGGCTCCTTGTGCTATATGTGGTGGACATCATCCATGTAGAGCTTGTTATAGACAGACTAGGGTTTGTTTTTTTATGTGGTAATATGTCCTATAGGGTAAGGGATTGTACAGTGTCACGCAACACTGGTGGAGGAGGAGTTGGCAGTGGAAGTCAGCAGAATCCTACAACCATAGTGTTTGCATTGACTGCAAATCAGGAAGCAACTTATTCAGGTACCATTTCAGTAACACTTCTTATTGGTAGATGCGATGCTTATGTGTTATTTGATACTGGTTCGACCCATTCTATTGTGTCTTTATTGTTTGTTCGTCATCTTGGTCTTGCACCTTCTTCATTATATCCTCATATGTCTATTACTACCCCGATGGGTAATTCTGTTCTTATATCTAATGTATATCGAGAGTGTCTGATAGCTGTTTGAGATCTGGTTACCATCAGTTATGAGTAAGAGAAGAGGATATTCCGAAGACTGCATTTCGTAGTCGTTATGGGCATTATGAATTTCTCGTGATGTCATTTGGCTTGAAAAATGCACCATCGATATTTATGATGATTATATGGATAAATTCATGATGGTCTTCATTGATGATATCTTAATATACTCTAGAAGCAAAGAGGAGCATGAAGATCATTTACGCATTGTTCTTGACAACTTGAGGGAGAAGAAGTTGTTTGCAAAATTTTCAAAGTGTGAATTCTGGTTAGAGGAGGTGGCATTTTTGGGGCATATTGTGTCTGATAGAGGCATTGAGTTGGATCTTGTGAAAGTTGAGGCTATTACTAATTGGCCTAGACCTAGCAACGTGACAGAGGTTAGGTGTGGAAGGGCATTAAATTCGAGTGGAATGATGATCGGGAGAAGAGCTTTCAAGAGTTAAAGAAGAGGTTGGTGTGTGCTCCAGTACTTCTGTTGCCATTAGGTAGTGGAGGTTTTCAGGTTTATAGTGATGCTTCTAAGAGAGGATTTGGATTTGTTTTGATGCAGCATGGGGAAGTAATTTCTTACGCCTCTAGGTAACCTAAACCTTATGAGGTGAACTATCCTACCCATTACATGGAATTAGCGGCTGTGGTCTTTTCTTGGAATATTTGGAGGGATTATTTGTATGAAGAGACTTGTGACATCTTTACTGATCACGAGAGTCTCAAATACATATTTACTCAAAAGGAGCTTAACATGAGGCATTAGAGGTGGCTTGAACTTCTTAAGGATTATGATGCAAATATTCAGTACCATCCAGGAAAGGCAAATGCAGTGGCAAACTTTCTTAGTAGGAAGAACTTGGGGAGTGTTGCATCTCTCATTACTCAGCCGCACCTTATTTCAGATTTGGAGCGCTTGGGTGTTGAGTTGTATGTTAGAAGATCAAGTGGTAGCATTGTAAATTTGAAAGTGGAACCAAATCTTGTTTCAAGGGTTAAAGAAGCCCAGAAGAATGATAAAAGTTTATAAGCTATTAGATCTGAGGTGGCAGGTGGAAAGCAAACATATTTTTGTGTTGATGATGAGGGTGTGATATGGTTGGGTGGAAAATTGTGCGTGCCCGCAGACCCGATGATTCGTGAGGAAAATTTGAAGGAGGCTCATAGTTCTTCATTCTCTATTTATCCAGGTTCCACCAAAATGTATGGAGATTTAAAGAAGAACTTTTGGTGGAGTGGAAAGAAAGGAGATATAGCAGAATTTATGGGGAAATTTCTTACATGTCAACTGTAATATCTGAGATATATCGTTTAATTATTTTTGCTAATAAATAAATATTATGCATGTTCAGTATTTATTCTGTGAATTAATTATTAAGTGGTATATGTATTTGGATGTTTAAAAATAACTAGCTCTGTAACCCATGTGAGGCACAGGTATACTCTAATCTCGGCTATTGTAAAATTTATATACATTCTTGTTAAATAAAATATATGTTTGTTAAATAGAATATTGTTATGTTATAAGTAATTATTTGCGTATGCGTATAATGACATATGTTGTGATGATGTGTTTTTCGGTTTATGTATTTTTATAACCTAACACAAATATTTTTAAACTCACGTGCGTTAATAGCCTATGTGCATGTTACATCAGTGAAATAAATATAATTTTTGTGTTGTTAGGTTAATTTTCTTCCAATTTTTTGCTAAAAACTGATAAATGGTGTTCGTAAAAGATGTTTTTGTAAGTGTTTTGAAATTTTGAATTCTAGGATTGGTGTCATTGAGTATGAATATTCATATTTGACAATATTATGTTAATTGATTAAGAAGAAATTAAGTTCATTTGTATTATTTACCTTCATTTCCTATGTTCGGTGTGCATAAAGACCATCCTCAAGATATGGGGGTGGTGCCTTTAAATGTTAATTTGGGGTGAAAAATGGTCCAAATTGTCACTTCTGGAAATAATGGCCCAAAATATAACTTCACCACGCTACTTCGTTCAGCATTTTGGCAAAATGTGACTTCATCTAGCATTTTATTTTTTTTTGTTTTTTTCTCAATAATGCTAGATCAGGGAGCGTTAGTATTTTTATTTAGTTTTTTCCCATGCTAACGCGACACTACTTCATCTAGCATTTTTACACATTTTTAAAAAAAGAAAAATTAAACCCAATAAAATATAATTAAACCCGAAATAATAATAAAAAATCTAAAACTCAAAATGGGATTGGTAAATCATAAAATGTTACAAATTATTAAATTAAACTATACCATTAAAATTTAAAGTTTTCTAAACCCTATATTAAATTAGGGTTTAGACTCTAGACCTAAACCCTAAATCGTAAATCGATGTAATATTTATTATTTTTTTTAAAAATATTTCTTAACTCAAAAGGGGATATGTGAACTCTAAAATATTAAACATTGTTAAATTATGGTATATTCTTAAATTTTAAAAATATTAAATTAAAAAAATATAAAAAGCAGAACATTAAGTGTTGTTTTCGGGCCTCTAAACAGTATACTAAATGAAACTCATTATAACAAAAAAAGGACTGTACACGTTACTTGAAGTAACATTATGGGATTTAAAAGTAAAAAAGGGACAAAACGCTACATCGTGTAGTATTTTGGGTTATTTTACAAACGCTACACAATTTAATGTGGTGAGTTGACATTCCGTCACTTAATTTCCAGAAGTGACATTTTGAACCATTTTCACCCCAAAATGACATTTTGATCTATTTCTCTAATTATGAGTACATTTTTATTCTTTTTAATACATGTATAAGTACGTGTACATATAAACATATACTCTATTTAAATGTTAAATATGTTTAAATGAGTTTACCATAATTAATTTGAAATAAGTATGTATTGTGAAGTAATTAATAATTTAAGTTGTTAATAGTCAATAATGAAGTAGTAATATACATATAATTACTAATAATTAATGAGTTAAACATAATTAATATATGGTATTAAATTTGATATTTATTAATATGTATTTATGAGGGGTAATTGAGTAATTTTAATTGAATAAATTGTCTCAACTAACCCCATATTTGCTCTATTATATATATAATAGATATCAATTGAGTATTTTAATTTTTATATGTCCAAAATAAAATATAAATAATTGTCATATCTTCCTATTTATTTATATGTTGATTTATGATTTTATAGGAAATATATGGATTTTATAAATTCTTTTTCCGAGTATTTATAAACTATCTTATACAATCGGGAACCAACCGACGTCACCCGTTTTTATATTTTTATAACCCGAAACTCTTTCGAGAACTCCTTCCTAACCTAATTGTAATATTCCGAGCATTTTCCATGTTTCGACTTTTTCGATCCGGCGTACGGTTTGTCCTGCGCGGGTCCCGACGCAATATTTTCGATACATTATTCCTTTCGGTAAATCAATAAAACTCGTATTTTCGATAAACGGGATCTTTTTATTTAACTATTATAATTATCACCTCGTAATACGTGTAACCAGGCGCTGAGACCAAGACTGCAGTACAAATTGTACTGATTTGGATAATTGTCCCGAAAACCGGTACCGTTTGGATCTGTTTTTATAAATAAATGTACCATTTTGTATCCAATGATCCAACGAGATATTAATTTTCCGTAATTATAAATAGCCTTTACTGTATTTTATTTCATACCGAAAATCATTTGCAAAGAGTAATTATATAATTTTACAGAGAAAATCTATATATTCATATAAACTTTCAAGAATCAAATAGCAATTCGGAGGTATTATTAAAATCCGTTTGGAAAGATTGAGTAACCAAAACGAAGGGTTTGAAGAGTACTATCAGATTATCCAAGTTTCAGAAGTGCAGAATCAAAGGTTTATTTTTCTATATTTTAATTTATTTTTGAATTATTTTGATTAAAAATATGAATTTTTTCGGATGATTGTTTAAATGATTTGATAATTGCATGTTGTAGAGATTTTTCTCCTAATGATCTTCATATGTCATATGACTGATTTGGAGTTCAATAACATGTTCAAAATTGAGTTTAATCTTCAAATTTTAAAATTAGGGTCCATAACCCGTATGAATGTTCTTAATTGAAAATTATGCATTTTTGTTCTAGGGGTTACTAGCTGCTGAAATATAGTGGGTTGTGTTCCTTATAAAATTTGCAATCGATTGGTGTATAGCTCGTTAATAGACGATTCATGGTTTGAAGGGAGTTGTGTTTTTAAAGTTACGTCGAGCTCGCCGGAAACCGGGGAACTTCCCGGCCAAATTCCGGCCAACTCAGGGGTTATTGATATGTTTAGATTGCATGAATAGATTCCTGGTGATGTATAGATCATATATGGAGGAGTTGGTGGTGTGAGGATGTCGGGAACGTGTTCTCCGGCCATCCCCTTAATCTTCCGGCGACTAAACTGCAAAATTGCAGTTTAGTCCCTGTATTTTTTAAGATGGTGAAGTTTAGTCCCTGAAGTTTTGGAAATTGCAGAAATATGATTCCTGTTTCAAAAATGTTTAAAAATCATATTTTATATTTATTTTAATTATAAAAATTCATTTTTAATTTATGAAAATCCTAAAAATTATTATTTTAATTCCAAAAATTATTTTTAATTCAAAAATAAATCTGAATTAATTAGTTAATTAATTTTAGTTAATAATTGATTGATTAATTAGTCAATTAATTCGAAAATTAATTGATTAATTGATTTAATTAATTATTAAATGATTTTAATTAATTATTTAATTAGATTTAATTATTTAAAAATGATTTAAAAATTCCGAAAAATAGTTTCGAGCTTTTAAAATATTATTTAAATTGTTTTCAAGGCTCGATAATTATTAGAAAATTATTTTGAAACCAGATTTGGCCAACCGAACCTTGTTTATTGCTTTGAAATTGATCCAACGACCCGTTTTAATTCCGAAAAATATTTTAAAAATTATATTAAATACCCGAAAGCCTGTTTATGACCCAAGACTCCGTTATAAATGATATATCATTGATTGTTTGACATGTTACATGTTATATGTAACTTGTTGTTTGACAGTCGGTCTATATGTTTGGTGTTTACTTGTTTATAACATAACTTTCAATCCGTTAATCGGATTTGGGTAAAACGAAGGGTAGATAGAAGTATATCAAATAGAATTGTATGAGTTTAGTATTGATAGATGCTTATGATATGTGAGCAGAAGAGGCAAAGCTTAGGAAAGGAAAGCAGATAGTCGAGGAATAAGACGGTTGTAATTAGAAGTTAGTGAAGTATAGCAAGCTAGTACCAGGAAAGTGTTCTGAACTTTCTCGAGATATATTGTAATTGATTAATAGTCTTGTTTCATATTGCAAGTGCTTTGAAGCACTGAACCCTAAACCTTGATTCCAGTTGTTGATCTTGGAACCATAAACCTTATTCTTTCTGAACCATTGATTGTTGCATACCCGAATACGAACCACAGATATACGATACTACTCCACAAATACATAGAAAATAAATGCCAAACACTTAATCAAATTGCTTTCATATTCAAACCATTGTACCTTATTCTTTGAAATACCAAATCCTTGTAACCTTGAAATGTTGATTCCTTTGTTATCCAATTCTTTAATTACCTAACAACCATTCTTTGAAGTTGACATATTGATCATTTATGAAGACTGAAACCATTTCATTGTTGAATATCCAATGTTGCTTATGATTTTGTTTATTGTTTTACATTGTTTATTTAGTTATTATGTTAGAATTGGATTGTTTTATAAAATTGTAGACCAGATTCGTGGTCAGACCAGATTGGTAGTCAAGTTAGGCCAATGTGTGCCTTGGATCCAGTAATTAGAGCAGAGCTGTGTGCCTTGCTCGGGGTTAGTGCGGACTGATCAACAGCCAAACCTTGGTTTTTAAAATTAAAATATAATATTAAATTCTAAATCATTTATCATTATTCACTTGATAACTTAATCCTTTTCACTTGATGATCATTATTCTCAGTCTCGTCATTGTGACTTGCTGAGCTAGTTAGCTCATTTGTGCGTTGTTTATGTTCTTTTCCAATTAAGAAGGAACCAGTTGGTAGCGAGGATCCCCAATCCAGTGCGAGAGCTAGGGGTCCAGGTTGATCGAGTTAAGCTAGCTGGCAGCTTTTGAGATAGTTTAAGTTTGTAAAAGTTTGTAATAATGTTTAATGTTCAGTTCTAAGTTTGAATAATTGGGATTTGGACGTTTGTAATATAAGTGTGTGTGTGTGGCTTGTGGGCATACTTTAACCTGTTGCGGTCCATGGTACTTGGTAAGTAGGGTCACTGCATATTATTGTTATCTTTATTATTGTTATAAGCAAGTTATAAATAAGGTATGTGTGTGTGTGTGTGGACCCCACACTTCTAACCCGCGTTTGGAGGGCGCCACGGGTTTGGTATCAGAGCTACATGTTATAAGTCACTGACACAAGCCTAGGTTGACGGGAATGGGTAGAGGGTTAGGATTAGAAGTAAGGAAATAGAAAAATAGAACATCGAGAGGATGAGTGTGACGGTATAACAGGTATTAGTATAATTTATGTTGTGGTTCGAGATTCTTATATTGTGATATGATTTCAGATAGCAGCGATGGTCGACTGTTTCATCTTCGTACCAGCTGATCACTCAGAGCCCTCAGTAGGAGGAACATCTTCGGATCCACGCCCTGTTGTTCCACCAGTGTTGGCTATTTTACCTCCACCTGTGTTGCAGCCCGTACCACTGCAGGCTATTCCACCCCCAGGCATGAGGCCACCTATCAGAGGACCCCCACCTGCTGATTCAGGCTTTACTGGTCACTCGGTTACAGGTGTACCTTTCCAGTTCTCTTCCTATCCTGTCCCATCTCATCAGTTTGAGGCTTTCCTTATGGAGCAGCGATTCCTATAGGGTCAGATTCAGGAGTTATTACATATCATGCGTACCAGAGAGGTTGGGAGTGGTGAGAGGCGACTCAAAGAGAGGCTCCAGGTGTTTCGGAGAGCAGCTGCTGTGAGGATTGCTGAGGCTACTCATGAGGATATCACCCCTGATTTTCTTGTAGAATGGGCTAAGTGGGTTCTAGAGGAGCTTGAGGAGATTGGAGGTCCAGACTTGCCATGAGCCAGAGATCCAGAGATGGAGATGCTGATCAGTGTTGTTGTGGTTGTTTAGTATGTACAGTAGTGTGTAGTATGTATCAGTAGACTTTTGGGTTGTATTTATAGACTAGATCTGCTGACTAGTGAGTAGGCTTGTTTTACCCTTTTGCTTTTTCTTCCGAAGCGTCTTTATGCTTGTACTACCTAAAACTTTTGATCTATATATATATCAGTACATTTTCCTTTCCAGCATTGTCATTTACATTACTCCACATGTTTTACTTTACTTTATTTATTGTACCAGTTATACCCCTGTGATACCATGTAACCTATTCCCTTAACTGTTTATATTCTGTAAAGAAGCATGCAATTTATTTAGTTAAACTGTTACAGCTGTTTTAAAAAAGAGATATCTCTGTTTTACAAAACTTTTCTTTTATGCAAGGGATTTGATTTAAAAGCTAAATAAGTTGTTTGATTCTTTACGGAAAATGCCTCTCAGAATAAATACCCGCACCAACACCCAGAATGAAGAAACCAACAACAATAATAACAACCAAGATGATACTAACCAGAATGCAAACCCAGGACCCATAGACCCAGCAATAGCCCAGATTTTTCAAATCTTGGCCCAACAAACAGTTCACCTGACACAACAACAACAAAGACAAACCAATACCCAGGTAACTTTCAAAACTTTTCAGGCAGTAAACCCACCAGAATTCAAGGGTTCCCTAGATCCAATTGAAGCAAATGTTTGGTTAAAGGAAATAGAGAAGTTGTTCGCTTTAGTTAAAGTGAAGGAAGAACATAAGGTGGAGTTTGCAAGTTATTATTTGAAGAATGAGACCACCTATTGGTGGGAGACTGTGAAGACATTGGAAGGTACAGATGTTATTACTTGGGGGAGGTTTAAGGAATTGTTTTTAGAAAAATATTTTCCCCAGTTTGTTCAGGATCAGATGGAGCTGAAGTTTTTAGAGTTAAAGCAATGAAATATGTCGGTAGCTGATTATGAAAGTAAGTTTGAAGAGTTGTCAAGGTATGTGCCGTCATATGTAGATACTGAAAGGAAGAAGGCTAAGAGATTCTAGCAAGGTCAGAAGCCATGGATCAGAGGGAAGGTAGCCATCTTTGAATTGGATACCTATGCAGGAGTTGTACAAAAGGCCATGATTGCAGAGACAGAAAGCGAGATGTCACAAAAGGAAAAGGAAAGTAAGAAGAGGAAGTTTGAAGGGAAAGAAGGTCAGTCACAACCAGGAAAGTTTCCAAATTTTAAGAAGGGCAGATTTCAACCGGGGAGAAATTTTAATGTCAACAAACAGAATGTAGGCGATAGAGGTCAAGGCAACCGTCCAGTCAACTTGAATCAGCCGAATCAGTTGAGGCTAATTTTTTCAGATTGTCAAGTATGTGGGAAGATGCACGAAGGAGTTTTTAATAAGTTGAATGTGGTTTGTTTCAAGTGTAATCAGAAAGGGTACTATTCAAGGGAGTGCCACAATCAGCCAGCAAGAGAGCCAGCAAACAAGGATCAGCCTACCCGGAATCCAGTGGTTAAGGTTCCAGCTATTGGATTTACATGCTTTAATTGTGGGAAGCCAGGACATATAGCCAGGGATTGCAAGACACCAGCCCCAGTCAGTAATGCATTGAGAATTATGGGATCTACCCCAGTACTGAATGAGACCCCAAGGGCTAGAGTTTTTTATATGTCTGTAAAGGATGCTATCCATGATACTGATATCGTGGCAGGTACGCTTAATGTGAATTCTTTATGTGCCAAAGTGTTAATAGATTCGGGGGCAACTCGATCGTTTATTTCTCAAGATTTTGTTAATAAGTTAAATTGTCTAGTTGAGTATTTAAATGAAATAATGAATGTGGAACTAACAAATCAAGAATGTATATCTGTTAGTCAAGTTTGTGGGAATTGTGAGATTGAGATTTCTGGTAATAAGTTTTGTGTAGATTTGATACCATTTAAGCTAGGAGAGTTTGACGTTATCTTAGGAATGGATTGGTTATCTAAGCACGATGCCCAGATAGATTGTCGAAATAAGAAGGTAATGGTAAAGACGCCAGACGAGAGGATAGTAACGTTTAAGGGTCAAAAGCAAGCAAAAAAGTTCTTGACAATGATTCAAGCTAAAAAGTTACTACGAAAAGGATGCGAGCATTTCTTTGCTTATGTGATTTATAAAAGTCAGGAGCCTGCAAAACTTGAAGATATTCCAGTAGTCCAATTTCCAGACGTGTTTCCCGATGAGTTACCAGGACTTCCTCCAGACAGAGAAATTGAGTTTGCAATCGACTTAGCACATGGAACGGAACCAGTATCCAAGGCTCCGTATAGAATGGCGCCCGTTGAGATGAAGGACTAGCAAAGCAATTGCAAGAATTGTTAAAGAAAGGAGTAATCAGACCTAGTGTATCCCCGTGGGGTGCACCAATACTATTTGTCAAGAAGAAGGATGTAAGCATGAGACTGTGCATCGACTATTGGGAGCTCAACAAGCTTACAATCAAGAACAAGTATCCTTTACCCAGAATTGATGATTTGTTTGACCAATTGAAAGGAGCCAAGTACTTCTCCAAAATCGATTTGAGATCGGGTATATCATTAACTAAAGATTAAGCCAGAGGATATACCAAAGACAGCTTTTAGGACCAGAGGATATACCAAAGACAGCTTTTAGGACAAGGTATGGACATTATGAATTCTTAGTGATGTCATTTGGATTGACCAATGCCCCGACAGCATTCATGGACCTAATGAACAGAATTTTCAAGGAATACTTGGACAAGTTTGTTATTGTGTTTATAGATGATGTTTTGATTTATTCAAAGACAGAAGAGGATCATGCAGAACATTTGAGGACAGCTTTGGAGATTTTGAGGAAGAAAAAGTTATACGCTAAATTTTCAAAGTGTGAGTTTTGGTTACAAGAAGTTCAGTTCTTAGGACACATAGTCAGTAATGAAGGGATCAAAGTCGACCCAGTGAAGATTGAAGCAATTACAAATTGGGAAAGACCGAGAACACCAACAGAAGTAAGAAGTTTCTTAGGATTAGCAGGATATTATCGCTGATTTGTTCAAAATTTCTCAAGGATTGCAACACCATTAACGAAGCTTACACGAAAGAATGAAAAGTTCATATGGAACGATAAATGTGAAGAAAGTTTTCAGGAATTGAAGCGAAGTAGTTGTGTCTTTCTTATGTGTGATGCAAGCAAGTAAACTACCATAGTAGCAAACTAAACTTGAATTGACCCAGAAGAGATGCCGAAATCAGAGTTAGTCAAGTGCTTTAAGGCCTCGTTACGTACGCTACTAGCGATAGTTATAGAGATTCTATGAGTCAAGTGCTTTAACGCCGGTTATTCGTATACCATCGTACTACCCGCCAACACCTATTTTGTCATTTCCAGATGATCAAGGGAATTTTGTAATCTATAGCGATGCTTCTCATAAAGGACTCAGATGTGTTCTGATGCAGCACGATAAGGTTATTGCGTATGCGTCAAGGCAATTGAAACCACACGAGCAAAAGTATCCTACCCATGATTTTGGAGCTAGAAGCCATAATTATCACTTTAAAAATTTGGATACATTATCTATATGGAGAGAAATGTGAGATTTATACGGATCACAAAAGCTTGAAGTAAATATTCATGCAGAAGGAGCTTAATATGAGACAGAGAAGATGGTTAGAGTTGATTAAGGATTATGATTACACGATTAACTATCATCCCGGTAAAGAAAACGTTGTGGCGGACGCGTTAAGTCGGAAAGAAAAGTTGAATGTGTTATCAGTACCCGAAGAGATATACAGGGAATTTCAGAAACTGGAATTGGAAATTAGAGTTTGTAAGCCTGATGAAGCGAAAGTGTATAGTATGACTTTCCAGCCAGAGTTGTTAGAGAAGATAAGGAAGTGTCAAGAAGAGGTAATGGATCAGGACATAAATTGTTTGGTAGGTGAAGAATTGTGCACGCAAAAGGACGAGCAAGGTATTCTTAGGTTTTCATCTAGAATTTGGATTCCACCAGTAACGGAGTTTAAGAATGAAATTTTACAGGAAGCTCATAATTCAAGGTATTCACTCCATCCAGGAAGTACCAAGATGTACAGAGATTTAAAGGAAAATTATTGGTGGCCAGATATGAAGAGGGAAATTGCGGAATGGGTTAGTAGATGTTATACATGTCAAAGAGTTAAGGCAGAGCATCAGAGAACAAGTGGATTGTTGCAGCCATTAGAGATTCCAGAGTGGAAGTGGGAGCATATTGCCATGGATTTCATAGTCGTATTACCAAGGACGAAAGCCAATCATGATGCCATTTGGGTTATAGTGGACAGACTTACCAAATCAGCTCATTTTCTGCCTATAAATGAAAGATTTTCACGAGACAAGTTAGTCCATATGTACCTCAAAGAGATTGTAGTTCGTCATGGAGTCCCTATGTCTATCGTATCCGATCGAGATCCGAGACTTAATTCGAGGTTTTGGAAAAGTTTTCAAGAATGTTTGGGAACGAGATTGAATATGAGTACGGCTTACCATCCACAGACGGACGACCAAAGCAAAAGGACAATCCAAACGATCGAAGACATGTTACGTGTTTGTGCCATTGATTTCAAAGGAAGTTGGGATGAGCATTTACCCTTGGTAGAATTTGCTTACAACAACAATTATCAGGCCAGTATTGGGATGGCACCCTATAAAGCTCTTTATGGACGTAGATATCGATTTCCCGTGTATTGGGACGAAGTAGGAGAACGCAAAATACTTGAACCTGAATTGGTGCAATAGACGAAGGAAGTTATTGAAGTTGTCCAGAAGAGATTGATAGTAGCACAAGACCGTCAAAGGAAATATGCAGATCAATCAAGGAAAGATATGAAATTTGAAGAAGGAAATCTAGTATTACTAAAAGTATCGCCGTGGAAATAATTGACACGATTTGGAAAGAAAGGAAAACTGAGCCCAAGATATATCGGACCTTTTGAGATTTTAAAGTGTGTTGGCAAAGTAGCTTACGAGTTGGCGTTACCTCCGCATATGGAGCACATTCACAATGTTTTTCACATATCGATGCTTAAGAAGTATAATCCAGACTCCAGGCATGTAATCGAATATGAGCCAATAGAACTTCAAGCAGATTTATCATATGTAGAGAGTCCGATAGAGATTCTAGAAGAAAGAGAGAAAGTGTTAAGAAATAAAATGGTAAAGTTAGTAAGAGTACTGTGGAGAAACCCAAAGGTTAAAGAGTCAACCTGGGAGTTCGAAAGTGATATGACAGAAAAGTACCCTCATTTGTTTCCTTAGGAGATTCTGAGGACATAATCCTTTTAGGGGGGAGGATGTAATATCTAGGATATATGGTGTAATTATTTTTGCTAATAAATAAATATTATGCATGTTCAGTATTTATTCTGTGAATTAATTGTTAAGTGGTATATGTATTTGGATGTTTAAAAAAATAATATCAATTGAGTATTTTAATTTTTATATGTCCAAAATAAAATATGGATAATTGTCATATCTTCCTATTTATTTATATACTGATTTATGATTTTATAGGAAATATATGGATTTTATAAATTCTTTTTCCGAGTATTTATAAACTATCTTATACAATCGGGAACCAACCGACGTCACCCGTTTTTACATTTTTATAACCCGAAACTCTTACGAGAACTCTTTTCTAACCTAATTGCAATATTTCGAGCATTTTCCATGTTTCGACTTTTTCGATCCGGCGTACGGTTTGTCCTGCGAAGGTCCCGGCGTAATATTTTCGATACATTATTCATTTCGGTAAATCAATAAAACTCGTATTTTCGATAAACGAGATCTTTTTATTCAACTATTACAATTATCACCTCGTAATACGTGTAACCAGGCGCTGAGACCAAGACCGCAGTACAAATTGTACTGATTTGGATAATTATCCAGAAAACCGGTACCGTTTGGATCTGTTTTTATAAATAAACGTACCATTTTGTATCCAGAATGATCCAACGGGATACTAATTTTCCGTAATTATAAATAACTTTACCGTATTTTATTTCGTACCGAAAATCATTTGTAAATAGTAATTTTATAGTTTTACAGAGAAAATCTATATATTCAGATAAACTTTCAAGAATCAAACAGCAATTCAGAGGTGTAATTGAAATCCGTTTGGAAAGCTTGAGTAACCAAAACGAAGGGTTTGAAGAGTACTATCAGATTATCCAAGTTTCAGAACTGCAGAATCAAAGGTTTATTCTCTATATTTTTATTTTTTTTCGAATTATTTTGATTAAAAATATGAATTTTTGTTCGGATGATTGTTTGAATGATTTGATGATTGCATATTTTAGAGCTTGTTCTCCTGATGATTTTCATATGTCATATGACTGATTTGGAGTTCAATAACATGTTTAAAATTGAGTTTAATCTTCGAATTTTAAAATTAGGGTTGATAACCCGTATGAATGTTCTTAATTGAAAATTAGGGCTTTTTGTTCTAGGGGTTATTAGCTGTTGAAATATAGTGGGTTGTGTTCCTTATGAAATTTGCAATCGATTGGTGTATAGCTCGTTAACAGACGATTCATGGTTTGAAGGGAGTTGTGTTTTTAAAGTTACGTCGAGCTCGCCGGAAACCAGCGAACTTCCCGGCCAAATTCCGGCCAACTCAGGGGTTATTGATATATTTGGATTGCATGAATAGATTCCTGGTGATGTATAGATCATATCTGGAGGAGTTGGTGGTGTGAGGATGTCGGGAACGTGTTCTCCGGCCATCCCGTAATTTTCCGGCGACTAAACTGCAAAATTGCAGTTTAGTCCTTGTATTTTTGAAGATGGTGAAGTTTAGTCCCTGAAGTTTCTGCAAATTGCAGAAATAGGATTCTTGTTTTAAAAATGTTTAAACATCATATTTTCTATTTATTTTAATTATAAACATTCGTTTTTAATTTCTGAAAATCCAAAAAATTATTATTTTAATTCCAAAAAATATTTTTAATTCAAAAATAAATATGAATTAATTAGTTAATTAGTTTTAGTTAATAATTAATTGATTAATTAGTCAATTAATTCAAAAATTAATTGATTTATTGATTTAATTAATTATTAATTGATTTTAATTAATTATTTAATTAGATTTAATTATTTATAAATGATTTAAAAATTCTGAAAAATAGGTTCGAGCTTTAAAATATTATTTTAAATTGTTTTCAAGACTCGATAATTATTAGAAAATTATTTTAAAACCAGATTTGGCCAACCGAACCTTGTTTATTGCTTTGAAATTGATCCAACGACCCGTTTTAATTCCGAAAAATATTTTAAAAATCATATTAAATACCCGAAAGCCTGTTTATGACCCAAGCTCCTTTATAAATGATATATCATTGATTGTTTGACGTGCTACGTGTTATATGTAACCTATTGTTTGACTGTCGGTCTATATGTTCGGTGTTTACTTGTTTATAGCATAACTTTCAATCCGTTAATCGGATTTGAATAAAACGAAGGGTAGATAGAAGTGTATATCAAATAGAATCGTATGAGTTGAGTATTGATAGGTGCTTATGATATATGAGCAGAAGAGGCAAGGCTTAGGAAAGGAAAGCAGATAGTCGAGGAGTAAGACAGTTGTAATTGGAAGTTAGTGAAGTATAGCAAGCTAGTACTAGGCAAGTGTTCTGAACTTTCTCGAGATATATTGTAATTGATTAATAGTCTTGTTTTATATTGCAAGTGCTTTGAAGCACTGAACCCTAAACCTTGATTCCAGTTGTTGATCTTGGAACCGTAAACCTTATTCTTTCTGAACCATTGATTGTTGCATACCCGAATACGAACCACAGATATACGATACTACTCCATAAATACATACAAACTAAATGCCAAAAACTGAATAAAATTGCTTTCATATTCAAACCATTGTACCTTACGCTTTGAAAGAGCAAATCCTTGTAACCTTGAAATGTTGATTACTTTGTTATCCAATTCTTTCATGACCTAACAGCCATTATTTGAAGTTGACATTTTGATCATTTGTGAAGACTGAAACCATTTCATTGTTGAATATCCAATGTTGCTTATGATTTTGTTTATTGCTTTACATTGTTTATTCTGTTATTATGTTAGTATTGGATTGTTTTATAAAATTGTGGACCAGATTCGTGGTCAGGCCAGATTTGTGGTCAAGTTAGGCCAATGTGTGCCTTGGATCCAGTAATTAGAGCAGAGCTATGTGCCTTGCTCGGGGTTAGTGTGTGACTGATCAGCAGCCTAACCTTGGTTTTTAAAATAAAAATATAATATCCAATTCTAAATTATTAAGCATTGTTCACTTGATACCTTAATCCTTTTCACTTGATGATCATTATTCTCAGTCTTGTCATTGTGACTTGATCAGCTAGTTAGCTCATTTGTGCGATATTGTTTATGTTCTTTTCCAGTTAAGAAGGAACCAGTTGGTAGCGAGGATCCCTAATCCAGTGCGAGAGCTAACTGGACGTTTAAGTTATCTGGCAGCTTTTGAGATAGTTTAAGTTTGTCAAAGTTTGTAATAATGTTTAATGTTCAGTTCTAAGTTTGAATAGTTGGGATTTGGACGTTTGTAATATAAGTGTGTGTGTGGCTTATGGGCATATTTTAACCTGTTGCGGTCCGTGGTAGTTGGTAAGTAGGGTCACTGTATATTATTATTATCTTTATTATTGTTATAAGCAGGTTATAAATAAGGTATGTGTGTGTGTGTGGACCCCAAACTTCTGACCCGGGTTTGGAGGGCGCCACATCAACAAGTGAAGATAGATCATCAGAGGCCTAGTGGACTATTGCAACTGCTAGATATTCTAGTTTGGAAGTGGGAAACATTACTTTGGATTTTGTAACTCATTTGCCGAGGACTTTCAAGATTAATGATATCATATGGGTGGTGGTTGATAGACTTACTAAGTCCGCTCACTTTTTGCCTATTAGAGAGACTACTCATGTTGAGTTGGCAGAGAGTTTTCAGCGAGACATTGTTAGACTTCATGGTGTGTCTGTGTTGATAGCATCTGACAGGGGTACGAGGTTTATATCGCTTTTTTGGAAGGGGTTCCGGGAAGCTTGGGGTACGAGACTTAATTTTAGTATAACTTATCATCCGCAGAGCGATGGACAATCAGGAAGGACGATCCAGATATTGGAGGATATGTTGAGGGCATGTGCTTTGGAGTGGATAGGTGATTGGGATAAATATTTGTATCTAGTAGAGTTTGCATTTAATAATACTTGGCACGCGAGTATTGGTATGCCACCGTTTGAAGCTTTGTATGGTAGGAGGTGTAGGGCATCATCTTGTTGGGATGAGGTTGGTGAGAGAGTCATTGAAGGGCCGGAGTTGGCTAAAATCACTAATGAGAAGGTAGAGAAAGTTAAAGAAAGTTTAAAGGAAGCTCGATCTCGTCAAAAGAGTTACACGGACCAACATAGGAAGTTTGGTGGATTTCAGCCTGGTGATCATGTGTTCTTGAAGGTGTCGCCTTGTAAGGGTGTTAAGCATTTAGGTATGAAGGGGAAGCTTAGTCCGAGATATGTTGGACCTTTTGATATTATGGAGAAAGTGGGGGAAGTGTCTTATAGAGTTGCATTTCCACCACAACTATCTCATGTGCATAATGTGTTTCACGTGTCTATTTTGATAGGCTACAAATATTATCCATTACACGTAGTCAATATCCATTACATAAGATTAGAGATGATCTTTCTTGTGAGGAAGAAGCTGAGGCTATCTTGGCTCGAGAGGAGCGAGTTTTGAGGAAGAATACCATTCCGTTTGTGAAAGTTTTATGGAAAAATTATTCGAAGAGAGAGACTACTTTGGAATTAGAAGAATCTATTCATGAGAAATATCCGTATTTATTCGATTCAGGTATGAATATTTAGTTTCGTTAGATTCCGGGGACGGAATCCCTTTGAAGGGAGTATATATGTATTATACGTGAACTTAATAATAATAATAATAATAATAATAATAATAATAATAATAATAATAATAATATTAATAATAATAATAATATTTGGATTAGAATTGAATTGAGTGCTTTTAATATTTGCTAATTAGAAAAGAAAAAGAACTTATGTTAGATGTTTTGTTAATTATTAAATTACATTTTTAATAACGATAGGATATTTAAAATTATATGAATAATACATGTGACTATGTGTTGTAACACACAGAGCTAATTAGAAGAAAATAAAAACCCTAGAACTAGGTTGCTGCGAAGAGAGAAATACAGAGAGGAATAGGGGCACTGCGTCGGTGTAATCATTTGTCCACGAGATTGGGTAATTGTTCATCTCTGTTATTATTACTAGACACTAGTTGGATAATAAAATAGTACATATGATTTGTTAAATTGATTCACTATACATGTTTGTCGGAGCAATAATTTTAGCGTTATTGGAACCTATATTGACATAGGCATCTTTTGCATCACAGACACACACACACACACTGCACATAATTTTATTATTATGTTAATGGCATACATGGTTGTCTAGTTGTCTTATATTGTACGTGATTGACTTGTAAAATTCAGGTTTCTAAAGTTAACATGGCACCTTGTGTACGTGAAAGTTATTGTCTTTTACTCCTGCTTTGTTTAACTATTATTATATGGTCATAAATTTATTTATATTTATTTAAAAATAAATTATAATTTGTTTGGTGTGGCTTTTACGTACTAGTGGCTTGATTTAATTTGATAGAATTAATAGAGTTGTTTTACTTTTGACATGTTCTATAATAATGTTAAAATATATTTCGGTGTATATATATTTAGAGTTGTTAAAAATATGTAAGTTTATTATTGTATATTAAAATATGAACTTATGAAATATCCTTAAAATTTGTTCTTGTGAATACATGCATGTTAGTCAAACAGGGATCATGAAAATCAATATTTTCTAGTACGTTAATTAACTTGTGTTAATTAATTAATTAATTAAGCTAACATTTATTTTTAAATTATTATATAGCTTGGTCTAGAAGGCTAGAACAGAGAGTGTAAAGCATCATGGTCAGGTCATGTACAGAGGTTTACACACTTTTGGGGGTAATGTTTATTTGTTTATTATTTTATTAACATGAGCACTTATATATACATTTTAAATGGATTTGATCAATATGGTTAACCGGCATGTATTTAAAAAGTAGCTGCATGTATCAAGGTCCATCGAGGCCGGTAACAATTTATAAGTGATACTGATTAACTAATGAATGAATATAAATGTAATGTATATTAATCGTAAAATATATTTTACATTTAGATCGCGGATCGGGGATTTAGCAGATCGTTTGCGGATTTTGATATTACTTTAGTTGCTGTATTCGAGGTACGGATTATGTCCCCTTTTATTCAGCGCTACTTCTACTATAAGGTAAATATCTCTAATTTGTTCAATTCCATATTTCATTTATTCCGTTAATATTGTTTGATCATTTTGACTTCCGAAAATTGTTTTAAAATTTGATTTGGAATGTTTTAAATAACGGTTTATGCGGTTTTCAAAAATTATTTATGACACCCTCTGTTTTGGAAATATGAATTACTTGTGACAAGTGATTTTAAAATTTTGCGAGAATATTTTATTTGAACCCTTAGAGATATAGGGTATACCGAGTTAACCAGCTATTGGGGTACTACAACCATGTCATTGCGGCACCAGTGACATGACACTTCCGTGAGAGTGTGATTGATCACGGCGTATCCTTCTGTTAGCTCTTGAGAGGAGCTTTTGCAAATTTGATATTTGTTCAGGATACGTGGGTACACCCAGAGTTGGATTTATGATTTGATTTATGGTGACGTTGTATATGCCGTACACATTATCAATTATGTTGCACACATTAGGTACCCTATGATGTGTGTATTTGTATCTGTTTTGATCTCGGTATGAAATATCCTAACCCCTCGTGGGTTCATCCTTACTTTTTTTTAAATTATTGTTTTCTTATAAATTGCTGATTATTTATTTCCGATCTCTTGTTTTATAAACTGTATTCCAAATCCGTACTGGGTGTTTGGCTCATGCCGTATTCTTTTTCTGGCAGATGCTTAGGGGGATCTGGGACTGTATGATGGAGAGCTACCCCATTTATTAATTAGGATTTCAGACTCTACCATTATCTAGAATTAATTATTTAATTAGAGATTTCTACATTTATATTATCGGTTTAGACAGTTCGGAGATTTGACTGTTTTAATTATTGTTTAGAAATATCTTAGTGCTCGATTTGCAGGTTTATGAATTATAGGTAATATCTCCTTTTATTTTAAAAAAGGGGGTGTTACAATACAATATTCCAGGACTGTTTTGTATGCAATTTTGTATGTTTTGTATGTTGTTATGTTTATATATACGTATGTATATATATGTTTTGAATATATTATATTTATGAGAGTTGTATAATCATATGATGATTATATAATCTGTAATATACTGATATATATACATGTTTTGTGTTTGTTCTTATTATAAGAATCGTATTTGATATGATTTTGAATCATATACAACGAATTTGCTGGAATCTGGGGCTGGTGTCCGATTTTCGTAAATGAATACCCTATTTGATCGATAATCAAGCGTCTGAACAAAACTGATATATAAAGCTATCATTGACTGATCTGTAAGGCGTTTGATGTCGTTTAGGCCCTGTAATCTGCAATTTAATGTTATCATATTTAATTTCGAATTTTTTAATTTTTGCCGTATTTGGTTTTTACGATTAGATCATGATGGGTATGATATGTTAAGATCAGATTTATGTGTTTTAACAGGTTCTTATGTGTTAATTGAGCATAATGGATGGTTATAGCTTATGACCTTAGGTTAATGGTTTTTGTTTTTTTAAATACGGCTTGCATGTCGTTTGATCTTGTAATTATTAAATCTCAAATGTAACTCGAGTTCTTCTTGTAAGTACAGTATATTAGTATTTATATTTTATTAATGTAATGTACATGAAGATATAAAGATTTGAAGATCAAGGAAGGGTAATCCCACATGGAGACCATCCAGGGAAGTAATACAAGAAAGAAGACATGTAAGAGTTAGCTTGTATTTATTTTTCACCTTAGATTGATCTAGATATTTATCATTTGATTGATGAAGATCACATAGGATGAAGCCATAACCAACCACATTTATTTATTGCACTTTACATATATATGTGCATATGATGAATGTATGTATATAGTAGTTTATAAAGATGCATGCTTAATTAGATTAAGTATGTATGTATTAGATACGAAACCCATGCCATGCCTGCTAAACAAGATAAAATATGAAATGACTCAAGATTTTAACATGAATAAACAATTATGAGATTCTCGTGTTTATGAAACTTGGAATAAAATAAAAAAATTCATTATTTCTCACATGGGGCGATTTTGTCAAAAGTGAGTTAATTGAACTTGTAAGGTTGTGGGTTTTAAGTGAGACCGTTGTGACTCCCTAACTACTTGGAAATCAAACTGTTAATCCCAGACAATCTAACAGATGAATTACAGAAGGGGGTTGAATATAATTCCTAGTTTCTTCTTGATTTTAAGAACTTCTCTAACAAATATACCTAACAATGTTTGAATATGAAAAACTGCGAAATGAAAGTATTGATGTATTCAAAACACAAAGTAATTTAAACACAAGTATTTAAAAACTTTCTGGTGGATTGAACTTATCCACCAGAGATATATATATTTCGAGAACTCTGTGATACAATGATTGTACACAGCTGCTTACACTAGAATCACAAAGAACAGAGAAATTTTTCACAGATACAGCCTTTTCTATTTCTCTCATTGATTGCTTAATTTACTACTAGCTACTCTTGGTTTATATATTACCAAGTTATAAGTGAATAAGATAAACTAATAAAATAAAATTTGTCTTTGTCTAATCACATGCTTCTTCATTTCTCCAACAGTATCTTTGATTTTCTTCAAGTAAGCATGGAAATGGAAATGCTTCTTTGTTCTCTAAAACATGTAATAGGCTGCCACATTCCATTTGCGTACAATCAACCCATGTGACTATCAATTCACTATCAACTACTTTTAAAATTTGATCATCCGTTGGAACTCTATTGGATCATCCGTTGATATTTTGTTGAATCATCCGTTGAGAGTCTGGTTGTTCATCCGTTGAAACTCTCGTTGATCATCTGTCGAAACCTTATGGAACATCCGCTGATAGTATCTTCATAGCATTTAACTCTATTTCACTTATGCAAGATTACAAGACATCTAATATTTAAAATTATCCAACCTATTTTGTATATCAATCTAGTAGTCAACATGACTTAGAATATCCTACAACTTCTAGATCTCTAAGGCATTACAATATGCAGGAATGTGCTACTAAAACTTATTTAAACATAAGCTACTCTCTCGACGGATGACTAATAAAATTATCCGTTGAGAGCTACAATGACACTTAAACAAATCTACTAAGGTGTTTTTGCAATATCATCAAATCTACAACATATTCTTAACAATCTCCCCCAATTTATGTCTACTAGAATTTTAGGCATAAATTTAGAGGGACTTGATGATAATAGAACACTTTTTTACATAGAGATTATTCAGCAGTATATAAAACTGATAAGTGCTGCAATTTCATTGAAAATTATATAGAAGAAAGTTCATAGGAATCTCACAAGCCATTTTTCAAGATGCTCCTCTAGTCTGAGCAGATTAGTCTTTAGTCCTTGATTGTGTCTAGTCTTCTTTCCCAGTCTTTCATTGTTCTCTTCAATCTAGTGTTGGAGTTGTCTGTAGAATTAAGATTCATCCCGTTAGATTGATCCAGTATCTCTTACATTTTCCTAAGAGTTTCATTGCTTGAAATCTTTAGTTGATCTTCTAGTCTGAAAAATCTTCTGATATTCTTTTCATCCTTGAACTCCATAAACCAATATGGCCTCAAATGCACTCTATCCCTAGTGTAAGGAATAGTTAAGACTCTTGGGAGTGCATTTGGGTCTCTCCAGCTTTGTCTTATCCTTTCAATCTGGTTGAGTATTTGCTTCTTGGCAGCAATGTTAAAACCAAAGTTTTTCTTGATTGAGGAGAAATCTTCACTAAGACAGGAAAGCCTTCATTGAGAATCCTATGAAAAGGCCAAGTGATTTCCCTGCCACCCTTGTACTTAAACACCAATCTTTCTGGAAGTTTTCTATAAGCATCAATATCCCTAACTTCATCTAGTTTATCCAAGTAAAGATTGATGTCAGAGAACTCCTAAATGTCACATATGAATAGTTGATCTCCTTTATTGACAGTAGGTTTGGATTTCACTACTAGAAAAATTCCCTTAGACATCGGTTATAAACCGATGACTTTCTTTTTTCAAACCGATGTCTTCGCATGTGTAGAGAAAGGTAGGGGTCTTTAACATCGGTTTTTAGCCGATGTTAAAGATGTACATAGTCATCGGTTTTCTTAGCAAACTGATGTATAATTAGCCCTTTTTTGAATAACATGTTAAAACTAGATTGTGAAAAATGGTATTTAGGATGTTAAAAAGCACTATAAACATGTAACAGTAAGAACTTTTAACTGATAGACATCAGATTCTTAAAAAAACTGATATATTACTCTGTATTTTACATCGGTTTATTTACTCAACCGACGTTAAACATAACTTATAACATCAGTGTCACTTGAGGAAGCGATGTTAAAATTCTACTTTAACATTGGTTGCGTAAGTTAAACCGATGTACATTGTTCTGGAAAACATCAGTTTTCTTTTAATTTACTTCTATATACTTGCACAAAGCGACGTGTTTTAATATTTTAGACATCGTTTTTAGTTTAAGTAGGTGATGTGTTTTTAGTTGCTTTACATCAGTTTTATAACAAAGCAAAAAAAAATACTCAATCAATATTAAGAAGTAACACATAGCTGTTTACTTGTATAGGATTATACCTAAAATATCATTGCAAGTATTATACAATACTTATAACGTAAACATCACCAAATGCTTGTAATACAAATGCTTGTAATACGCATAATTAAACAAGCACACAACACAACTAGCCCAACATAATTAAACTTTGCCACTCCTCAGGCCTTGTCTGGGTATAATATCTCCAACTGCTCGAGCTGCTTCTCCATTTGCTGTTTTCCAGTCCCCTAGTAATGTCGTAAAATAACCATCAGTAAAGAACTTCTTACTTGTTTGAAATATAAGCTAATGTGGTTCGACTCAAATACTTCAAAATGCTTACTTATAAAACTATTATATGTACTTCCTCATCTATGAATCCATAGATAGCTGTTGCAAGAATATCAGATCCCTTTTGTTCTTCTAGTCTCCCAATAAAGCCTATAACAGGGACTTCACTGTCTACTGGCAATCCAACCTCAGCCAGTAGGGCTTCTTTTAGCAGAGATTTTGCATCCATTATTACATTCATTACCTGACAAGGTAATTAGGCTTGTACTAAACATACTTGCACATATTTTTTCTATGTTTAACATTAAATACATGAAAATTTGTTATGCGCAACAACACTAGTACATACTGAGTCACTAATTAACAAATTACAGTTGTAATCAACAAAACAATTAACTGCTTCTTTTCCCAGTCGTATTTGCGTTCACCAATAGCAGGGGAAAAAAAAAGCATGATAGTACCTTGGCGATCAACTTTAAAAGCTCCAGACTATGGAACCCATTTAAAATTCATCATAGGAAAATTAAATAGATGTCAAAAAGCAAAGTCTATAATTGTAGCAAAGAATAAAATTCATCAGTGTTCGCAGAGGTGTGCGTATGTGAGAAATGGGAAATTTAAAAATGAATCATATAAATTTAAAAGTAAAATTTGGGAAATTAACTAAGACAGAGACATGGAATAATTAAAACACAGTGAAATTACACTTACTCCCCTTCCCAAATAAATTACCGTTTTGACCTTTCTAATGGCCAAGTTGAGGTTTTTATCAGATGTGGGTGTTTACAGTCATTGTCAAAATGAAGGTAATGTACCATTAATTTTCATAGAAGACATCATTATCTTAAAACAGCCTCATCATTTCTTATCTTTCTGGCTTCTTTTAGCAGTGATTCCTTTTCAACAGAGCAAAGCTTCTGACAAATATTAAAGAGAGGCATCCCTTGGCATCCCTTGAAAATCTAATATTACCAACAGTATTAGAGAATTAATAAGAGAAGCATGTTAAATTTTTAATATACTTACGGCCCAAAATCACGAAGTATCCATCTTCATCAACTGTGACAGCATCTCCGGTCTTAACAAGGGGCAGAAAAAGGAAACTTAGATATCAGCACTGCAAAATACATAAATGAATGCAATTAACAGACAAAAACGACTCAAATCAAATACCAAACATGAATCTGAAATGTAAATCAGGGAACGCTTTGTTGTAGCAAAAATGCAACACCGATGGTTTTGGTCCAAGCCATAAAAATGCCTTTTTCCTGCAGTAAATTTAAAATCGTTACCACTAAACATTGGCCAAAAAAGGGGAAGCTCTCTTGTCTTGTTGCTCCAAAATAATCATAAATAAACACAAATTTCAAGTTTTTTTTATCAAAGTTTGGTTGATCACTTGTGTTTACATGAAAGGATTGCTTTGTTTTATTTGACTGCATCTTAATATCTCTGTTGAATTAATCTTCTTATGTACATCTCAGAGCTTCTACTAACTAAAATCCAAAAATTTGGTACTCTTTGATAGGATGATATGATATTATTGAACTAAACTTGGTCCATAAATCTGTTTCAACCTAAGATGCATAGCCCTTCCAATATTGATATACCAACTAAAACTCTTCCAGATGTAACATGGAATAATTGACTCACAAAACTAATCAAGCAAACCCAACTTCAAGATTAACAAAACTACTAAACTACTAAAGGCCCTCATCTGAAGACTAGAAGAGCACATGGTAATTTCTAAAATTAGTTATCTGGTTATAATATGTTGGCATCCATGTGAGAAGAATGAATGTTCCCCAATTATGACAAAAGTGACACACTATTATAGCCCATACAGGCCGTTTAGACAATATTACTTTCCAAGGTATACTTTTTACAGGTTCTTTACAAACTATGCTGCTAAGTATCAGCCTCTTTTCTGCAGGCCATAGCTCGGGATCTTCAAGAGGAGAACTTTGTGCCTACAGAGATAGGTTGAGGTTAAGTGGAAATGCTAGGTGTAATAAAACTAAAAAGAAAAAAAATCACAATCCAAATCTTTTATATGCATAACGAACAATTTTCATTTTCTTAAAATTTGCAACGTAAACATCAAACATGAAACAAGTACCTTACTTAGCCATAATGCAAACCAAATCGTTCCTAGCGAGCCAAAAGAGTAAAAAACAGACAGTCGTCCATACTGATAAATTAGAAATGGGGAAAATGCTAGTGCAGTAACAGATCCAAGGTACTTTCCACACTGTACACCAGTGCCAATAATCTACTTCTCTTTGAAACAGGAACCCATTTTGGCAGCAAATTATTCATAAGTGGCATAGCAACACCCTGGAAATGAAAGAACTTATGAACATGAAGAATGTGAATTAAAATGTTACAGTGCTACTGTGAGGTAGCTATGTAAGTAAGAAGCTCTTAAAATATAGAAACACCAGACTAGTAATATCAAAGAAGAAAATTAACCTCGCCAATACCCATTAAAGTACGAACAACAAGTAAGAAAGGCAACCCAAGCTTTGCAGCTACTGGTGTAAGAACGGTAGCATTAGACCACCAAACCACTCCAAATGCCAGAACGTGTTTCCCACCAACAGTGTCAGTCCAAATACCACCAGCAATCTGAACTGAATCACATAAAAGATTAAATATTTACGTTGTTCAAATGGTAACAAATATATAACATTTAACAAATACATGTGGATGTTCTACAAATTATGATTCAAGTTTTCTACTCGCATCAAAGCCATCAAGTGCTTTGAGGAGGGACGAGGCATTTTTCTTACTTTGGTCAAGTGGTTATTAGTTGAGTAATATTTCTCGCAATGTTTATGACACCAACCCGATGAAATCTACTTCAACTCCTCAAGTATATCTCGGTATATGAGTAAACATTAATCCGGTGAAATCTATACAACACAAATGCATACTATAATGAGGATCCTTAGTATTTTCTATATGTTAACATCTATGATGCATATTGACCCTTGGTCGATTTGTCTTTATATCTAGTGACCAACAATAACATAAGAGTAATTGTTGATTGTGAGTTAATATACAATCAATTTGACAATTATTTTCTTCCATTCTATTTTAATTACCCTCCTCATTTCATTTCTTAAAATGACCAAATAAATACACAACAAATACAGTTTAAGTATCCTATACTATACTAAATACTATACATACGAGATGTAAAAATGTAGGCAAGTAAAGCAAGTACCTGAGTAAGAAGGTAACCCCAGAAAAAAAAGATTGTATCAAACCAACAGTATTCGAATTCCAATTATACTCCGAATCCATTGGAAGTATAGCAATACTCATTTTCAACTATCAAAAATAATTCTCTTTCACAATAAGAAACTCAAAAATAACCAAAACAACCAAAATATAATGCATAAATGAATACACAAAATTTATATGGAGTCCCAATTATATTTAAAAAGTTCCGCAAATAAAACAATATGTTGTGCAGTGTTCTCCTCGAATATAATTGGGGATTCGATAAAACTCTGAATAAGTCAATAGGACATATGGCTTACTCTATCCATATTGCACAACAGAAAAGCCGAGAAGCAAAGAATCACAACAAAAATAGTTCCTAAAATTTAACAAGAACAGGGAGCAATAAACCTATTCTAGCAAACCCAACTTCAAGATTAATAAAGCTTCAGAGACCGACCTGTGAACAAAACTCGATTAAAATCAAAATATAAAATTTGAAAATAAATTCAAAAAAACATACTTTTCTCACACGAATCGAGTAGACCAAACTTCTTTCAAGGCTATTCAGCAGCAATCGAGCTCGATTTATGAATTAATCGAGTTTAATTCATATAAATAGGTTTGTACAAATAGGGGTTTTAGGTTTAGAGAGAGTGTGTCAGAAGAGAGACAGTGAGAGATGAGAGTGAGAGAGAAGAGAGACGAGAGAGTAAGAGAGAAGAGAGAAAAGCGAAGAGAGGCTGCTGGTGAGAGAGAAGAGATAAGAGAGAAAAGAGGCTGTGAATGAGAGTGAGGGAGGGGAAAACGTTTTTGGTTAAGGGGGAAAACTGAGAAATAAAAAATTTGGTTAAGGGGGGAATTTTTTAGCGTATTAACGGGGGAAAGAAAGAAGCGGGTTTTTTTAAAATGATTATAGACATTGGCTAGTTATGATAGTGATGTATTACAACCCCTTTAACATCGGTTTTGAAGTGACCGATGTTAAAATTGCTTTTAATATCGGTGACATTTCTAACCGATGTTAAAGGGGTGATGTCGTAGTAGTAGTGTTTGGGTAGATTTTTGGATTTGGATGGGACAGATATGACTGTCTTTCCTGGAATGCTCTTTCTTCTTTTGGAGGAGGTTAGAATTGGGAGATTAAGATCTGGAATTGGTAGGCTTTCCCAGTCTATTAGTTCATCCTTAGGATTATTGGTTCAACATGAAAATTCATGTCAGGATTGACCTTGAATTTAGCTTGCTCCATTGTGGGCAAGGTTGGTTAATTTGAAGTAGTAGACTGGATAGGCTCAAGTTCATTTTCTTTCTCTTTTTCTTCTTCTCCAAAATCAAGTTTCTTCTTGGCTATTTCCTTTCTCATCTTTTTTCCAATTTTCTGCTTTGGTTTCTCCGGTTTCTCAGTTTCAGTGATAGTAGCAAGATTCTCAGCTTCTGATTTGGTAGCAACCTTCTCAGTTCTTAGCTTCTAAGGCAGCCTGCCTTTTCTAATTCTTAAGTCTCCTATTTTCTTCTCTCTTGGCTTCTGCAAATTGTGGATGTCCAGCCATCACACAAATCTCTTTTCCATGCCTGTAAACTTTTGCTACCCTTTTTTTTAAAACCGAGTCTTTGGGATCTTTGATGTTTGCAATGGAGTTTCCAAGTAGCTTCTTTTCATCAGGCTGAGGAGTTGTATAGACTAGGTCCAAAAGATTCTTGGTAGAATGTTTTAATGTATGTTTGTTAGGCTTCAAGATCACATTGGCCTTTGGCTATCTTCTAGCAGAGGTTTGACCTCTCTCCATGTTCCTCAAGCTCATTTTACTGATAACAATTTGTCTCAATTGTGTGACGTGTTTCACAGATTTATCTTACTTTGTAATTGGACCAAAAACCTTTTCAATCTTCTCATCAATTTGCTTCATTTGTTCATTTAACCTGAGCTCAGCTGCTGCAATATTAATCAAATCAATGTTATCTAGAGCTGGTGGCTTAGGGAAAGTAATTGATGGAAAAATCACTTTGCTGAATTGAATTTGCACATCCTTCTCCCCCTCACTTTCTTGAACAATAGCATTTTTCTCCCCTTTTTTGTTATCATCAAGTATAGCAGGGGTTGGAGTTTGAGCAGCCACCAGTTTTTGAAGGAGAAGTGTTTGATGAACTTGGTTGACATGAATCTTGGTGATTGAATTTTCCAGTGTTGTCAACCTAGTGTTCATAGAGTCAATTTTTCTACTCAAGTCAGAATCCTTCTTGAAGAAATAACATATATTTTGTCACTCATTTCCTCTCCTTTTTCCTGAGAGAAACTCAGCCACTTACTCAGTTCACTCCCTTCCCTCAATTCTAGTAGTGATTGAACTATTACTAAGTCATATACACTTGTAACAATTATGGAAAGTTCAAGTGGTGCAGTGATATTCAACGGATGAGAGACATCCGTCGAAATAGTAGTTGAGAAATTCAACGGTTAATTGCTGTTAAGAACATCCGTCAAGATACAATCACTAGTCGACGGATGAAGAATATCCGTCGAGAGAGTAGATATGAGGTGTTTTAATTATAAGAGATTTTGGCTGTGACTCCACATTTATTGGAGCCACATCAATCTGACTTTGCGATGGTTCATTAATTGAGTCTTTGACTGTTGGCATTGTGTGTGCACCTTGTGTATCCCCAATTGTTTTAGATTTTTTCTTTCTAATGGAAGCGTGAGGTTGGTATGTGTCCTTAACCCTTTTGGCCTGTGCTCTTGGTTGAGAGCTTGTTTTAAGTGACATCCTTTTGGGAGGATGAAACTAGTAATGAGCTAGAATCCTTATTAAGCACTACAGTTTGTTGGGAAACTGCAGTGTGGCTAGGCTGGGTTACAAACACCTCACTCTCCTTATTCTTAGGGTTTCTTTGATGTTCACCTTTTCCCTCACCAACCTTACTTCCCTTCACACTCCCCTCTTTGGATTTAGTAGTTTTTGAAATTAGTCCCTTTTGAGAGGAACTAGAGTTGGGTTTCTTAGACTTGGATTTTGAAATATTTGATTTTGTGGCTTGGGTAAACACTTGTTTGGTCACTGTCATAGGTGCCATTGCCACAGAAGTTTGCAAAGAAACTGGTGGTTGGAAAGTAGTAGATACAGAAGTGTTTACCTCACTTACCTGAGGTTCCTCCATGAATGTCAAGTAAATGAGGGGAACATCACTATGGTGATTTTCCCTGGTTAAGTCAGCAACAACTCTCCTCTCTTGAACTCAACAATCAAGCTTGTTGGTTGGGTTCTCAATTACAAAATATTTAGAAAAACAATTAGCCAGCAACATAAAGAATCTAGCATAATATATGTTCTTAGATCATTTCTTATTGTCTCCTAGTTTGTACCCTAGCTCATACATCACATAATTACTGAAGTTCAAATACTTATCACTTAGAAGCATGTAAAGTATGTTAATAATAGAATATCTAACAGCATCAAAATTATTAATCTTGCCAGAAAATGCCTTAACAAAATAATCACAGAGAAAGCTCTACTCTTTTCTAAGGCCCATTCTCCTAACCTCACCTAATTTGGCGGGATTGAGAGAATAACCCATAGAAGTAAGCATGTTGCTCACCTATATGTCTGTCTGGAACAAGAGTGTTATTTTCAGGCAGTTTAAATCATGCTTGTATCACATCACATTTAATGCAGTGGTCCTTACCTTTGAGAGAGAAGGCAATGGTCTTTATCTTTTGAGTTGAACATGGTAGTAGTCCAAATCTCCTCAACAACTTCACAATAGATGACCGGAGATTCAAGCATAGCATAACTCAATTTGTAGCTTCGAATGAAGTCCATCATTTTGTGATAGTGATCAAAAGCAGCAATCTCCTTGTTCACTAATGCAAAAAAGTTGTTCTTTTCATATACAAATCCAGTTTGAGATATGATTTTGACTATTGGTGCCATTTCTGTGATTGACAGTAGTTGCAGAAAAAAGGGATTTTTACATTGGAGACGAAGAGGGTTAGAATACTTTGAGAAAGATAAAAAGTAAAATAGAAAATGAAATGGGCCTTTTATACTTTCTAAGAAATAGACAGGTAAAAATTAAAAAAGTAAAATAAAGTACCGAATGAAATTTTCCCAAAATAGCCGTTTAAAAATAAAATAAACAGTAGAAATTCTAAAGGTTATCCATCAAGATATACTTATAGACTGTAAGTAAATTCGACGGATAAGAAATAGAATTAACGGCTATGATTATAGCAATTCGACAGTTGAAGATTAAACAGATATCCTTAGAGATAAAAAGTACCCAGAATAGTATTTTATTTTTTAACAGATAATGAAACTCAACGGATATTCATTTTCGACGGATAATGAACATCCGTCGAGAAGTAAATTTTGACTTAGCCAAAATTTCATCTTTATGGAGAAATCAAATTTGATTCTGGCTGCATTACAAATTGCTTAGATATCAAAATAATTTAGGAATAATTAAGCATACCTAAATCACTTACCAATCTAGTAAAGGTGGACTCATCAAGTAGCTTGGTAAAGATGTCTGCAAGTTGCTTCTCACTTGGAACAAAATTAAGTTCCACAATACCATTCATGACATGTTCTTTAATGAAATGGTACTTGATATCAATGTGCTTTGTCCTTGAATGCTGCACAAGATTTTCAGTTATGGCAATGGCTTTTGTGTTGTCACAGAAGATTGGGATCTTGTCTAGATAGAGACCATAGTCCAATTGTTAATTTTTCATCCATAAAATCTGTGCACAGCAACTTCCAGCAGCAATATATTCAGCCTCAGTTGTAGAAGTATAGACTAAATTTTGTTTCTTACTAAACCAGGACACTAGCTTGTTTCCTAGAAATTGACAGGCTCCTATTGTACTTTTTCTATCAATTTTACAACCTGCATAATCTGCATTTGAATAATTAATTATATCAAAACCAAAATCTCTAGGATACCAAATGCCAAGTTTTGGTGTTCCTTTGAGATATTTGAAAATTATCTTAATAACTACTAAATGAGATTCTCTCAGATCAGCTTGAAATCTAGCATAAAGACAAGTAGCAAAAATTATATCTGGCTTACTAGCTGTTAAATATAAAAGTGAGCCAAACATGCCTCTATAACTTGAAATGTCCATAGACTTTTCAGTAATGTTCAATTCAAGTCTAGTGGCAGTGCCCATGGGAGTTTTTGCAAATGTGCATTCCATTAAGTCAAATTTCTTTAAAAGATCATAAATGTACTTGGTTTGACTAATGAATATTCCATCAGTAACTTGCTTAACTTGTAAACCAAGAAAGTACGTTAGTTCTCCCATCGTGCTCATTTCATATTTACTTTGCATCAATTTGGAAAATATTTTGCAAAGTTTCTTATCTATAGAACCAAATATAATATCATCTACATAAATCTGAACAAGTATACTAGAGCCATTAACATTTCTAAAGGAAAGAGTTTTATCAACAGTACCTCTTATGAAGTGATATTCTAAAAGGAACTTTGACAAAGTATCATACCAAGCTCTAGGTTCTTGCTTCAAACCATACAGTGCTTTCAAGAGATAGTAGATATAATCAGGAAAATTGGAGTCTTCAAAACCAGAAGGCTGACTGGAATAGACTTCCTCCTCCAAATCTCCATTCAGAAATGCATTTTTGACATCCATTGGATAGACTTTAAAATTGGCATGGGCTGCATAGGCTAGAAAGATTCTGATAGCTTCAAATCTTGCAACATGAGCAAATGTTTCATCAAAATATATTCCTTCTTGTTTACAATAGCCCTTAGCAACCAATCTAGTTTTGTTCCTGACTGCTATGCCATTTTTATCCATCTTGTTTCTGACTACCCACTTGGTGTCAATATGATGTTTGCTTTTAGGTTTGGGTACCATCTCCCAGACTTTATTCCTTTCAAATTGGTTTAGATCATCTTGCATAGCTAAAACCCAATCAGGATCCAACAAAGCTTCTTCTACCTTTTTAAGTTCTTCCTGAGACAGAAAGTTGTTGTATAGAAATTCTTCTTGAGTTGCTTTCCTAGTATGTACTCTTGAAGTTGCATCACCAATAATAAGTTCAAATGGGTGATCTCTAGTCCATTTTCTCTGTGTGGTAGATTAGCTCTAGATGAAGAGGCATCATAGTTGTCTTGATGTGTGACTGAGTTTTGATTATAAGAAACTCCCCCTGAGTTTGTGGATCTTTGACTTGAAGTTGGGGTTCTTTCTGAGTGTGATCTATATTGATTTTCAACTTCTATTGATGGCTCAATGGATGTTGATCTTTGTATTTTGACGGATAATGGAGTTTTCCTCTCAACGAATGATGCACTTAGTCTCTCGACGGATGTTGAATTATGTGCTTCATTTGTTGCTGACTTTTCTGCATTATCCTTAGATATTATTTCTTGATCACTTTCATCTTCACTATCATCACAAATCAGCTCAACATTGTCAAATTTAAGGCCTTCATGAAAACCTTCATCTTACAGTCCTTCAATCTTCTTATCATCAAACACAACATGTATAAATTCCATAACAATGTTGGTTCTGGGATTGTAAACTCTGTATGCTTTTCCAAGAACATACCCAACAAAAATACCTTCATCTGCTTTGGCATCAAACTTTCCATGTTGCTCAATTTGATTCCTTAGAGTATAGCATTTACAGCCAAAGACATAGTGAAAGTTTAGTGTTGGCTTCCTGTTCTTGAATAATTGATAGGGAGTCATGCATTTTGCTTGATTGACCAAAGAAATATTCTGAGTGTAGCATGCAGTATTTATAGCTTCAGCCCAAAAGTAAGTTGGTAACTTTGATTCTTCTAGTATTGTCCTTGCAGCTTCAATAAAAGATCTGTTCTTTATTTCCACCACTCCATTTTGTTGTGGAGTTCTAGCTGCTGAAAATTCATGCATGATTCCATTTTCTTCACAAAATAACATCATAACAGAATTCTTGAACTCAGTTCCATTGTCACTCCTAATTCTTCTAACCTTGAGATCAGGATGATTGTTGACTTGTCTTATATGATTGCTAATGAATTCACTAGCTTAATCTTTAGATTTGAAAAAATATGTCCAAGTGAACTTTGAGAAATCATCAACAATCACTAGGCAATATCTTTTCTTTGAGATTGACATCACATTGACTGGTCCAAACAAATCCATATGCAGTAGTTGTAGAGGTTCTTCAATTGTAGATTCAAGCTTCTTTTCGAATGATGCCTTGTTCTGTTTACCTTTCTAACAGGCATCACACAGACGATCCTTTGAGAACTCAACTTGAGGAATGCCTCTTATAAAATCTTCCTTGACTAATTCATTCATAGTTTTGAAGTTCAGATGGGATAGTTTCTTGTGCCATAGCCAACTTTTATCTTGACTTGCTTTGCTAAAAAGATAAGTATTAATTTGCACTTGATGAGTTGAAGTCAGCTAAATACACATTTCCTTTCTTCACTCCAGTGAGAACTACTTTGTTGTCCTTCTTCTTTGTAACAACACAGGCTTCAAAATTAAATGTTACTGAGTTGCCCTTATCACAAAGCTGGCTGACAATCAAAATATTATGTTTGACTCCATCCACTAGAGCAACTTCTTCAATGATGACATTGTCTTTAGAAATCATGCCATATCAATAGTATACCCTTTGCTGTCATCTCCAAAAGTAATACTTGGGCCAGCTCTCTCCTTGAACTCAGTAAGCAGGGTAGAATCTCCAGTCATGTACCTTGAGCAACCACTATCCAAATACCAAAGATTCTTTTTGTTTCCCTGCATGCATCAAAATCAACTAATTTTGGTACCCAAGTTTCCTTGGGTCCTTCCTTGTAAGCCTTCCTTCAAGGTTTCTTAGGCTTGTCCCCCATTTGACTCAGGTGATTGAGATTCAACTTTGGTAAATAGAGTAGGGCTTTGAAAACCATTCACAATTGCATATTTATCAGATGTGTAGTTGTTATGTTTGTTAATTCCTAGTTTTCCATTTATGTTATTTTTCCTTTTAGATTCTACCTTAACCTCAATTTTCTCCAATCTATCATATAGTTGTTTCTTTGATAGATGCACCACATTGACTTTTTTGTTCTCCTTAATTTGACTTGTTTCTCCTATAACAAAGTTCTTAGAAACTGATCCATATTTTTTATTTAGTTTAATTAGCTTGACTTTGTTAACTGGATTTCTTTCACTCGATGGATGTGGTTCTTTATCTTTCGACCATTGAATCCACATCCGTTGAAAGTCCTTCTTCTCTTTTTCTAGGCTTCCTTACAGAGAGACTCTATACCTTGAACTTTGGTAATTTGATTAAGGACATCTTTAGATGATTTCCAAGACATAATTACCTCATGTTCTCGTTCAAGTTGCTTTCTTAAAATCTCCTTAGCAATTCTACACTCTATTTTCAGTTTTTCAAACTCAATAAATTGAGTTTCTAACACAGGATTTCTCTCACTTAAAAACATATATTTATCTTTAATTCTGGTGTTTTCTTTAGTGAGTGACTTAAGTGTAACACGCAAGTTATATAACTCTGTGGACATTTCATTTATAGCATCATTACACTCAGCTTTAGAAAGATGTGCTAGATTAGTGGTGATTACCTGATTTCTTGAAGAACCGACCTTTGCTTCATCTGAATTGGCCATTAGGGCTAGGTTGACATAGCTTGTTTCCTCATCTTCATCTTCCCCATCTGCTGCCCAGTCATTTTCTTAAGTCAAGAAAGCTTTTTCTTTTTATTTGAGCAATTCAAAGTATTTCTTTTTCTAATCAACTTGCTTAAATTTCTTTTTCTCAGGATTAGGCTTTCTGCACTCATTTGCAAAATGACCACTCAACCCACATTTGAAACACTTGAATTTGGATTTATCCACCATGTTTCTATTTGGCTTGGCTGCTCCAAAATTCTTTTTGAATTTGAGCTTGGCAAACCTTCTTGACAGGAAAGTTAGATGTTCATCCATATCCTCCATTTCATCTTGACTAAGATGATCTTCATGTGTAGCTACTAACCCCTTTCCTTTGCCTTCACAAACCCTAAAATTTGGTGTAGATTCCACAGCTTCAACCTTCATTTCTTTCAATCTCTCTTGTTCAGCTACCAGTGCTATAGATCCACCCTTCTTTCTTCATTTCTCTATCTGCGCATCTTGTTCCATTTCAAGCTCATAAGTTTTTAGAATGCCATACAGTCTCTCCAAAGTAAATTCCTAGTAATCTTGAAAATTTCTGAGAGAGACAGTCATAGGCTTGCACTCTTTTGGTAGAAATCTAAGGAACATCAGGTTTGAATCTTTTTTCTGATAGACCCTTCCATGCAGCTTTAGTGCATTTAGTAGGTTTTGAAATCTACTAAATATGTCACTTAAAGATTCACTATCTTCACAATGAAAGTGCTCATACTGCTGGATTAGAAGTTGCATTTTATTTTCTCTCACTTATTCAGTTCCATAACAAATGATCTGAATTGTATCCCATATGTCTTTAGCAGTATTGCAGTTGATGACAGTGTCAAACATGTCTCCATCAAGACCAAGCAATTTCATTCATTTTAGGAGTTATATAGTTGATATAATATATAAATATTGTCTACCTAAATAATCATATTTTAGGAGAAAAGTCAAAGTTGACCTAATACATGGTGAAATATGGATCTTGGCTAACTAGAAAGGATATAGAAGATATTCTTTCCGAATTAATAGTTAGGGCTATTGATTTAATGATCATCTGTAGACTAATTCACTTTATGCACTTTAATATTGTAGATATCAAATGACAAATAACACAAATAACTTCTTAATGTAATAGTCCTTGAGAAGGAGAAGCTGACATGAAATGATTTCCTCAACTGACATGAGAACTTGAGAATTGTCCCCAGGTTCAAGAATGTCACTCAAACCCCTCCCTTATTTCTTCTAGCTGAGAATGATACATGTGCTGAACAAAATGCTTACCAGAAGAAAATTGATTATGCAACTGATGTTTCATGTCTCATGCTTGTAATTATGAGTACTGAGGTTTAGAAGCAACAAGAGCATAATGATGCTTATGATATGATTGATCATCAAAGGATATTTGAAGGATAGGCTCGTTAGAAAGATTTGACAATAATAAAGCACCATACTTTTGCATTAATATGAGAATGATATCCGGTTGGACCAGATGTTCTAAAGATGATACGTATATGTACCTTGATATTTTGGGTTTCAAGAATGGTTTAGAGACTCATATTGATTTGATAAAACAATCTTTGAACAACTTATATTCTCAATTTATTAAGAAAAAAAGGAATGAGATAGATAGAACACTCACTGAGTTGTTAGGCATGTTTAGAACTGCTGAAAATAACATGGTAAAGGCATAATTACGTCCATATTGATGGTGTATACATGGAATGCAAAAGGGAAAGGAAAGGAAAGGGAACAGGCAAGGTGAATATTTGATCTTATTTGGTGCCAAACCAAAGTCCAATCCAAAAGGGCTTTTAAAGCCTGATAGTAGTGTTGCTAAAGGAGATGATTGTCATTTCTGTAGAAATAACTGGATGATTGGAAGTTAAATTATCGAGCTTGTTTGGAAGATCTAAAGAAGAATACCATCAATAGTCAAGTTTCAGGTATTGGGTTAGAATTGGAGCAAAAGTTGTTGCTCTAGTTGAAGGAACTCGATACCTAGTTTTGCCCATAAGGCGAGATTGAGAATTTGATAAATTTTTATTACTTTCCTGCCTTTAGCAGATACATTAAATCAATTTCTTTTCAGGACACGAAAGGTTTTCATTTTAATTAAATAAACAATAGTTGTTTATTCTATTTTATTGATAAGGCTTATAATGTTGCACAATGAGTTAACAATTTATATGTTCAAAGATGACTCAAATTAAACATTACCTTAAGCATTGTCGTTTATCCATTTTAATGGGAAACACATTTTTGAGTTACATATAGATGGATACTTGGATAAGTTTAATTTTGAATCATACGGAAGATGCGAACTTTGTCTCATTGGAAATATGACTAAAGCTTCTTTTACCTGATCAGGTGAAAGGGCCACCGAACGATTAGGACTTATACATAATGATGTATGTGGTCGAATGCGTATGATGGCAAAGGGTGGATTATACTACTTCATAACAGTTACGGATGATTTCAGTAGATATGGATATGTGGTTCTTATGAAGAAAAAATACGATTCTTTGGAAATGTTCAAAGAATATAAGGCCGAAGTGAGAAAGCAAACAAGGGAAAAGTGTAAAAGTTTTACGATCAGATCATGGAGGATAATACTTAAGCCTCAAATTTAAGAGTTTCTTGAAAGAGTGTGATATTGTATCACAACTTGCTCCTTCTAGAGCACCGCAACGGAATAGAGATTCTGAGAGGAGAAATCGTACTTTGTTGGACACGGTGTGATCGATAATGAGTCAAGCAGATCTTTCAATCAGTTTTCCGTGATTATGCTCTAGAAACGGCTGTATATACACTTAAACGAGTTCCGACAAAAGCGGTTTAAAAGACTCCATATGAGATATGGACTGAGAAACGTCATAAAATGTCATTTATGAAAATTTGGGGACATGAAGCGTTTTGGAAACGTTTAACCTCTGACAAGTTTGGACAAAAATTAGATAGATGCTCTTTTGTGGGATACCCAAATGAGACTAAAGGGTATAGTTTTTATAATCGTTCCGAGAATAAAGTGTTTGTTGCTCGGACCGCTGTATTTCTTGAGGGAGAAATACTTTCTAAGAAAACCAGTGGGAGGACAATACATCTCGATGAAGATCGAGAACCACATGATAACATTGAACCAGAGATGGAACAAGATCTGGATGTACATCAAAATATTGAAAGTAATTATGTTCAGGAAACACAGGTTGTTCGTAGTTCTAATAGGATTCACCATGAGCCCGAGAAAATTTATAGATTTCTCTTGACTCAAGATGGTGATGTAATGCTTACGGATAATGATGAGCCTCTCACCTACCAAAATGTTATGAACAGTCCAGACTCCGAAAGATGGCTAGAGACCATGAAATCCGAGATGGAATCCATGTATCAAAATAAAGTATTGACTTTAGTTGATCCACTCGAAGGGGTAAAACCTATAGGGTGGAAGTGGGTTTTCAAGAAGAAAACCGAAATGGATGGTAAAGTACGGACCTATAAGGCGCAACTAGTGGCAAAAGGTTTTAAACAAATTCATGGGGTAGACTATGATGAGACTTTTTCACCAATTACTGTGGTCAAGTCCATCAGGATTTTGCTAGAAATAACTGCTTACTTTGACTATGATATTTGGGAAATGGATGTCAAAACTGTTTTATTGTATGGGAGTCTTGAAGAGATGTATATATGATACAACCGGAGGGTTTTATCAATCCAAGGTTTGCTAAGATGGTCTGTAAGTTGTTTCTATCTATTTATATATTGAAGCAAGCCTCAAGGAGATGGAATATTCATTTTGAACAAATGGTCAAAGAGTTTGGCTTTATTCAAAATGAAGATGAACCATGTATTTGCAACAAGGTTAGTGGGAGCCATGTGAAATTCCTAGTATGATATGTAGATGACATATAACAAATAAGAAATGAAATATGTGTTTCTTATGCTTTGAGCATGATGAGCAGATACCGGTCTAATTCTGGTGAGGGTCACTAGATAGTTGTTAAGAATATTCTTAAGTACGTAAAGACGACTAAAGATTTATTTTTGGTGTATGGAGTAGATAGGGAACTAGTTGTAAAGGGTTACACGGATGCTAGTTTTTGAACCTAATTTTTGTATAGACAAGGATCATTATGTGTTTATGTTTATTTTATGTTTTGCCTAAATATAAGTGATGTTAGCTGAAATAGTTCACAATAAGAACATTGATGATTCTATATCGGAAGCCGAATATATTGATGCTTTTGAAATAGCCAAGGAGACTATTTAGGCATGTCCTTAGGTGATTTCACGTTATTAATGAGATTAATGATCAAGGATATATAAATGTAAAGTGCATAATAATGATAATATTGCAGACCCACTGACTAAGGCATTGTCACAGCAGAAGCACGATGGTCATACTAGTTCCATGAGTATTAGATACGTGGATGATTGGCTCTAGTACAAGTGGGAGATTGTTAGTGTTTATGCCTTAGAGACAACACTATGATGTTTTTAGTTTAAGACATTTGGATTATTAATATTTATGTTTTATCGATTATTCTTTTCTAATTTATTAATTCTTAATTTAGTGCGATATAAATGTTAGATTAATAAATGTCCTTGGAATATGATATGTGAATTCTATATCTCTAAGTACGTGAATTATAAATGAGATTATGAGAATAGTATCAATATTCCTAAAGGTCCCTAGTCAAGTATTATTATTAAGGGACAATAATAATGCATTAAGACTGGTGTGTTTGTTGACTGATGATCACATCTTATTGATCATAGGTATAGTGATACTAAAGTCAAAAACACAGGCAAATGTAAATATACATGGTGCTGGACAAACCCAATGTAAGATTCTACATGTCTGTTGTGTCATAAGTAATTCTCACTGTGATAATGATGTAATGGTCCTTAGACTTGAAATTATTATATTTTTATACGAGAATTAATGTACTTTGATTACATTAAAAGTTACTTTTGAATGTGTAATGATAAAAGTGTATTTTGGTTATATTATGAATCGTATGAGAAATATGAATGATCTAGAAAGGATTTAACCCTCCTAATTTAAGGAGTGATATTATTGGCCTCTTGTGTGAGCTAGACTATATAAATGTGTGGCCACGCTCAAATGTTGATTTGATTTGATAGTCTACTCATTGATCAAGGAAAACTGGATTAAACTATGATGAGGATGACACATTACATGCCTCTAGTTTAATCTATAATATTTGGTTAAAAGGATTATATTACATTGTACATTATCACGAAAGGTTTAATCGTATCACCGATTTATTATTTTTACTTGGGTAGCAATGATGTATTACTATATGCCGCTCATTGTTTATAATTTTAATATGAGATATTAAAATTATTTCCAACGTAATAATAACCTGCAGGGTCACACACAAAAAATGCTTGAAGGAGAAATAATTTAAATTATTAATTTATATTAAATAAGTAATTTGTTTTATTTATGATATTAATTAAGTATGACTTAATTAATTAGATAAATAAAATAGGAAAAATTACTTAAACTAATTCTGAAATAAGTTATTAATTAATTAAGTGTGACTTAATTAAATAATAAATTGGGATTTGAGATTAGTATTAATTATAATTAGATTATAATTAGAAAACTCATTTCTGTCTCTCTATATAAACTCTTTGAGGGCTGATATATATATAAGGATACATGCTTTTACAAAACCCTAGCCGTTCAAGGAAAAAGAGGAAGAGAGGTAGAGATGGAGTTTTCAGGTGCTAGTACACATCAATCCTTCAAGAAAAGCGTTCGTGTGGATACCGTAGAGCGTAGATCGCGAGAGCGGGATATGTGGTACTTCAACAAGGTTTAAAACTCCATTAATCCTTCATTAATGAACTCTCAAAGCTTCTTTAAGGTAAAGATTCTTACTACGAATTAAATATCTATTTTTACATAGATCCTGCGTAGGGTTTCGATTTTATTCTGGTTTTAATTTAATTTTACATCGTTTCCGTTGCGTTTATGTGCTAGAAACACTTCAGGATCTTCTTGCCAACTTTCCAACAACATGGATTCTTTCTATGACACAATTATCACGGGAGATGCACTCAGTGACATTAATTCTTTCTCATGAAATTTGACTGATTTTTTTTAGCAAGATAACCTTCAGTGATAGAGAGAGAGGGAGAGAGATATAGAGAGAGAGGGAAAGAGAAAAAGAAAGAAATAGATAGATAGAGATATAGTGGGGGAGAGAGGGAGATATAGAGAGACCGACGAACTTCATTATACGCCACTGATATTATAATTACATTGCAATTCACCATCGTTTATGGTAATCCCATCACAAAATGTGACTTCACCTTAACAAGGTTATCTCATCTCAACTTGATTGGCTACCTTTAAATATTTTAGATAATAAAATCATGGAATTCTAGAAAGAAAAGAATTTCATATTATAACTAGTATCCCATGATTGTGGTTATCAAAATTTGAATTTTTGATCAAACAATATTGGAATAAAAGAATAACCGAAAGATCAATATGATCAAAAGAACTTATATTGTGTGACTTAGTTAAGACACTTACAAGTGAAGGTAATTAGCCTTTTTGTAATACATAACACAACAGTGATGACTTCCCATCTAACTTCTATCACACAGACAGAGAGTCCTGGCGTCCCTTATAAATAAATTCGTTCGTCTCAGTTGGAGTAGAGAAATGGGAAAGAAACTCGGAGTCAGATAATTATTGAATGAAACTTAACAAATTATTCTTTGATGCACACTTTGGATCAAAATTGAACAAATTCGAAAGGTACTAATTTAGGAGGAATAAATAGTCTGATAAGAAAATATTAGCACAGAATGAGCAAGTGGTATAATAACACCGATAAAACACTCTGAAAGAAAGTTGATGTTCCAATATCACCACCTAACACATTTATCAAAACATGAAAATAGGCTTCATGACAGCCTCTGACATCTTTAGAACATAAACATGATTAAACAAAAGAGTTAAAATACCATTTTTCTTTTTCAAAAGATGGAAATATCCTCAAACAAATGTCTCCAATAGGGAGATGTCGAAATAATCTATTGAAAGAGAAGGCATTGCCAAGGTCTTTAAAAATGCATTCTTTATTGACTATTCCGATGACTCGCCATCTGATTTTAAACACTTCCTCATGTTCTAAGGATATCGATATTCTACACCGTCATTGATTCATAGTAGCCTCATAAGATTCCACAATCGCCATCTGCAACTGCCAGCAGTTCCATATCACTCAACGCGATCATCTCCAACAAGTACGGTTATCTTAACTTACTAATTGATATTATATCCAATAGTCCAACACGAACTCGATATAAGCTCTTTCATTCTTATATAACTATACACAATCCTACACACTCTTGTTTCTAGTTTACTATAACCTTAGCTCTGAATTCAACCTGTTACTCCTCCAAATTCGAGCTCAGAGAATTTGGTCGTCACGATGAAACCTTAATATAAAATAACCTGTTTAATGATAAATAATTACCAGCAGTTTGGAATATAGCATTTGCGACCCCAACTACACCAAGATCTTTTAGGTTACAATTCGAGAAACAAGAATTCTAAATTTCCACAAATAAATTTTTCCTTTCTATTAAAACTCTTTTTTAAAAATTTCCAAACTCAAACCTTAACCCACCAGTATAACTTCGAAGAGAAGTATACTATGTCAAACTACACGATAACATAACTAATATATATATATACAAACAACTTTACAATAAGACTTATTTTAATCCCACACACTCCGGACCATCCATCTTAAAAAAACTTCTTTATATACTTTTCTCGAATTACGGGGCTAAACAGTGCCAGTTATTCATCACTGGAAAGTTAAATATAAAACAGGAAAGTATGAGTGAAAGAAAGGCTCTTCAAGTTCAGTTTAACATATATATGGTCTTTTGATATAAAATCGACATCTGTAATGGAGCAGAACATTTATAATATATATTGTTGAACTAGAAGAATTAGTTAAGATATCCAATAATTGTTTCCTCAATGATATTCAAACCAATATGATATATTTGAGCAAAAATACTTCATCAATAAATTGAATCTCATTAAGAATTAGAACTTGTGAAACAGTATTTACAGGAATATTGAAATAACCCGAAATTTTGGACTAATTTAAAATTTTTGGATGAATAGCAATTTTTCTGATTTAGAATATTTTCAGACAACCATATAGAAGTTCTGTTATTGGAATTCTGATTTCATATTAGTGTTCAGTAATAAATTTGACTGTACGTTACGGTCGTCAGGATTCGAAAACGAGCACTTTAATTTTTCCCGAAAATCCACCAGACACCGAAAGAATTAAGTATAAAGCGTTAAGGTTGAAGGATTTAAATCCAATGATTATAAAGGATATATAAGTTTTATTCGCACTAGTATTAATGCCTTTGAGGATTTTAAATATTTGGTGTTATGACTAGGGATTCAAATGAATGTGTATTCTATCGTTAATTGAGGATCAGTCTTTTCTGGTGTAAAGTTAATGAATAGTAACTATATAGTATAAGTAAATATATATCGTGCCACCTATGTTGTAAGACCGAGAAGGGAATTCGGTATCCGTATTAGTGATCCATACTATAAATAAGTCTATATAAATCACGTCTGATATCAAAGATTCACAACTTGGATTTTGACCAGAAATCGAACTATTTCGGTAACCGAAAAAGTGTAGAAATATTTAATTCCTAAAACAAATTTATTTAAAAAGAGATATCCATAATCTAGGAATTAAATAAAAGTAAGTTGGGTTCGTCAGAATTCGGAAATGACCAAGTTGAAAAATGCGATGAATAGTGCCCGATAAATAGTAAAACTTTTCGGTCTCCGGTCGATCCCATATTTCAGTGGAAGTTTTGGAATAATAAACGGTTATTAAGTGTGTAATTACAAATTGGAAATGAAGGCAATGATTCAAGGGACGACTGATAAAAGAGAATGTAATAGAATTGGAATGATGAGACTTTGTAACTTAAACAAACTTAAGGGGTTAACTTGCAAATTGGAAAAGTTTAAACCCAATAAAAACCAAACACAAGTTTCACTCCATCAAAAAACAAAGCAGCCCCCCATATTTGAAGAGAAAAAAGAAAGAAAGAAGAAAAGAAAAGAGGAGGAAGAAGATGGAGCTAGTGTGGCACCCTCCAAACCCGGGTCAGAAGTTTGGGGTTCACAACACACACACATACTCAATATATAAATACCTGCTTATGAAAATAATGTATGCAAAGACCCTTCTTACCATAACCTTGAATCGCAACAAGTTAAAGCATGAAAACAAGCCACAACCTTAACTTTTATTATATCGTACCAAATCCCAACTAGTTCCGCTTATAACTGATAACGATATCATTCTTACAATCTTACATAATTCATCTACATTATAAAGCTCCTGCTAACTCATTCCATCTTATCCGGGAATCCTAGCTCGCACACTGGACTGGGAATCCTCGTTACCAACAATTTCCTTTTCAACAGTAAAATAACATAACAGATTTGCAAGAGTGAGTTAACTAGCTCAGCAAGTCATAATAGCAATAATTGAGGTTCAACAATGATCAGTTGAAATGATTCATAAGAATCAAGTTTCTAGATAAGCAATGAATAGAATTGGATATTCTTTTCATTTTTTTTAAAAAATAAGGTTATATTGCTGATCAGTCACGCACTAACCTCGAGCAAAGCTCCTAGCTTTGCTCCTAGCTTTGCTCTATACACTGGATCCAAGGCACACATTGGCCTAACATGACCACGAATCTGGTCCATATTTATAAAACCATCCAATTCCAAAATAATTCAATATGATAACCATTGCAATTCAATTAAAACAGAATCATAATTAACATTGATAAAGCATTCATCTCAGAGCATAAAACATTTCACAGGTATCACCAGGGTGTATTAAGGTGTAAATACGAAGAACGACTTCAAGCCTAATGAAGAATCAAGTATCTGAAGAACAATGGTTCGATGATAATACAAGGGATTGATCTTTAATGTGATAGGGTATTCCAAGGTGTATAAGTTTCTGTATGCTCAAGAAATTCCGTTGAAATACTTGGTTTATGGTGTGTATGTGCTTGTGGAGTGGTATCGTATATATCTGGCTCGTATCTGAGAATTCAACAATCAATGGTTTCTGAAGAATAAGGCTTATGGCTCAAGATCAATATGAATCAGGGTTCAAGGTTAAATAGTTTAAAGCTCTTGCAATATAAAACAAGATTTATTTTGAATAATAGCAACATGTTATGAGAAAGTTCAGAAATAATCGCAATATATCTCGAAGAAAGGTTCAGAAAGACTTGCCTTATCACAGATGATTTCCAACTTTACTTGTACTCATCTAACAGTTTTACTTTTCAATCACTTTCCTTCTTTTTCTATTCCTTGCTTCTATTCGTCAATCACTTGCCTTCTCTTTCTACGCTTCAATTATATCTACGGTTCATTGACTTTCTCTTTCTATGCCTCGCTTACTTTGCTAGGCATCACAATCATCTACAGATACTCAATCTCATACTACTCTAATCGTCATATAGCCGTCATAAGCTTTTATATACCCTTCGTTTTACCCAAATTCGATTTACGGATTGAAAGTTACAGCAAAAATAGTTAAACAATGCACAAAGAATCATTTTATACAGCAATCAGGTTACATATAACACATAGCACGTAATATATTCAATCCAAATAATTTTTCAAAGAAGATTCGGGGTCAAAATGATTTTCCAGGTATTTAATATGAATTTTTGAACATTTTTCAGGATTAAAACTGGACTCCGAATCATTTTATAATCAAACAATGGGGTTCAAAAACCCGAATCTGACTTTAAAACCATTTAATAATAATTATCCAACCTTGGAAATAATTTAAAATAATATTTTAAAGCTCGATACTATTTTTCATGATTGTTAAATCAAAAGAATTAATTAAATCTAATTAAATAATTAATTAAAGTTAATTAATAACTAATTAAATCAAATAATCAATTAATGATTAAATTAATTGATTAATTAAATAATTAATTATTAATTACAAATTAATTAATTAAACAATTAAATTTAATTTTGAATTTAAAAATAATTTTAGAATTAAAAAATATTGATTTTTGAAATTTAAAAACAATTAAAACAAATTTCTAAATATAATATAAAAAAGAAATCATATTTTTATAAATTTTTAAAACTTAAATCTGATTTTTGCAAGATTTTTAAACTGGGTATTGAAAGTGTAAGTTTTACAAACACTCGGGGGTTAAACTGTAATTTTACAGTCGTCCCCCTACCCCGTTGCCGGAAGCCATGGACGCCGGCCATGAGCTTTTCCGGCGACCGGATTTCTGCCCAGAACAAGCTCAAACAACCAGCGTCTGTTCTGCTCAACGCCAGGAACAATTATGTGTTATCAGAATCAGCAAACATCAACTGGTTTGATCGGAAAATCCAATCGAAGTTCACCGTCGGCGAACGTTGATTTTCCGATCAAGGCCTTACAGGATACTTCTGTTAAAACCAGTGACACCAACGAGTTCCTTTTTCCATGATCTATCGATTGGTACTGATCATTCATTCCCATAATCAACAAAAATAAAACCCCCAATATTCAATTTAGAACATTCAACCATTAAAACCCTAATTTAACAATTCAAGAATCAAACAACAATTTGAACATGTTATTGAACTCCAAATTTATCATATAATATACCAAAATGACCTGGAAGCAAAGATCTACACGATTATGCCATCAAATCATATCGAAAACATCCTGAACAAAAATTCATAATTTAATCCATAATTAATTCGAATTAAAATAATTAAATCAGAAAAATAAAAACAGATGGTTGGTTCAGAAAGAAGATTTCGAGAGCTTCATTTTGATATATTGCACGCCCGAATCGGAGTTCGATAACGCCTTCGTTTGTGCGATTGATTTTCAAGAATACGGTGTTTTAATAAAGTTTTCTCTGGTTTTCAGGGTTTGTACTGTCTGATTATGATCTTTGCACGTGAAAATGAAATAAGAAAGGGCTATTTATATTTACGGAATATTAGTACGTTCTGGATCGTGTTGGGTCGAAAAATTTTGGATAAGCACTATCCTGTTTTGGATAAGCACTATCCTGTTTTGGATAAACGTTATCCTATTTCGGATAAATATCAAAACCGGGCTTTTATAAAACGATTATACGAAGATAATGTTATCGAAAAGGGTTAGCGTATCCAAAATATCGCGCAGGGCCGCTCACGGGTCAAACCGTAATCCGGATCGAAAAAGTCGAAACACGGAAAATGTCCGGAATTACCAGATTAGGTTAGGAAGGAGGTTTCAGAAGAGTTTCAGGTTATAAAAACGTAAAAACAGTTGAGGTCGGATGATTCTCGGCTTTAGAAAATGATTTTTGTAATTATTCAGAAAATAATTAATAAATTCATAAATCAATATAAAATCATATAGCACTCCAAAAATTACCAGAAAAATACCTTAATAATCTATACTTTATTCTGTACATAATAAAATTAACATACCTATACTTTACCACATATAGACATCCACATGACCACACCAATCTTCAAATAATTCACCAAAACTCACATAAATTCACATAAAAATTATTTATTGATAAAGATAATTACACGTCATGTCCTGGATATTACATCCTTCCCCCTTAAAATGATTTTGTCCTCAGAATCGCACTAAGGATCAGATAATGATATATTCTAGTATCTCATTTCCATTTTTCTCAGGTTGATCTCTCAACCTTACCACTTTTCATAAACTTTTACTCGCAATATTACTCATTACCCAACAGCCTCTTGCTGATATCATATTCTATTAGTTGATCCTATAACTCAACTCAAGTCTCCATTTTATATATAATGGAGCTTAATTATTTTTTATTTCTGAAAGGACCAGCATAACGTCTATTATTTTTCTTTTCTTTCTAATTCTAGAAATTCGTGCTCATGAACGTTTCCAATAGTTACTGGTTGCTGAATCTCATTCCCACATATTTCTATATTTAATTCACCTAGTTTGTAATCGCTTTCAATCACATTTGAGGCTCTTTAATCGTTCTCTTAATCCTCTCGTCCATCTGCGAATGATATACTGAAACCAGGGCATATTCGATTTCTGACGTTCTTGAAATTACATTAGAGTAAGAATTAACGAGAAAATCTTGACTGGACACGAATGGCGCACAGCCGTAACATCATACCTTAATTTCCTTGAATCACAATCGAGTAGATTTGCCGAGCGAAATTCTCTTACTACTTAGAAGAAAGTATACTAATCTGGAGGCATCACCGACATATTCTAACTCTTATTATCATTTTTGGGTTTAGGGAGTTCTCATACGAACTGGCTGCAATACTCTTCCTTGATGTCTAGTCACATATAACGCTTATTCTTCCTTTATGCCACACTATCAGAAAGTCTTCCTTGACATCCATGTCTCGTATCATATTCTCGGAGTAGCTTGAATCCCTTGCATTATCGTAGCCAAATTCCTATCTTTTAGTTCTTCCTTACTTACTGCCCTCATCTAGGAGTGGTATATATTACCCTGGTTTAACATAATTTCTCGCATTCTGAATACTCATATTAGTTCTCAAATCAAATAATATAGATCATTTACAATCAATTTCTGGATCTGATGATGTATCACCCTTTCTTCAAGCATCGACTATTCCACTTATTAGACAACTTTGGTTCTTAGGTGACTTCACTATGACGTTTCTTGACGAAATGTATCCATCTAGTCTTTGATGTCCCGCCTTAGCTCTTGGGTAGGTCTAACATTTATCTACATGTTTCCTCCCCATTTTATCTTTATGTCTGGTCACTAGATATCTTCTTTTAGGCATCAGTACTTGATCGTTCTCCTGGGATGCATTCCCTATCTCCATTTGCCAATGTTTCCTAAATTTTTCACCTTACTTCTGTTCCTCATGTTACCTATATCTTACCTATAAATTTTCTTTATCATCCTTTTGATTCCACTTTCTTTCCTGTTTCCGTTCTTCATTCTCATAGCTCATTCACAACCAAACTCCTGATATTAATATTTATTTTGATGTCATATCAAATTAGATATCAATACGAACTTTGATGCTCACAACATCCCATACTGAAGTAAACATCAATCATCTATATTAATACCACTTTTGATATTTGACAACAACCTAAGTATTAATATCAATCAGAAACTGAACTAAAATTGTATCTCACACTTTATCTAAAACAGAAATACTTGATAAATCATTTATTGTATGATTACCAAAACAATTTGGAACCAAGACATCCTTTAATAAAACTTTATTACCGATGATAGAATCTCTTTGATTGGCTAATAAAATCCATATTGTTGTAGGTACAAATCTCTTCTTGATTCCATCTCCCTTCTTTCTTTCCTTCCTTCCTTCTCTTTGCTCTATCTTAAATCTTTCGTTCTTAAAAACATCCTTCTTTCCTGTCCATACAAATAACTTTCTATCTCTCTTATCCATTACTAAGGGCATATTCATCCAAGTAAAGCCTTACATACTTGCAGCAACTTCTGAACTCTACTGGTGTTCTTATTTTCCCCAAATTCCTCATTGCTTTGATTTTGGATTTGAAAGTCACATCAAAATTTGACTTAATCTAATTGGAATCGATTTCCATCTAACTGACCATTAATTGGAAAAATTAACCAATTAACTTACTTAATTGATCAATTACACCAAGTGATGACTAGCTAATGGAAATCAAAGACCAATTATATATAGTCGGAATGGCTGTAACAACCTCTTTCAAGAACCGAGATCACAATCACTTTGGAGTATTAACATGAATATCAATAACACACGGAAGTATACTTTTTATCTTTAAGAGTAGGGTATTTTCCAAAAATTTGGGCAGCATCTTCTTTATATTATTTACTACCAGCCAGACTCAAGCCGACACCAACAATCAACCAAACAACCAACAATCAACTCACAAGTAGACCAATCAACTCACCATTTCACCATCATATATAATATTAACCAGTACAACCCATATTTTAGTTCAACTTAAGATTATAGCAAACAATTCTTATTATATCATATCATTTCTCATATTCTTTGCTTATAACCGAATGTCACCACTGAGTACTATTATAAATTATTCCAAAATTCTTCTAGTTCATGTTTCAATTCAAGATCTCTTATTAACAATTCGTCTATCCTTGACAATATACACTTGTTCTTATTAGTTACTTCGTTCAACTTCTGATAACCAACACATGGTCTCAACTAACACTCTCATAATCTTACGAATGAATTCCTTTGGCTCAAAAGCCTCACTTCTTAAAAATCCTTGTAGTTGAATCACATATCTTCATCTCCCCTTATGTCTTTTCTTACTGAACTTCTTTCACTGGTTCAGTTACGAGTATCAAATTTATTATAACTCATTTACTTAAGTGGGAAAACCCAACCGTTCCTTGGAGAACACCTTTGAAGTTCATTTATAACTAGAATTTCTTCGATCTTGAATCTTCATAAAAAATATCTCTCACATGATTGAGGTATGCTTCATTTTTACAATGTATTAATCGATTATATGTTTATTATTAAGAATTTCTTCATTCTCTTCTACTGTCCAACCAATCATTTGCCTTATCCGATATACGCAACTTCACTTTCATATCCTTATAATTAATTTACCTCATACGGTTCGCTAACTATTCCAATTCATGCCAAAATATCATACTTGCAACGTATCATGTATACAGATCTTCGCCTCTGATTTGATGTCCTCGTAACAACCACGTTGTTGGTATAAGGGTTCTCCTCTACACATAAATGTCCACCATTTATCGGCTTGCAAATATCCACACTTATCATATAACTCCATCGGCTATATGGGTTCATTTTACTTCTTTTTGAAATATTCAAAGAATGGACCTTACACAAGAAGAAATTTGTGTATATGATTCTGATTGGAAACCTTTTGTAAGGAATAAGAGTACAAGGAAACAATTGGAAGGATATCAACAAATCATGATTGAATAAGGAATAATGGATAATGATTTAGATATGAATGAGACAACCATATTTGTACTCAAGATGGCCAGTCTTTCATACTATATGGCATACAACACATGATTAGGTGGCTTCCCACCAGACTCTTTATCATTTCGACAAAGCGTCATACCATAACACTGCTTGTCTCAATCAAAAAGTAATATTTTGAAGGAGGAATGATTTGAAAGGAATTCAAAAAAATTCTTATCACCTCATAGAGCCGATCATGAAAGAAATTCATACTTTATTCAAGATTCATAAAAATATATATGGTTTTATAGAAAAGAATGATATCATTGGTCGTCATCCACATTACATCTGTTTACAGCTTCAACGATTGTCCAACCAATGAGTCCTATTCCGAGTCATATATCAACTTTAGAAAGTTCTCAGAAAGGCTTTCTTGCATCGATTATTAAGATAATTTCCCCTTTATTAGGTCTTGTATCTTTAGTGTCATGCTTCCACGTTCAATATTCCTATAATTCGACCCTATTTGCATTTTTTACGAGATTTACAATCACAACTTAAAATTCCGCTTACACTACGGATCATATCCACTCCCTTGCTAATAAAATTCTTCCTTTAGAAAGTCTGGAGATTTCTTTAATCTTCTTTGCTCGTACTCGGCTTCTCGTGAATCGACATATTCTTCGAACTCTAATCGTCTCAGAACTTGAATAGACAGCTTCTCCGTACATTGGTCCTATTGTTAAACTTATCGAACAATATTTGCACTCTTCTGCTAGGAACAGTCAAATCTTCTCCATAATAGTGTGTCCACTTAGCCTTCTAAATTAACCATACTAACTTCTCGAACAAGTATTCTCCTGGATAATCTGAATCTTATGACAAACGATAACTCAAGTAGTAGTTTGCCAACCAAGTTTTAAAACTTGTTTTGTTCCAAGGACTTTTAGAAAAATATTGTTATGAAAATCTCTTTTTGAAAACTGTTTACAATTTTCAAAATCATACACCTGATCGTCATTACTATATGAGTTGGTTGTCATCCTTCACTACTAAGTATCCAATTAGGGAAACACTCAGGTAACAGCCCATTCATTTCCATATACCCTCTATCCCTTATTGGGTCCATTTTACCTTCATTGATCGACAAAAACTCCAATTACCATAGCAAACTATCTTATTCATAACTTTACTTCTGGTCTTCCAGAGAGGTAATATTCCCATCATCATCTCTTACAATTACTAAGTATAACAAATCTATTCAGCGATCATCATATTTATTTTATAACACAAGGTCGATCACATTACTTCTACACATATCATGCCTAGTCATAACATCATCTAATTCCAAAAAAACTCTTAATCTCCAATCCTCTAAAATTTCTTTAGAAATCCACCTCGTTCACTTCACAAGATAATCATGGGTGGCATACTGATTAGCAGCTCCATATAATCTGGTAGCAGCTATTCTCCGGAACGCACGAATCCTCTCTTTAGGTTTCTTCTCACATTTCTTAATTCCTTGCGTACTCACCATATGATGTAGTTCTCGAATCCATCCTCATAGGTTTTATTACTTCATAAGATGGGTTTTAAAACTGATGGTATATAACAAGGTATAGGGGAGATAGAAAAGATGTACCCACAGTTGAATATCCGGTAGAACCAGAATCAGCATGTGGGGAATTCTCGAATAGGTAGTCTCGCATCAGGGGATGAGATAAGAACTTGAAAAGGTTACAATCTCCGCAATGGGATGTGACATGGCTAACACCGATGGACGAGCATGGCATGGATCAACTGACGGTCCTCCAACTGACGACTCCGAGTTATTAGATGGTACTGAAATAAAAGAATCTGCCATTATCGCTATCTGAAAATCGTGTCGCTAGATAAGGATCTCGAATCTCATCACGTATCACACTAAAACCTACTATTTAATCATACTCAACCTCTCGATGTTCTATTTTTCTATTTTATAATACTAATCTCAACCCTCTACCCATTCCCGACAATCTAGGCTTGTTTCAGGGACTTATAACCTGTAGCTTTGATACCAAACCAGTGGCGCCCTCCAAACCTGGGTCAGAAGTTTGGAGTTCACAACACACACATACTCAATATATAAATACCTGCTTATGAAAATAATGTATGCAAAGACCCTTCTTACCATAACAATGGATTGCAACAGGTTAAAGTATGAAAACAAGCCATAACCTTAACTTTTATTACATCGTACCAAATCCCAACTAGTTCCACTTACAACTGATAACGATATCATTCTTACAATCTTACATAATTCATCTACATTATAAAGCTCCCGCTAACTCGTTCCATCTTATCCTGGAATCCTAGCTCACACACTGGACTGGGAATCCTCTTTACCAACAATTTCCTTTTCAACTGTAAAATAACATAACAGATTTGCAAGAGTGAGCTAACTAGCTCAGCAAGTCATAATAGCAATAATTGAGGTTCAACAATGATCAGTTAAAATGATTCATAAGAATGAAGTTTCTAGATAAGCAATGAATAAAATTGGATATTCTTTTCATTTTTTTAAAAAAAACAAGGTTAGGCCGCTGATCAGTCACGCACTAACCCCGAGCAAAGCTCCCAGCTTTGCTCAATACACTGGATCCAAGGCACACATTGGCCTAACATGACCACAAATCTGGTCTGACCACGAATCTTGTCTATATTTATAAAACCATCCAATTCCAAAACAATTCAATATGATAACCATTGCAATTCAATTAAAATAGAATCATAATTAACATTGATAAAGCATTCATCTCAGAGCATAAAACATTTCACAGGTATCACCAGGGTGTATCAAGGTGTAAATATGAAGAACGACTTCAAGCTTGATGAAGAATCAAGTATCTGAAGAATAATGGTTCGATGATAATATAGGGGATTGATCTTTGATGTGATAGGGTATTCCAAGGTGTATAAGTTTCTGTATGCTCAAGAAATTCCATTGAAATACTTGGTTTATGGTGTGTATGTACTTATGGTGTAGTATCGTATATGTCTGGATCGTATCTGAGAATTCAACAATCAATGGTTTCTGAAGAATAAGGCTTATGGCTCAAGATCAATATGAATCAAGGTTCAAGGTTAAATAGTTTAAAGCGCTTGCAATATAAAACAAGATTTATTTTGAATAATAGCAACATGTTATGAAAAAGTTCATAAATAATCGTAATATATCTCGAAGAAAGGTTCAGAAAGACTTACTTTATCACAGATGATTTCCAACTTTACTTGTACTCATCTAACAGTTTTACTGTTCAATCACTTTCCTTCTTTTTCTATTCCTTGCTTCTATTCGTCAATCATTTGCCTTCCCTTTCTACGCTTTAATTATATCTACGGTTCATTGACTTTCTCTTTCTATGCCTCGCTTACTTTGCTAGGCATCACAATCATCTATAAATACTCAATCTCATACTACTCTAATCATCACATAGCCGTCATAAGCTTTTATATACCCTTCGTTTTACCCAAATTCGATTTACGGATTGAAAGTTACAACAAAAATAGTTAAACAATGCACAAACAATCATTTTAGACAGCAATCAGGTCATATATAACACATAGCACGTAATATATTTAATCCAAATAATTTTTCAAAGAAGATTCGGGGTCAAAAATGATTTTCCAGGTATTTAATATGATTTTTTGAATATTTTTCGGAATTAAAACTGGACTCCGAATCATTTTCTAATCAAATAATAGGGTTCGAACACCCGAATCTGACTTTAAAATCATTTAATAATAATTATCGAGCCTTGATAATAATTTAAAATAATATTTTAAAGCTCGATACTATTTTTCATGATTTTTAAATCAAAAGAATTAATTAAATCTAATTAAATAATCAATTAAAGTTAATTAATAACTAATTAAATTAAATAATCAATTAATGATTAAATTTATTGATTAATTAAATAATTAATTATTAATAAAAAAATTAATTAATTAAATTATTAAATTTAATTTTGAATTTAAAAATAATTTTAGAATTGAAAAATATTGATTTTTGAAATTTAAAAACAATTAAAACAAATTTCTAAATATCATATAAAAAGAAATCAGATTTTTTAAAATTTTTAAAACATAAATCTGACTTTTGCAAGATTTTTAAACTGGGTATTGAAAGTGTAAGTTTTACAAACACTCGGGGGTTAAACTGTAATTTTACAGTCGTCCCCTCCCCCATCGCCGGAAGCCATGGACGCCGGCCATGAGCTTTTCCGGCGACCGGATTTCTGTCCAGAACAAGCTCAAACAACCAACGTCTGTTCTGCTCAACTCCAGGAACAGTTATATGTTATCAGAATCAGCAAACATAAACTGGTTTAATCGGAAAATCCAATCGAAGTTTCGCCGCCGGCGAGCTTTGATTTTTCGATCAAGGCATTACAGGATACGTCTGTTAAAACCAGTGACACCAAAGATGTGATGCCCTCCAAACCCGGGTCAGGAGTTTGGGGCCCACAACAGATCCACACACCATATTTAAACATGTTTATGAATATAATAATATATGCAATGACCTTATTTACCATAATCAAGGATTGCAACAGTTTAAAGTATGTTCACAAGCCACAACCTTATTTATTACAAACGTACCAAATTCCAAATTTATTTATCTTACATTTTAAGTCAAACTTTATTACAAACTTTTAGCTCACACTAAACCACACAACTTCCGCTAGCTCATTCCACTTCAACCTGTAAACCTAGCTGGCACACTCGACTGGGGATCCTCGCCATCACCAAATTCATTTTTAACTGGAAAAGAACATAAACATATTCGCAAGAGTGAGCTAACTAGCTCAGCAAGTCATAATGACAGCACTGAGATTTAATAATGATCAATTAACATGATATTGGGAATCAAGTTTCCTGATAAACAATGATTAGAATTGGATATTCACTTTTATTTTAAAAACCAAGGTTAGGCTGCTGATCAGTCACGCACTAACCCCGAGCAAGGCTCCCAGCTTTGCTCTATATACTGGATACAAGGTACACATTGGCCTAATACGACCACGAATCTGGTCTGACCACAAATCTGGTCCATATTTAAAAACAATACAATTTCATAGTAATAACATGATAAGCGAGGTAATTCAATAAACTGAATCATAAATAGCATTTATCTTGAAGTATAAGGTGTTTCACAACACCAGAAAGGTATAACAAGGTCAACAAGAAGCTTGGCTTTCAATTCAAGAAAAGAATCAAAGTGTAGAAGGCCAAGGGTGCAAAGGTTACAAGGAATGGTCTTCTGTTATACGAGGCATAAAGGTTCATCTGATAAACTATCTCGCATCAAAGATCAGTATGTGGTAGATATGTATTTGTGGAGTAGTATCGGATAGGTGGGGTTCGTATCCAAGAATTCAACAATTAAGGGTTTACAAGAAATCAGGCTCACGACTCAAGATCAATAAGAATCAGGGTTTAGGGTTAAGTATTTCAAAGTACTTGCAACATAGAATAGGAATTACTGGGAATAATTGCAACATAATGTAAAGCGTTCAAAAGTATTCACAAGTATATTACAAGAAAGTTCAGGGACACTTTCCTTATCAAGTCGATTTCACTTCACTAACACTTGTCAATTGATTCCCACTCACTAACCACTTGCTTTCCTTTTCTATGTCTCGCTTCCTCTTGAATTTTGGGCAAAAATAAATGGTTGATTCAGAAAGAGGATTTCGAGAGCTTCGTTTTGATATATTGCACGTCCGAATCGGAGTTCGATAACATCTTCGAATCGCGGTTTAATTATGAAGAACACGAACACTTACTACTTTCTCTGGATAATTATGAAATTTTTAGTGGTGAAATAATTATATGCGTGAAATAAAACTACAGAAAGGGCTATTTAAAGAGGAATTTTTTTTTGAGAATATTCCTTTAATATGCTTTGGAATATTCCTTGAATATACTTTTGGATATAATATTCCTTGAATATGCTTTGGAATATTCCTTGAATATACTTTTGGATAGAATATTCCCTGAATATGCTTTTTACAAAGATAATGTTATCGAAAAAAGTTAGCGTATTGAAAATTTTGCGCCGGGCCGCACACGGGTCAAACCGTAATCCGGATCGAAAAAGTCAAAACACGGAAAATGTCCGGAATTACCAGATTTGGTTAAGAAGGAGTTTTCGAAAGAGTTTCGGGTTGTATAAACGTAAAAACGGTTGAGGTTGGACGATTCCCAGCTTTATAAAATAATTTTGTCATTATTCAGAAAATAATTAATAAATTCATAAATCAGTATAAAATCATATAATAGTCCAAAAATTACCAGAAAAATACTTTAATTATCTATATTTTATCCTGGACATAATAAAATTAACATACCTAGACTTTACCACATATGAACATTCAAATAATATCACTAACCATCAAATAATTCACCAAAAATTCACGTAATAATCATATAATAATCATTTATTGATAAAAGTAATTACACGTCATATCCCGTATATTACATCATCCCCCCCTTAAAAGGATTCTATCCTCAGAATCTTCTAAGTAAACAATTGAGAGTACTTTTCTCGCATATCACTTTCTAACTCCCAGGTTGATTCTTCAACCTTTGGGTTTCTCCACAATACTCTTACTAAATTCACAACTTTATTTCTCAATACCTTCTCTCTCTTTTCTAGAATCTCTATTGGATTCTCTACATACGATAAATCTGTCTGAAGTTCTATCGGCTCATACTCAATTACATGCCTAGAGTCTGGATTATACTTCTTAATCATCGATACGTGAAAAACATTATGAATATGCTCCATGTGCGGGGGTAACGCCAATTCGTATGCTACCTTGCCGACACGTTTCAAGACTTCAAAAGGTCCAACGTACCTAGGATTCAACTTCCCTTTCTTTCCGAATCTCGATAATCCTTTCCACGGTGATACTTTGAGTAACACTAAATTTCCTTCTTCAAATTCCATATCCTTTCTGGATTGGTCTACATATTTCCTTTGACAATCTTGTGCTGCAATTAGCCTTCTCTGAATAACCTCAACAACTTCCTTGGTCTGCTGTACCAACTCGGGTCCAAGTATCTTATGTTCTCCGACTTCGTTCCAATATACTGGTGATCGACACTTGCGTCTGTAAAGAGCTGCATAGGGAGGCATTCCAATACTAGCATGATAATTGTTGTTGTAAGCAAACTCCACTAAGGGCAAATGTTCATCCCAATTTCCTTTGAAATCAATGGCACATACACGTAACATATCCTTGATTGTTTGGATTGTCTCTCGCTTTGGTCGTCCGTCTGCAGATGATAATCCGTGCTCATATTTAATTTAGTTCCCAAACATTCTTGAAAACTTCTCCAAAACCTCGAATTGAATCGTGGATCACGATCAGACACGATAGACACTGGGACTCCATGACGCATTACTATTTCCTTCAAATATATATGAACCAACTTATCTAGTGAAAATCTTTCACTGATAGGCAAGAAATGCGCTGATTTGGTTAGTCTGTCTACTATAACCCAAATAGCATCGTGGTTCACTTTCGTCCTCGGCAAGCCAACTATAAAATCCATAACAATGTGCTCCCACTTCCACTCTGGAATCTTTAGTGGCTGTAATAATCCACTCGGTCTCTGGTGCTCCGCCTTAACTCTCTGACACGTGTAACATTTGTTAACCCATTTCACAATTTCTCTCTTCATGTCTGGCCACCAATAATTCTCTTTTAAATCTCTGTACATCTTGGTACTTCATGGATGAATGGAATACTTTGAGTTGTGAGCTTCTTGTAGAATTTCGTTCTTCAATTCTGACACTGGTGGTATCCAAATTCTGAATGAAAATCTTAGAATACCTTGATCGTCCTTCTGAGTGCATAACTCTTCTCCAACCAACCGATTGATATCCTAATCCATTATTTCCTCTTGGCACTTTCTTATCTTCTCTAACAATTCTGGTTGAAAAGTCATACTGTACATCTTCGCTTCATCAGGTTTGCAAATTCTGACTTCCAAGTCCAACTTCTGAAATTCCTTATATAATTCCTCAGGTATCGTCAACATGTTCAGTCTTTCTTTTCTGCTTAATGCATCCGCCACCACATTCGCTTTTCCCGGATGATAGTTAATCGTGCAATCATAATCTTTGATCAACTCCAACCATCTCCTCTGTCTCATGTTAAGCTCCTTTTGCGTGAATATGTACTTCAAGCTATTATGATTCATATAAATCTCGCATCTTTCTCTATATCAATAGTGTCTCCAAATCTTCAAGGCGAATACTATCGCTGCTAGTTCCGAGTCATGAGTAGGATACTTCTGCTCATGAGGTTTTAGTTGTCTCGACACATACGCAATGACTTTATCATGTTGCATCAAAACACAACCTAATCCCTTATAAGAAGCATCACTATAGATTACGAAATTCCCTTGATCATCTGGAAGTGATAAAACAGGTGCCGTGATTAGCCTCTTCTTCAATTCTTGAAAACTTTCTTCGTACTCCTCATTCCATATAAACATCTCATTTTTCCTGGTAATCTTCGTCAAAGGCGTCATAATCTTTGAGAAATCTTGAACAAATCGTCGATAATATCCCGCCAGTCCTAAGAAACTTCTCACCTCTGTTGGTTTTTTTGGCCTTTCCCAATTCGTAATAGCTTCAATCTTCGCTGGGTCCACTTTGATCCCTTCATGACTTACCATGTGTCCTAAGAATTGAACTTCTTGTAACCAAAATTCACACTTTGAAAACTTGGCATATAACTTCTTCCTCTTCAAAATTTCCAAAGCTGTCCTTAGATGCTCCGCGTGGTCTTCCGTTGACTTTGAGTAAATCAAAATATCATCAATAAATACAATGACAAACTTGTCCAGATATTCCTTGAAAATTCTGTTCAACATGTCCATAAATGCAGCTGGGGCATTGGTCAATCCAAAAGACATCACTAAGAATTCATAATGACCGTACCTTGTTCTGAAAGCTGTCTTCGGTATATCTTCAGGTTTGATCTTTAATTGGTGATATCCGGATCTCAAATCAATCTTAGAGAAGTACTTAGCCCCTTTCAGCTGATCAAACAAATCATCAATTCGAGGTAATGGATACTTATTCTTGATCGTAAGCTTATTAAGTTCCCGATAATTGATGCATAACCTCATACTTTCGTCTTTCTTCTTAACAAATAATACAGGTGCACCCCATGGGGATACACTGGGTCTAATCATTCCTTTCTCCAATAATTCTTGTAATTGCTTTGCCAATTCCTTCATTTCCACTGGCGTCATTTTGTATGGGGCTTTGGATACTGGTTCCGTTCCAGGTGCCAAGTCGATTGCAAATTCGATCTCTCTATCTGGAGGAAGTCCTAGTAATTCGTCTAGACGTACATCTGGAAATTCATTTACCACTGGAATGTCTTCCAGTTTTGTTGGCTCCTGACTATTATCTATCACATATGCAACGAAGTGCTCGCATCCTTATCGTAGTAACTTCTTAGCTTGAATTATCATCAAGAACTTCTTCGCTTGTCTCTGGCCTTTAAACGTTACCACTTTCTCATCTGGCATCTTCAATATTACTTTCTTATTACGACAGTCTATCTGAGCATCGTGCTTAGATAGCCAATCCATTCCTAAAATAACATCAAACTCTCCTAACTTAAATGGAATCAAGTCAAAATCAAACTTATGGCCAGTAATTTCAATCTCACAGCTCCTACACACCTGGTTAACAGATACACGCTCCTGATTTGCTAATTCTACTGTCATAATCTCACTTAACAGTTCAACTGGACAATTCAACTTATCAACAAAACCTTGAGAAATAAATGATCGAGTTGTTCCCGAATCTACTAGCACTTTAGCATATAAGGAGTTCACACTAAGCGTACCTGCCACAACATCCGTATCCACGATAGCATCCTTCACAGACATGTCATAAACTTTAGCTCTGCGAAGTTCATTCACTGTTGGAGTAACTCCCATGATACGCAATGTGTTGTTGACTGGAATTGGTGCCTTGCAATCCCTTGTGATATGTCCTGACTTCCCACACTTGAAACAAGTAAATCCAATTGCTAGAACCTTGCCTGCATGAATCTTGGTAGGCTGGTCCTTGTTGACTAGCTCTCGGGCTGGCTGATTACGGCACTCCCTTGAATAGTGCCCCTTTTGGTTGCATATGTAGCAGACCACATTCAACTTGTTGCAAACTCCACCATGTTTCTTTCCACAGACTTGACAGTCTGGTACAGCTAGCCTCTGTTGGATGGGCTGGTTCCTAATGGCTGGGCGGTTACCTTGGCCTCCGTTTCCTGTATTCTGTCTGTTAAAATTTCTTCCGGGCTGGAACTTGCCCTTTCTCTGATTAAAATTTGGAAACTTCCCTGCTTTGGACTGTGTTTCATTTCCCTCAAACTTCCTCTTCTTACCTTCCTTCTCTTTCTGAGACATTTCACTCTCCATCTCCGCAATCATAGCCTTCTACACAACTCCCCCAAACATATCCAACTCGAATATAGCCACCTTCCCACGGATCCATTGCTTGAGTCCTTGCTGAAACCTTTTAGCTTTTTTCCTATCAGTGTCCACATATGATGGCACAAACCTAGACAACTCCTCAAACTTACTTTAATAATCTGCCACTGACATATTCCCCTGCTTTAGCTCCAGAAATTTCAACTCCATTTGATCCTGAACAAACTGAGGGAAATACTTCTCTAAAAATAGCTCATTAAATCTATCCCACGTAACATCATCCGTACCTTCCAACATCTTAACAGTTTCCCACCAGTAGGTGGCTTCATTCTTCAGGTAGTAACTTGCAAACTCAGTCTTCTGCTCATCTCTCACTTTAACTAAGGCAAACGCCTTCTCAATTTCCTTCAACCAGATTCTTGCCTCAATAGGATCTACAGAACCCTTAAACTGTGGTGGATTCACCGCCTGAAAGGTCTTAAAGGTTACCTGAGGGTTGGTCTGCCTCTGCTGTTGTTTAGTTAGGTGAACTGTTTGTTGAGCCAAGATTTGAAGAATCTGGGCTACAGTTGGGTCTATGGGACCTGGGTTGGCATTCTGGTTGTTGCTGCCTTGGGTGTTGTTGTTGTTGGGTTCTTCATTCTGGTTGGTAGAACGGGTATTTCTTCTGGTAGACATTTTCTGTAAAGAATCAAACAATTTATTTAGCCTTTAAAACATACTCCTTTTTGTGAAAAGATTTTGTAAAAAATAAATATCTCTTTTTGAAAACATTTTCAATAGTTGAACTAAGTAAATTACATGCTTCTTTACAGAATATAAACAGTTTAAGGGGAATAGGGTACATGTTATTGCAAGAGTTTCATAACCGGTGCAGTAAGATAAAATAGGTATGGTAAAGTAAATGACAATGCTGGAAAGGAAAGGTACTGATATATATCAAAGTTTGGTGGTGCAAGCGCAAAACATTTATTAAAGGCAAAGGTACAACAAGTCTATCCTTATTCAGCAAGTCTAGTTTATTCGCACTCCTACCAAAAGTTTGATAATACACTCTATACACTGGTATACATATATCACTTATCACATCATTCTTGTCGTTTAGTGTTATGGAAACTCTGGTCCACCAAGTCCTTCAAACTCCTCCAATGCTTCTCTAGCCCAACCCATAAGAGCATCTGGAGCTGCATACTGACAAGTAGCTCCATGAAGTCTAGTCTCACGCCACGAAATGGAATAGCTTTCAATGGTGTAACTGTCATAACTAGTACTATAGCTGACACCGGCGGAAGAGCAGGGCATGGATCAGCTGACGGTCCTCCAGCTGACGGCTCCGAGTGATCAGACGATATCGAAATAAAGGAATCTTCCATCGCCGCTATCTGATAATTACGCTTCTAGATAAGAATCATGAATCTCGCCATGAATCGAACTAAAACCTACTATTTAACCGCACTCAACCTCTCAACGTTCTATTTCTTTATTTTCTAATACTAATCTTAACCCTCTACCCATTCTTGACAATCTAGGCTTGTGACAGTGAGTTTAAACTTTAGCTCTGATGCCAAACCTGTGATGCCCTCCAAACCCGGGTCAGAAGTTTAGGGCCCACAACAGATCCACACACCATATTTAAACCTGTTTATGAATATAATAATATATGCAATGACCCTATTTACCATAATCAAGGATTGCAACAGTTTAAAGTATGTTCACAAGCCACAACCTTATTTATTACAAACGTACCAAATTCCAAATTTATTTATCTTACATTTGAAGTCAAACTTTATTACAAACTTTTAGCTCACACTAAACCACACAACTTCCGCTAGTTCATTCCACTTCAACCTGTAAACCTAGCTGGCACACTCGACTGGGGATCCTCGCCATCACCAAATTCCTTTTTAACTGGAAAAGAACATAAACATATTCGCAAGAGTGAGCTAACTAGCTCAGCAAGTCATAATGACAACACTGAGATTTAATAATGATCAATTAACATGATATTGGGAATCAAGTTTCCTGATAAACAATGATTAGAATTGAATATTCACTTTTATTTTAAAAACCAAGGTTAGGATGCTTATCAGTCACGCACTAACCCCGAACAAGGCTCCCAGCTTGGCTTTATATACTGGATACAAGGCACACATTGGCCTAATACGACCACAAATCTGGTTTGACCACGAATCTGGTCCATATTTAAAAACAATCCAATTTCATAGTAATAACATGATAAGTGATGTAATTCAATAAACTGAATCATAAATAGCATTTATCTTGAAGTATAAGGTGCTTCACAACACCAGAAAGGTATAACAAGGTCAACAAGAAGCTTGGCTTTCAATTCAAGAAAAGAATCAAAGTGTAGAAGACCAAGGGTGCAAAGGTTACAAGGAATGGGCTTCTATTATACGAGGCATAAAGGTTCGTCTGATAAACTATCTCGCATCAAAGATCAGTATATGGTAGATATGTATTTGTGGAGTAGTATCGGATAGGTGGGGTTCGTATCCAAGAATTCAACAATTAAGGGTTTACAAGAAATCAGGCTCACGACTCAAGATCAATAAGAATCAGGGTTTAGGGTTAAGTATTTCAAAGTACTTGCAACATAGAATAGGAATTAATGGGAATAATTGTAACATAATGAAAAGAGTTCAAAAGTATTCACAAGTATATTACAAGAAAGTTCAGGGACACTTGCCTTATCAAGTCGATTTCACTTTACTAACACTTGTCAATTGGTTCCCACTCACTAACTACTTGATTTCCTTTTCTATGTCTCGCTTCCTCTTAAGTTTTGGGCAAAAATAAATGGTTGATTCAGAAAGAGGATTTCGAGAGCTTTGTTTTGATATATTACACGCCCGAATCGGAGTTCGATAACACCTTCGAATCGCGGTTTAATTATGAAGAACACTTACTACTTTCTCTGGATAATTATGAAATTTTTACTGGTGAAATAATTATATGCGTGAAATAAAATTACAAAAAGGGCTATTTATAGAGGAATTTTTTTTGAAAATATTCCTTGAATATGCTATGGAATATTCCTTGAATATACTTTTGGATAGAATATCCCCTGAATATGCTTTAGAATATTCCTTGAATATACTTTTGGATAGAATATTCCCTAAATATGCTTTGGAATATTCCTTGAATATACTTTTGGATAGAATATTCCATGAATATGCTTTGTATGAAGATAATGTTATCGAAAAAAAAGTTATCGTATCGAAAATTTTGCGCCGGGCCACGCACGGGTCAAACCGTAATTCGGATCGAAAAAGTCAAAACACGGAAAATGTCCGGAATTACCAGATTAGGTTAGGAAGGAGTTTTCGGAAGAGTTTCGGGTTGTAAAAATATAAAAATGGTTGAGGTTGGACGATTCCCGGCTTTATAAAATAATTTTGTAATTATTCAGAAAATAATTAATAAATTCATAAATCAATATAAAATCATATAATACTCCAAAAATTACCAAAAAAATACCTTAAATATCTATATTTTATTCTGGACATAATAAAATTAACATACCTAGACTTTACCACATATGAACATTCAAATAATATCACTAACCATCAAATAATTCACCAAAAATTTACGTAATAATCACATAATAATCATTTATTGATAAAAGTAATTACACGTCATGTCCCGGATATTACAAACGAGTTCCTTTTTCCACGATCTGTCGATTGGTACTGATCATTCATTCCCAGAATCAATAAAAATAAAACCCCCAATATTCAATTTAGAACATTCAACCATTAAAACCCTAATTTAATAATTCAAGAATCAAATAACAATTTGAACATGTTATTGAACTCCAAATTTATCATATAATATACCAAAATGACCAGGAAGCAAATATCTACACGATTATGACATCAAATCTTATAAAAAACATCCTGAACAAAAATTCATAATTTAATCCATTATTAATTCAAATTAAAATAATTAAATCAGAAAAATACCTTGATTTATGGGCAAAAACAGATGGTTGGTTCAGAAAGAAGATTTCGAGAGCTTCATTTTGATATATTGCACGCCCGAATCGGAGTTTGATAACGCCTTCGTTTGTGCGATTGATTTTCAAGAATACGGCATTTTAATAAAGTTTTCTCTGATTTTCAGGGTTTGTACTGTCTGATTATGATTTTTGCGCGTGAAAATGAAATAAGAAAGGGATATTTATATTTACGGAATATTAGTACGTTCTGGATCGTGTTGGATCGATAAATACGTTTGTTTTGGATAAACACTATCCTGTTTTGGATAAGCACTATCCTGTTTTGGATAAGCGCTATCTTGTTTTGGATAAACATTATCCTATTTCGGATAATTATCAAAATCGGGCTTTTATAAAATGATTGTACGAAGATAATGTTATCGAAAATATCACGCCGGGCCGCGCGGGTCAAACCGTAATCCGGATCGAAAAAGTCAAAACATGGAAAATGTCCGGAATTACCAGATTAGGTTTGGAAGGAGTTTTCGGAAGAGTTTCAGGTTATAAAAATGTAAAAACGGTTGAGGTCGGACGATTCCCGGCTTTAGAAAATGGTTTTTGTAATTATTCAGAAAATAATTAATAAATTCATAAATCAATGTAAAATCATATAACACTCCAAAAATTACCAGAAAAATACGTTAATTATCTATATTTTATTCTGTACATAATAAAATTAACATACCTATACTTTACCACATATAGACATCCACATTACCACACCAATCATCAAATAATTCATCAAAAATCACATAAATTGACATAAAAATTATTTATTGATAAAGATAATGACACGTCATGTCCTGGATATTACAGCTAGGCATGGTCATTTCTTGTGTTTTAGTACTCGTAACAAAGGTCTTCTCGAGCCCGCTTCTTTTAAAGGTAATATTATTCCTTAACAATATATCAACAGAATTACAGAAGGGGGTTGAATGGAATATTGGTTACTTTTGAAATTCTGAAAAACTTCTTACTAAATATATATCAGTGTTTGAATATGCTTGTGTGCGGATAAACAAAGATAGTATTCAAAGCACAAAGTAAATAAACAAGTGTTTAAAAAAAATTTGGTGGACTGAAATTTCCACCAGAGATATATATAAAAGTGGTGAAATCTTTGTGATGCAAATAGCACACAGTTGCTTACAAGTGTTTAAAACTTAGAACTCTAGAGACTAAGAATACAACTTGCCTTGCTCTATTTTTCAAAATAAAATGTAATTCTTAATATTTAGCACTTTCTACTCTTTGTTTACATGTGAAAATAAGAAAAAACATAAAACCTATAGGGTAGGTCCAATCACATGTTTCTTCATTTCTTTATCCAATGCAATCCGGTAAGATACAACATCTTTGAATGTCTCTGTTTTGCATGGAAATGGAAATGCTTCATTTTCTTTTGAATTCTGATTCCAGGCTGCTACATTCCTTTTGTATACAATCAACCAATGTCACTTTCAAGTCACTGTCAAGTCATTTTTTAAACTGTTATTTGAATTGATTATCCGTTAAGGCTTCACATGTGTCATCTGTTGAAGCTTCATTTGTTACTCGTTGAAACTTGACTTGACTCATCCATTGAAGCTTGATTAGCTCATCTGTTGAAACTTGACTAGTGCATCCGTTGAAGCTTTGTAGAATAGCAGTTAAAGTTGTTTTCATACCAGTTGATACTCTTTTAATTATACAAAATTACAAGGAATCTTTTATGTACAATTAGCCCACATATTTTGTATATCTTGTTTGTAGTCAACATGACTTAGAAATAACTAAAACTTCTAAATCCCCCAGCTAATCTAGTATACAAAATGTGTTACAAACTTATTCAAATAAGCTACTCTTTCAACAGATAAATATTGTGATCATCGGTTGATAGCTACAAAAACATTTAACTTATCTACTTAGAGTGTTTTGGTGAGTTATCATTAAATCTACAACATATTCCTAACAATCTCCCCCAATTTATATCTAATAGAATTATAGGCATAAATTCAGGTTGACTTGATGATAACAAAACACTCTATTAAAAATAAAACAGTAAATAGTAGATTAATTGTACAATGCTCCAACTAAAAATTTAACCAACAAAGTAAGGAATATTTACATGTTATATTTCAAGGTGCTCCTCTAGCCTGAGCATATCATTTCCTTCCTTGAATCCCTTGTCTTCTTTCCCAACCTCTTATCATTCTCTTCCATCTGGTTCTAAAGTTGTCTAAAGAATTCAGCTTCATTTTCATTGTTGATATCCATCATCTGCTATATTTCTCTGAGTGTATCATTGCTTGATATTTGTAGCTGGTCTTCAAGTCTAACAAATCTCTTGACAAACTTTTCATCTCTAAACTCTATCATCCAGGAGGGTCTCAAATGCACTCTATCACCAGTATATGGAATATTCAACACTCTAAGAAGTGCATTTGGATCTCTCCAGCTTTGTTTGATTTGGCTGTTCTTGCTAAGTATTTCTGATTTGACCACCTTAGTGAATCCAAAATCTTTGTTCATAGCAGAAAACACCTTCACCAAGAAATTGTAGCCTTCATTGAGAATTCAATAGAGTGGCCATGTAATCTCCTTGCCCCCTTATATCGGAACACCAATCTTTCTGGAAGCTTGTATGAGGCATCAATCCCTCTTTTTTATTCTAACTCATCCAGATAGAGATTGATTTCTGACAAATCTTTTATGTCACATTTGAAGAGTTGATCTTCCCTATTGACTGTGGGCGTTGGCTTGGAGATGGATTTGAATTGAGGTGTTTTAGTCATGATTCATGTGTGTTTCCTTCTTGGAGTCTTCTTTTTGACATGTAGTGGTAAGTTTAGATCAGGTAGAGATAAGTTGTCCCAATCTGTGGGTTCATCCTTAAATATGATTGGTTCACTATGGAAATTTACACATGGATGAATTGAATTCAACTGGCTCCACAATGGGCACAGTTGGTTGACTTGAGGTTGTAGATTATGTTAGCTCAACTTCTATTTCTTCATCTTCAATAAACTTCCTCTTGGCTCTAACATTCCAACACCTTTTTCAGATTTCTTTGGAGTTTACTTTTCTTCAGATAAAAATTTCTCAGTTCTAGTTGAAGTTGCATGCATCTCTAATTTTCTTTTAACTTCTTTAATGGCCTTCTTCTTCCTCCTATTCTGAGCTCCCAGTCTTCTCCCTTCTTCATCTTTAGCTTCTCCAAACTGAGGGTGCCCACATTACACACATTATCTTTCCATATCTGTAAATCATGGCTATTCTTGATCTCAAGATGGCATCTTTAGTAGTTTTGAAGCTTGCAATAGATGCACCCATCAGTTTTTCTTCATCAGGCCTAGGTGGAGAGTAATCAACCAACATTGGGTGCTTTATTGATATTGTGAGATATGATATTGTGAGATATGCTTGGTTAGGCTTCAGCACCAAAAGGTTTTTGAATTCATTCTTCATTGAAGATTCACCCTTCTCCCCTTTTCCTAGCTTCATTTCTTCCAAAGTAATTGTTAGAAATATGTTGTGAACTTGATGATAATTCATACAAAATACCTTAGTAGATTTAACTTAGTGAATTTTGTAGCACTCGACAGATGATCAAATATAGTCCCGATGGATGATTCAATATAGTCCCGACGGATGATGATTTGATATCCATCGAGTGAGCAGCTTATGTAACAATAAGTATTGTAGCACATTTCGGCAAACAACTTAATGTAGATTCTATAGTAGCATATGAGTCATGTTGACTACTAGTAGATATACAGAATATGTTGATTAATTGTAAATATGAGATATCTTGTAATTTTGCATAAATGAAATGGAGTCAAGTGTCAAATAGCTACCCGACGGATGATCAACAAAGCTTCCCGACGGATGATCAACAAAGTTACCCGACGGATAACAAGCATGTAATTGACGGATGATCAATTCAAATATTTGTTGAAAGTGATAACACAGTCACATGCGTTGGGTGTTTGCAAAAGGAATGTCGCAGCCTGTTTAGCAGGAAATTAAGAACAAAGAAGCATTAACATTTCCATGCTATTATGAAGAGATTCAAAGATGCTGGAATAGAGTAATGAAGTAGCATGGAGTTAGACTTGATAGGTTTTGTTTTATTATCTTGTCTTATTACCATGTAAACTTGGTGATTTATTAACCAAGCGTAGCAAGCAAAACAATAACAACTACAACTAAGCAAACACAATTTAGAAGAGAAATAGAAAATATTGTATTTGTTAAGAATTTCTCTGTAGTTTGTTTGTTCACTTGTAAAGCAGCTGTGAGCCAACTTGAGCTTCACAGAGTTCTCAAATCGATATATATATATATATATATGGTGGATACATTCAAATCCACCAAAAAGTTTTAAAGACCTGTGTTCTTATTACTTTGTGTTTGATTTACTTAATTCCTTATTCCGCACTTTGCAAATCAAAATACTTATAGATATATTGAGTTAGAACATTTTTATAAATCTCGAAAAGAAGCCAGAATTACATTAAACCCCCCCTTCTGTAATTCTTGTTGTATTGTCAGGGAATAACAATTGGTATCAGAGCAAGCTCTTGAAGTATATAGAGTGTAAAGATCATAACAAACAGCAAGATGAACAAGAAGGATGTCGGAGTTAAAATTCCTTTTCTGGACAAAGATAATTATCACCACTGGAAGGTGAAAATGCATCTACATCTTCTTTCTCAAGATGAGGCCTATGTGGATTGCATAGAGAGAGGACCTCATGTACCAATGAGAGCTGCAACAGGCAATGAACCATCTGTTCCCAATCCTAGGCATGAATGGTCAGATCCTGATACTGAGCAAGTCAGGAAAGACAAGAAGGCCATGAATATATTGTTCAATGGAGTTGATGGTGACATGTTTGATAACATCATTAACTGCAAAACAGCCAAGGAGGTTTGGGACCATCCAAATTATTTGTGATGGTACTGAGCAAGTAAGGGAGAATAAGATGCAGTTGCTAATTCAGCAATATGAGCACTTCCATTGTGAAGATAGTGAGTCTCTCACTGATATCTTTAGTAGGTTTCAAAAACTACTAAATGCTCTGAAGTTGCATGGAAGAGTCTTTCAGACAAAAGAATCTAACCTCAAGTTCCTTAGATCTCTTCTAAATGAGTGGAAACGAATGACAGTCTCATTGAGAAATTCTCAGGATTATAAGGAGTTTACCTTAGAGAGAGTGTATGGCATCCTGGAAACTTATGAGCTTGAAATAGAGCAGGATGAGAAGATGGAGAAAGGAAGGAAGAAAGGAGGGTCCATAGCACTGGTTGTTGAGTTAGAGAAATTGAAAGAGATGAAGGCAAAAGTTGTTGAGTCTACTTCAAAGGTCTGTGAGAAGAAGGGCAAAGGGCTGGTAGCTGAAAATGAAGATCATTTGATCCAGGATGACATGGATGATATTGATGAGCATTTAGCATTCCTTTCCAGAAGATTTGCCAAGCTCAAGTTCAAAAAGAACTTTGGAGCAGCCAAGCCAAGTAGAAACATGGTGGATAAATCTAAATTCGAATGTTTCAAATGTGGCTTGGCAGGGCATTTTTCCAGTGAGTGTAGAAAGTCAGATTCCAGTAAAACGAAGTTTGAGCTTGTTGATTACAAACAGAAATATTTTGAGTTGCTCAAGCAAAAGGAAAGGACTTTCATTACACAAGAAAATGATTGGGCAGCTGATGGATTGGATGAAGATGAGGATGTAATCTAGCCCTGTAATAACCCCAATTTTTGGAAATATTTTAAACCCTGATGAATAGTAACTTTTTGCTGATGATGTTGATTAAGGAAAATTATCAAACCACGGTATATAGGAATACTGTTATGGAATTTCTGAGATCGTATTAGTATTACATAAAGTAAATGAGTGTATGTAAAGGTCGTTAGAATTCGGATTCGAACACTTTTGTTTTTCCCGAAAATCCAACAGATACCAAAAGGATTAAGTATAAGGTAACATAATTAAAAGGATTTTTATTTTAGGATTATAGCAGATGATCATTAAAGGACTATAAGATATTAATAAAGGTTCAGGGAAGCCCAAGTAATAAGATACAGGATATGATCCCTCAAACTATTAACGAGAACGAGAGTTAAGCGAACCGTAAAATAAAAAAGCGACCAAGAGACAAGCTTGTACAAGAAGCCAAGGATTATGACATCATCAAACCACAAGGGATTAACACATGGCAAAAAAGTAATGCATGATGGATGATGTCATCAAGGAGGAAAATATTTGTTCAAAATTAATTCCCATCCACATGTTTTTAACACCTAAATTACCTATGTTAATTTGCAACCAAGCAATTCATTTCATTTTCCAAGACAAACAAGAAGCATTCTTCATTTCTTCATTTCTCCCCTAGCTCTCGGCCAAAACCAGAGCAGCAACTTCAAACTACCATATCTCCATCAATACTCACTAAAATATTATGTTTTATATCTCTTTGGAAAGGTATTGAGATGGCATACAACTCTTGTTCACAAGTCTTGTCCAAATAAACATGGTAAGACCCTCAATTTTACAGTTCTTTCAATCGGACTTTTAGAAACTTTAAAATATAACTTTGTGTTTTCTTGATTATTTGTGAGATCCAAGCTTGTATAAGGATTAATCAAGGTTTTAAGGCTTCCTAGCAACTTTTCCCTCACAAGTAAAGGTATAAAACTTCTGTACCTTTAATTACTAAGTTTGTTTGCTTGAATTTTGGGATGATTTGATTGTATGATTAGTTGTTTGAATGATTAAGCTTGAATTGAACTTTGATTGTTAAGTAGATTAGTTGATTATGGAGATGGTATAATATTGAATTGGATTGAGTATCTTGAGATTGTTTTGGCTAATATTAGTAGCCTAGGTTTGAATCTTGAAGTTGTGGATGGATTGTAGTTGGAAGGGATTGATTTGGAGTGGTAAAAATATTGGAAATCGCTAAGTTCTAGCCGTCATAATTCTCTATTTTCCTTAACTGATTTTGTTCTTAACTTTAGGACCCGTGAACTCACTGTAAGATTCTGACCTTTTCCATTTTTAGATAGTTCATGTTACGAGCTTCGTTTTGATATGTCGTTCACCTAAATCCGAGTAACGAGCGATGAGAAATGACCGTTTTAAGTAAAGGCGGTTCGCGAGCGAACCCCGAAACCTCGAGTAAATTTGAGACCATAATTGAGACCCTTAAATGATTAATCGAAACACGAGTGATTTATGTCAAGTGAATAAGGCAGTTAGTAAATTTTTCGCGGAAGAGTCGCCTTAAAATTCATGACGGTTAATTTATTAAAATTGGTGGAGCCGAGGGTACACGAGCGATTAACGCAAATCATTAAGCGTATAAGCGACCGTAAGCGACCGTTAGGGTATGAGTGAGTTTTGACTAGTTTCTTAAGCGACCATGGTCTAATTCCGGATTATGTTGTTGTTAATAGGTTACCAGACCCACTCTAAGCTTAAGTCTATTCCGGAACACTCAGGCAAGTCCCCAACCCGTTATACTGTTGTTGTGATGTAAATATATTGATGCATTATCTTGAGATAAGTGCATGATTGTTATTAGCAAGTCTTGCGATATATTGGAGCATGTTTATATGATATATATATATATAAATATATATATATGCATGCCTGTTTCGTAATCTTGATATTTCTTTGTCAATTCAATTGTTATAACTGCATAATACCTATGCTAGAGATAGGCATTATATGCGTATACCCTAAGTATAGGGGACCCAAAGTTGAACAATTTCCTAAAACTGGGAGACGATGTTCCCGAGTATATTATATATATATATAAATAGTTTTCAAAACTATTAATCGAATAATGTGTATTCAATAGTTATATATTATAAGTGAATATTATTTTTTGAATATTCATTTAAGATTCCTATTACGATCAAAGACTAGTTTAATTATTTGAATAGAGTTTCAACTTATGAAACTTATTTTATTTCTATTAATAAATGAATATTAGTCTGAATATTCATTTGAGGACTTATGACTCCGCTTGTTTTATTTAATGAATATTAGTCTGAATATTCATTCGAGGACTTATGACTCCACTTATTCTATTTAATGAATATTAGCTGAATATTCATTCGAGGAATTATGACTCCGCTTATTTTATTTAATGAATATTAGTTTGAATATTCATTCAAGGACTTATGACTCCGCTTATGTTATTAAATAATATTCTTTATTTTCTTAAAGAATAATGTGTCAATATTCGCCAAGTATTCGGAAAATGATTGATACTATCAAATCGTTCTTACTTTAGATATTTCCAGTGATTATTTTCAAACTTTATCAAAACTATTTTTGAAAATTAGAGCGGGTCCCAAAACTCATTTTCAAATTTAAGATCTTCCTTTCAAAGGGGATTTAAATACTCGCTCAAAAATCTGAGGGATTCGGCTCCGTGATGTATTTTTATATTCGCAACAAGGTTGTTGTTTTGATAAAAGAGTTTTTGATTACTTACCCAACATCCGGGAAGTAAAATTTTTGGATTAAGTTAATCCATTAACAGGCATCGTCTGGGAAATATCAGTGAGTTTTCCTTTTCAACTAGATACGGCTTCTTGGTGGAGCCGCATCAACAAGTTTCTACTTGGGGAAGGGGGAACGAGCTTTACGTTTCAGAGTCATAGATTTCATATAAACTAGGAGTGGCGTAAGTGGTCGAGTGGCGCCGGCCCAGCCTTATTATATTGGCCCAAATGGCCTGGTAGTTCCGCTAAGACGGTCCATTCCTTAGGAGTCCAGCGTTCAGTCGACAAGTAAATCCGACTGTTATCCTCTACATGTAGAAAATTATGGGGTTGCACTACTGCGACTGATCATCGTGAGTGGTCTTCCTGGCGCGGCTAACTCCCGTAATGAGTTCATCATCCAGTTGGATATTTCTGCAACACTACCCAGAGAACTTCGATAGAAAGGCTACGACTGGGCGACTGTTGAGTGTTGGCAGGGTCGAATTTTCAAAATGATGTTTTCAAAATGATGTTTTCATCAAATGAAGTATCTCATAACTTTATTTCATATTGATGATATTTCAAATATTAATTCTATACAAGTTTTGTCTTGTAGCTTCATCTATGGGATGAACTATTTATACCTTGAACGGTGGTAGTTAAAGTAGTATTAGAAAAAGATATAAGTATATTGGAGTATCTTGTAACTTCATCTTTTCAACTTATACCTAGTAAATGATTATCTTATACATGACAAAGATTTTCAGAAAAAATGTTGAGACAAGGTTATATATATGAGATCACCTTGCAACGATATTTTTATACAGTTATAAACTGGAACTCTGTGTATATTATGCATGACAGAGGATTTCAAAGATTTTGAAAAGTATATATATATATATATACTGAATATTTTGCGACTTTGTCGCGTTAAGATATCAAACTTGGTTCATGTTTGCTTGACCAAGACTTTCATGAGTACTATAAGAATGCTCATATATTGTAGGTGTTGATGCCGCTGTAGCTGAGGTAGGAACTACCAATAGGCTAGGCTTTCAACTCTTGATGTACCAGACTTATGAATATTTATGAATTGTAATAAAGGCAAAGAATATATAAATTTATTCAGAAACCCTTTTGAGGTGTAATGACATATAACTGTGGAATAAAATGACTTGTGTTATTTTTGGTATTCATCGCTGAGACTATAACTTATGGTGTGTGTGTGTATACTTTGGGGTCACAGTATGCAATAGTTGGTTATTTATTAAGATTAAGTGTTATTAAGGAAAATGGAACTCGTGACAACCCGGATCCCCGACCCCGGATTTGGGGGTGTTACAGAAATGGTATCAGATCTAAGCGTTATAAGCCTCAGAGATGATGCGTCGTCATAATGAGAAGTTCACTAAGATAATAAGTGTAACAACCCAAATCCGGGGTCAAGATTTGGTGTCGCTAAACAATCTTTACATAAAATAAAAGAATATTCAATTAACCCCTTGAATCCGGATCGTTTACAGGTTATGGTATGAAACAAGAATCTAACCCTCTACAACTCACAATAATTAGAATACAAGTGTAAATACCTTTGAACTTATGCTCTTGTCATATTCTTCTAACTTCTTCAACCTCTCGCAGCGGAGATTTCTCGAACTTCTTCTGTCTATCTAAGCTATTCATTTTTATCCTTATCTGTTTCTGGCAGAAATAAGAATTGACAAAGAAAGAGTGAGTAAAAAATGTCCAGCAAGTATATAATTTGAGTTTCAAACATTAATATCAAAGGAACAACTTCCGGACAAAATCTTAAAACAGTTTTAAATAATTCTATTTATTTGAGTGAGTTGAGCAAATAAATATTGGTTGTCACCAGCCTTTAACTAAAATCCAAAAATGACAAGCGATTCCCCCTTTCTTCTCCTGAATCAGGGCTTTGTCCGGTTTTGGAATCATAAAACTTTTTCGAGAGAGAGAGAATGCCGTTAATGGCGATAAACAACAAATTAGACTGGACATTATTTCGCATCTATATCCTCCTGATCAGTCAAGATACAACACAGATCTATACCTACATGTATAGATCCAGTCGGGTCCCCAGGCACTACGGCCCATCTCAAGGCACCGGTTATGTTCCGGCCCTTAGGATTAAGTAAAACTTAATCCCCAAAATATCATTATCCAGCCCGTGGAGTATTTTGATATCAAATCACTTTGAATTCAAAACATCCCAATTCAGGGTTAGCAAATAACCCGAAAGAATGGGTAATTGCTCAAGAGAGCAATCGAATTATGGGAAGAATAATGAAAGGAACATGCATAATCAGAGTAATTGCAGCAAAATGTAAAACATTTAACTATTCTGGACTTAGAATAGGAACGAATAATTATTTGCAATATTTTAAAAGAAAATTCTGGATAACTTGCGGTATTGAAGAGAAAGTTCGGGAATACTTGCCTCAATAAGCTCTAATTGCTATTACTAGTTGACTTTGATTCGACTTGATCGTTCGGCTTTATCGTCAACTACTATTCCATTCTGGATACGATCCCAATGTTCAGGCCCTTCAATTGGAACTTCGTTGATCTCAATGTATAATCACTAGACCGTTCCTAGTCTGATGTCGATACTCGGGTTTTCCGTTTAGGACCTATAGGGTTAAGATACCCTAATTCAGATAATCGCTTCGCTTAACATCACATCACTATCCTATTCTACCCATATGATTTCATAATCCAACTTATATTTATATGTATTATTTAAATACACATAGCAGTTATGGTTCACATCTTCGAAACTCGGTTCGGTATTTATTTTCGGAAAATACATATATTCGTCGTTTTGAAAAACAAGGCAATCGATTATTTATAAATTATTTTGTCTCAATCGCACTTAAGTTTATATAATATAACTATATATGGTTATTCGACGTTTCCAATAATTATAGGTTACGTTCCCGTAATGTCGGAATTAATTTCCCGAAAATCGGGCAGCGTCTCCTTTATTTATTGGCCTACCTGTCGAAACAATTCGACGTCAAATCACAACAACAATTCAATACAATTTGCAATCCCAAACACCAGTACAATTCAGTTATTAATTATTCTTATTCGTATTTTTTTTATTCATACATATTTTTTATGTTTTTATTCATATTTTTATTTTATTCGTAGGACTCAGAACTGCGTCATCACAGTCCACCGTCGGCTCGCCGAGGCTCATCGCCGACGGTGATAAAATTTACGGGTTTTCGTTATACCAGGTATCCTACGTAAATTGCACCGATAATTTCAAAATTATTCGCGCGCAAATTCATTTTTCACGAAATCAGTCAATACAAATTCCTACAGAAATTGTAACAGGAATTAATATAATATAATTACTCCTAAATTCAATCTGCAAAATAAACAGGACATGAATAACAGCTACACGGGCCACCGGAAAGGCGGGGCAGCCGAAAAACCAAACACAACGCACAAACACCACATAGATACACACACAAACACACCCACGCACACACGCATCCTGCACGCGCCACCGCTCGTCGGAAAACACCGGGAGGGCGGCGACGGCAGAAAGAAAAACACAAAAATAACACGCTCACAACATATATATACGCATACATATATATATACATATATATATATATATATATATATATATATATATACCGAGCAGGGAAGAAGAAAATGGCAGTGACTCGCCGGAAAAAGGGAAAAATGGCGGTACCAGAGGCATGGCGGAAACTTGCCGGAAAAGAAATAACGACAGAGAATACAGAGAACAAAGGAGAAACGGAAAGAAAAGAAGAAAACGGGGAAGGGGAGAGAGAATCGGGAGAGAAATAGGGAGAGAGAGAAGAGAATAGAGAGAGGTTGAGTAGAGAGATTGATGTAGAGAAAGATGGGTGCAGAAAGATGGGGAAAGGCGGTGGTGGCTAGTTGTGTGTTTGTTTTATTTTTTTTTATTCGTTTATTTATCTGTTAAGCCAATTCTGAAAATTAACGAGGGTTTTACGCGGGTTTTATAATTTTTCAAAGGCTCGATCTTCCTTGAAAGTTAAAAATTTGCGCTTAAATATAAGTCGAATAAATTTCCAATAACTCTTTAAAATTTTAGAATAACTAAAATCTAATAAAATAAAATTTCATTATTTCTAAATTATTTTTGAATTGGGTATCATACCCGCATTTTACGATTTTAATGAAGAAACGTGCAGGTAAATAAAAGCCAGAAAATTTTCCGAAAAAGTTTTTTTTTAAAAAAAATTCTCGAAATATTCTCAACTTAATAAAATATGAATTTCATCTTTTTTGAAAAATTCTAGAATTAAATATTGATTTTACACTCATATACAATCAGAAAATCATTTAAAATTAAATAATTAATAAAATATTGATTTCTAAATTTTATAAACCTCTAAAGATAATAAATAAAATTATAAAATAATAAAAATAATTTTAGAAACAATTTTAGCATTTTTAAGAACAAATATTCAATAAAATCACTTTAAAATAAATTAAATGCATACAGCTCGATAATTAATTATAAAAGTAATCTTCGCGTCCAATCAATCAAACACAATTAACAATACAGCAACCCATCTCTAACAAAACCATTGCATATTTTATTTATTTAATACTTCGATAATTACATTTACAGACCGGATCGGAAAATAGGTTACTTAGCCGCTAAGTAACTAAAATGACGATACGATTTTAATACCAGAATTGGATAATTATCAAAACAGAGACTTATAAAATACTTTATACAAAAATAAGGTGATAATATCTCGCCTTTTGAAAATATGGAGTTTATCGATCTATAAAATAATTTGCGTATCGAAAATTTCACACCGGGACTCGTACATGTCAAACCGTACCCCGGATCGAAAAAGTCAAAACACGGAAAGTGTTCAGAATTATCAGATTAGGTTAGGAAGTAGTTTTTGGAAGAGTTTCGGGTTGTAAAAATGCAAAACAATTGAAGTGGGACGATTTCTGGTTCTAAAAAGTAATTTTATAATTATGTAAAAATAATCATTATTATTCTATAAATCCTTATAAAATCATATAATATTCCAAAAATTACCAGAAAAATACCAAAATTATCTAGATTTAATTCTGGATAATTAGAAATTAAAATATCTCAATTTTATCAGAAATAAACATTCAAATATTATTATCCATCATCAAATAATTCACCAAAATTCACATAATAATTATTTATTGATAAAAATAATTACATAATATTTCTCAGGCGTCACATCCTTCCCCCTTAAAAGGATTCTGTCCTCAGAATCATGCTAAGGAAAAGACCATGATGTTTTCCAAGTGTCTTACTTAAAATTTCTCAGTTCTCATCACCTTAATCACAACTCAACGGCCTTTTACCATCATCACATTTATCAGTTACTCATGCAACCCCTAACTCAATCTTTACTTTATATATTTGGAGCTAAATTACTCTTCATAGTCATACACACATGAATGTCTTATAAACTCGTTATACCTATGACAACATGACCAACTCATTCACAATCGTTCTATCTATCTCATTGTCTCAAAGGACTAGCTTAATTCACACTAATCTTCTTTTCTTTCTAATTCCAATAATTCGTGTTCATGAACTTTCTATTTTCACTGACTGTTCTACTCTACTTTTCATGTCTCCTTCTGTTCGGTTAGCCTGACCTATGATCGTTTCCAGTCGTATTCAAGAATCTCTAATCGGTCTCTTACATTTTCTATCCGTCTGCGCCCGGTATGCTGAGCTCATGGCGTCTTATACTTAGAAACGTTCTAAATCTATTTCAAAAACTAAAAAATATAAAGGAAAATCTCGACAATTGCATTTAACTCACCACTTTGTGGTATACTTCTATTTCTTTTCAATTACTATCAAGTAGATTCATCGAGCGAAAATCTCTTACTATCTGAAAGAAAGTACATTAATTTGGAACAGAATGAATTAGAACTTTATTCAAAACCCAGTCTTTTGGTACTACTACTCATTTTGTTGTCATATCAAATTAGATATCAATACGAACTTTGATGTTCACAACGTCCCATACTGAAGTCAACATCAATCATCTGTATCAATACCACCTTTGATATCTAACAACAAAGTAAGTATCAGCATAACCCAGAAGACGGATCAAAACCTATTCTTCAATTTCCAACTTTTTCAATTCTTTTAACCATTTCCCCACAATCTTAATGGGATTCACTCTTTTCTTTCTATTTGAAACATATGTTCCTAAATGGACCTTTCCTGTTTGGTATTTAACCACGCACTGGAGCTCATAATCAATTATAACCAGAATTCATATCTTTGAAGCTGAGAATGCAGCTGCTATTTTTCAATTCTTCGCAAGCATATCTTCAGGCGTTCAACTTGGTCTTCCTTAGTCCTTGAATTAGCGAGGATGTTATCAATAAATAAAATCGCACTATCCAAATACTCTTGGTACATTGTGTTCACTTAATCTTCAAACTTACAATTGTGTGATAATCGATGCGTAACTTCATACCTCTATTCTCTTTTTTTCTATGACCACTTTTGTCAACAGCGCAAAACACTCTTTATTTCCTTATTCTTTCATTCCACATTTTTGAAGTTTTCCTTCACTTATTATTTCATCCCTATTGAGTTATACGATACAGGCTTTTGACATGAGCTTGACTCTGTGCAGTAATCGACGAGAAATTCTCACCTCATTCCCCGAGGTAACCTTAGCAAATCATTCGCTCGAACCTCCGGGACTTCACTTTAGTTCTAAAGAATTCCATCTTGAGATTCATTGCAATGCGCTTCTCCAATCGTTCGCCATTAATACCTTTGTGTAATCTTTCCTGTTTTCATGCATTTTTGGAACGAATTCCTACCTCCAACTATCGGCATTTCACCTCATTCTTCTAACAGTTCCGGCACAACCGACGTTCCCAACTTGCATATTTCCCGGTTTATTTTATAAAATTTCTTTATCATCCTTTTGATTCCACTTCTTTTCTTCATTATTTCTCCATTTTCATTATTCATTATCTCTTTTAAACATAACTAATTTCTTTTTTTCTTAATAATATTAATCTGTTTATCATTGGATAGGTCATTTTTGGAGTTAACGCTAGAATACAGGCTTTTATTTATAATATTTAAATTCTTACTAACAGAATTATTAAAATTTATCAATAGCCATTTTCTTAGCCTTGCTTCAATCATCATGGTTCGCGTATTTGATTTTTTTCCCCCATTGATTAACATTCCTTTTTCCTGAGTTCACATGCAGACTTTGTCAGTCTCTATCTTACATCGGATTTTAAGATTTGCGAGCTTTCTGTTATTTTACAGCAACTTTCATTCAATCATTATTCAAAAGAAGTATACATTCAAGTCCTTCTTGGAACGTCATTACGAATGATAACATCTCTTTATTTTGTCTTACGCCTTCAGTTCTTGGAAATATTCTTCTCATTCGCATGTATCAATAACTTTCTGTTCCTCTTATTTATCGATAAGGGCGTATTCTTCTGGATAAAAACCTCGCACCTGTTTCCAGTAATATCTCGCCAATTGTACTAAACTTTCAATTTAAGTTAATGCCATTACTTCCTCCAAATTTCTAATCGCTTTGACTTCGGATCTGAAAATCATGTTAGAGCTTGACTCAGTCTAATTGGAATCGATCTCCATTTAACTAACCATTAGTTGGCAAAATTGATTAATTAACTCTTTTAACTGATCAATTAAACCAGCTAAAGACTAGCTAACTGGAATCAAAGACCAATTTCACAAAGTCGATTTGATCATAACATTCTTTCTCAAAAACCGAGATCGCAATCATTTGGAATACCGATGAAAATGACAATATACTTCTTCATTCTTGAACGTAGGGTAATTTTTGAAAATTTAGGCAGCACTTCCCCTATGTTATTGACTACCAGTCGGACTCAAGCCGACGCCATCAATCAACCAAAGCATGCACAATCATATCCGTCCACTTCCATCAACCAAATTCATCCATTCACCATAACTCCAACTATAATATCTTGATCAACACATGTACTATTAAATGACATAGCATCCATCTTTTGAATTGGACTGAGGTCTTAAACCAACAATGATTAATATAACCATACTTTTCTCCTTTCTTTCAGAATATTACAAAATGTCATTAGTGAACTTAAAATTTATCTTGTTGATTTTTTTTTCTTTTTTTTTCTTTCGAGAATTTTATTTCGCGAGTATTTTAACTTATTTCTTGCCATTACCAATTGTGTACAGTTACTTTTAAGAATTATGCCGCATCCTTCCACCAATCACAACTGTCATCTATCTTTGAAGATACACATTCAATTCCATTGATTAATCTGTTTATATTTTAATAACCACACACGGTTTTCATTATTATTGTCGCAATCTGGTGAAAACTCAGCCGTCCGATCATTATTTCTTAAAATATTCCACAGTCGAATCACCATTCCTTCATCTCCACTTATGTTCCCGTATCGAAATTTCGTCACTGACCCGGGTATGAGCATTTAAATTCACCATCACTTATTTACACAAGTTAGAGAACTTCACAATTTCTTAAAGAGTATGTTCGAAGTTCGATTACATTTAAGATTTCTTCCATTTTGAATCTTCATGACAAATATCTTCCCACAACGACGGGATGTTTCACGTAGTAATTACATGTCTGCATCATTGTTCAGAATTTCCTTGAGCTTTGATCATCATCCCGATACTCGTTTGCTCTGTCTGATGCACATAACTTTACTTCCTTAATTAGTAACTAATTTATTCGTTACGATTCACTAACGATTTATTTCTTGTCGAAGTCTTCTAATTTGAAGTGCATCGCGTTAACGTAATCTACCATACTGATGAGATCCTCATAACACGAACAACTGTCAAGTTTTATGTCTTTGCCATGACCGCGTTGTCGGTGTATCCATTCTTCCTTACTCGCAAATGTCCCCCATTTATCGGCTTGCAATCATATTCTCCTTCGACACATAATTCTACCTGTCACACGGGACTATTCTATTTCTTTTGTAATCGTCAGAGAACAGACTCTACGCAAGAGGAGAGTGTGTGAATAGGATTTTGAATGAAAGAAAGGATAAGGAATAACTATACAACAAACAGTTGAAAGAATCTGTAAGTCAATAAATTGAAGGAATAAGAATGAGTGAAGATTTAGATGTGAATGAAACCACCATATTCGTACTCAAGATGGCCAGTCTTTCATACTATATGGCATACGGCGCATGATTAGGTGGCGTTCCGCCCGACTCTTTGTCATTTCGACAAAGCGTCATACCACAACACTGTTTGTTACAATCAGGAATTAATAATTTGAGGAAAGAAACAATTCAGAAGGAATATAAGAAATTTTCTTTCATTTTTGCCTCATTTGATCTATCAACAGAAGAAGCTCATACATATTCAAAACTCGAGAATATATGTAAAGGAAAGAATGTTAGTGCTAATCACCTTCCACGCTTCACTTACATATGCCTTCAGAACCATTCGAATGAGAGATTTACTGTTTAGGTCACGTTATAACTTCGGAATGTCGTCTGGAAATGTCTCCATATCCAATATTTTAATGATTTGGCCATAATTGCGTCCTTGCGAAATTTATAACCACTGCTTCAGATTCCATTTATGCCGCGTAAAATAACCATCGATCATGCAATGTCTCAATTTCGTCGATAAAGATATGATTCTTCTTCCACCATCTAGAAGATTCTTCCATTTCCTTCAATCATCCTCCGTCTATTCGAATCACGAATCTCGTTAAATTTTAATAATTTTATAAATTAGGTAAAAAAATATTTTAATATGTTGATTCAATTATTGATTTTATTAAACAACGTTTACTTTCATTTTTCACAGTAAACTTTAAACCTTCTCCCTGCTGGTGGGTCTACTTAGCCCTTCGAATTAACAACATTGAGTCTAATTCCACTCTTCTTTTTAGATCATTTTCTGTTTATCATAACAAGAACATAAATAGTAATTTGATAACAAAATCGTAAAGCTTATTTCATGCCAAAAATCCTCTAAAATCTAATTAAGAAAATCTTTTTCAAATCTCATTTTAAAGTTTTGAAACTCAAATATTTGGTCGTCACTACTATATAAGTTACTTGCTATTTTTTTAATGATTTACCAATGAAATGTCTAATTAAAAGAATTTCCATATAAGGGTCTTTCCACTTTAATACTTCTTCCACTTTTCCTTGGATTCTGCTCGCACTCATTAGTCGACGAAACTTCATTTACCGTCGTATATCATTTTATTCACAATTTCTACCGCCATGCTGACATCTATTTCTATCTTTGACATTCTTGCCGTCGTCCTTGACATTATGCTTACAATCACGCATGTGATTCGATGTTCTGTATATGGATAGGGTCACAGCTTCTTGCCAGTCTTATCTATATCTAGGAAGGTAGATATCATTCCTCGCACAGCTCCCGATAAGTGATAAGAATCTTCTCGCAATGATGGTGCCTTCGAAACGTGCAACGTCGGTTCTTCATCAGCTTCCGTGACTCATTACCTCCGGTGTGGAACTTATCCTAATACTTAATTCTAAGTTAGATCATACCAAAATTCACCTAGCATTTCTTTCACAAGTTCTCACAAGAATCAATCACATTTTTCTCAAAACCGCATGAAAAGTAGGGTAACATACCCAATCTCCGTCGATCTGTCGATTCCTCATTACTGTAGGATCTAAGAATTCAATATACCTATAGCGTTACGACATTCGCCTTACACTTTCTCAGCAATCCTATCTTACCAACTCTATATCGGATCTGCTAAACCTAATTCGCACTAAACTCAACTTAACCTGAGTATGCCTAGGGTCTTTCCTACCCTGTATAACCTATCATTCCTATCTTACTCTCACCTATTCTTATTTTAGTGACCAATAACCTGCAGCTCTGATGCCAACTTGTAACAACCCAAATCCGGGGTCCAGATTTGGTGTCACTAAACAATCTTTACATAAAATAAAAGAATATTCAATTAACCCCTTGAATCCGGATCGTTTACAGGTTATGGTATGAAACAAGAATCTAACCCTCTACAACTCACAATAACTAGAATACAGGTGTAAATACCTTTGAACTAATGCTCTTGTCATATTCTTCTAACTTCTTCAACCTCTCGCAGCGGAGATTTCTTGAACTTCTGCTGTCTATCTAAGCTATTCATTTTTATCCTTATCTGTTTCTGGAAGAAATAAGAATTGACAAAGCAAGAGTGAGCCAAAAATGCCCAGCAACTATATAATTTGAGTTTCAAACATTAATATCATAGGAACAACTTCCGGACAAAATCTTAAAACAATTTTAAACAATTCTATTTATTTGAGTGAGTTGAGCAAATAAATGTTGGCTGTCACCAGCCTTTAACTAAAATCCAAAAATGCAAGCGATTCCCCCATTCATCTCCTGAATCAGGGCTTTGTCCGGTTTTGGAATCATAAAACTTTTTCGAGAGAGAGAGAATGCCGTTAATGGCGATCAACAACAAATTAGACTGGACACTAGTTCGCATCTATATTCTGCTGATCAGTCAGGATACAGCGCAGATCTATACCTACCTGTATAGATCCAGTCGGGTCCCCAGGCACTACGGCCCATCTCAAGGCACCGGTTATGTCCCGACCCTTAGGATTAATTAAAACTCACTCCCCAAAATATCATTATCCATCCCGTGGAGTATTTTGATATCAAATCACTTTGAATTCAAAATATCCCAATTCAGGGTTCACAAATAACCTGAAAGAATGAGTATTTGCTCAAGAGAGTAATTAGAGTAATTATTTAAAACATTTAACTATTCTGAACTTAGAATAGGAACGAATAATTATTTACAGTATTTTAAAAGAAAAATCAGGATAGCTTGCGGTATTGAAGAGAAAGTTCGGGAATACTTGCCTCAATAAGCTCTAATTGCTATTACTAGTTGACTTTGATTCGACTTGATCGTTCGGCTTTATCGTCAACTACTATTCCATTCTGGATACGATCCCAACGTCCAGGCCCTTCAATTGGAACTTCGTTGATCTCAATGTATAATCACTAGATCGTTCCTAGTCCGATGTCGATACTCGGGTTTTCCGTTTAGGACCCACAGGGTTAAGTTACCCTAATTCAGATAATCGCTTCGCTTAACATCACATCATTATCCTATTCTACCCATACGATTTCATAATCCAACTTATATTTATATATATTATTTAAATATACATAGCAGTTATGGTTCACATCTTCGAAACTCGGTTCGGTATTTATTTTCAGAAAATACATATATTCATCGTTTTGAAAAACAGGGCAATCGATTATTTATAAATTATTTTGTCTCAATCGCACTTAAGTTTATATAATATAACTATATATGGTTATTTGACTTTTCCAATAATTATAGGTTACGTTCCCGTAATTTCAGAATTAATTTCCCGAAAATCGGGAAGCGTCTCCTTTATTTATCGGCCTACCCGTCAAAACAATTCGACGTCAAATCACAACAACAATTCAATCCAATTTGTAATCCCAAACAATAGTACAATTCAGTTATTAATTATTCTTATTCATATTTTTTTATTCATATATATATTTTTTATGTTTTATTCGTATTTTTATTTTATTCGTAGGATTGAGAACTGCGTCATCACAGTCCACCGCCGGCTCGCCGAGACTCATCGCCGACGGCGATAAAATTTACGGGTTCTCGTTATACCGGGTATCCTACGTAAATTCCACCGATAATTTCATATTTATTCCCGCGCTAATTTATTTTTACGAAATCAGTCAATACAAATTCCTGCAGAAATTATTACAGGAATTAATATAATTTAATTATTCCCAAATTCAATCTGCAAAATAAACAGGACATGAATAACAGCTACACGCGCCACCGGAAAGGCGGGGCAGCCGAAAAACCCAACACAACGCACATACACCGCATAGATACACACACAAACACACCCACGCACACACGCATCCTGCACGCGCCACCGCTCGTCGGAAAATACCGGGAGGGCGGTGACGGCAGAGAGAAAAACACAGAAATAACACGCTCACAATATATAGATACATATATATATATTTACCGAGCAGGGAAGAAGAAAACGACAGTGACTCGCCGGAAAAAGGGAAAAACGGCGGTACCAGAGGCACGGCGGTAGCTTGCCGAAAAAGAAATAACGACAGAGAACACAGAGAACAAAGGAGAAATGGAAAGAAAAGAAGAAAACGGGGAAGGGGAGAGAGAATCGGGAGAGAAACAGGGAGAGAGAGAAGAGAATTGAGAGAGGTTGATTAGAGAGATTGATGTAGAGAGAGATGGGTGCAGAAAGATGGGGAAAGGCGGTGGTGGCTAGCTGTGTGTTTGTTTTATTTTTTTTATTCGTTTATTAATCTGTTAAGCCAATTCTGAATATTAACGAGGGTTTTCCCGGGTTTTACAATTTTTCAAAGGCTTGATCTTCCTTGAAAGTTAAAAATTTGCGCTTAAATATAAGTCAAATAAATTTCCAATAACTCTTTAAAAATTTAGAATAAATAAAATCTAATAAAATAAAATTTCATAATTTTTAAATTATTTTTGAATCGGGTATCATACCCGCATTTTACGATTTTAATGAAGAAACGTGCAGGTAAATAAAAGCCAGAAAATTTTCCGAAATAGTTATTTTTTTTAAAAAAATCTCGAAATATTCTCAACTTAATAGAATATGAATTTCATCATTTTTGAAGAATTCTAGAATTAAATATTGATTTTACACTCATATACAATCAGAAAATCATTTAAAATTAAATAATTAATAAAATATTGATTTCTAAATTTTATAAACCTCTAAAAATAATAAATAAAATTATAAAACAATAAAAATAATTTTAGAAACAATTTTAGCATTTTTAAGAATAAATATTCAATAAACTCACTTTAAAATGAATTAAATGCATACAGCTCGATAATTAATTATAAAAGTAATCTTCGCGTCCAATCAATCAAACACAATTAACAATACAGCAACACATCGCTAACAAAACCATTACATATTTTATTTATTTAATACTTCGATAATTACATTTACAGACCGGATCGGAAAATAGGTTACTTAACCGCTAAATTACTAAAATGACGATACGATTTTAATACCAGAATTGGATAATTATCAAAATAGAGACTCTTATAAAATAATTTATACGAAAATAAGGTGATAATATCTCGCCTTTTGAAAATATGGAGTTTATCGATCTATAAAATAATTTGCGTATCAAAATTTTCACACCGGGACTCGTACAGGTCAAACCGTACCCCGGATCGAAAAAGTCAAAAAACGAAAAGTGTTCAGAATTATCAGATTAGGTTAGGAAAGAGTGTTCGGAAGAGTTTCGGGTTGTAAAAATGCAAAAACAATTGAAGTGGGATGATTTCTAGTTCTAAAAAGTAATTTTATAATTATGTAAAAATAATCATTATTATTCTATAAATTCTTATAAAATCATATAATATTCCAAAAATTACCAGAAAAATACCAAAATTATCTAGATTTAATTATGGATATTTGGAAATTAAAATATCTCAATTTTATCAGAAATAAACATCCAAATATTATTATCCATCATCAAATAATTCACCAAAATTCACATAAAAATCACATAATAATTATTTATTGATAAAAATAATTACATATTATTTCTCAGGCGTTACAATAAGAACTCTTGCCAATTTCATAGTCGGACTACCTAACGTAGTACTGACAGTTAAAAGCCTTACGGGAACTCTTATAGATATCATGATAGTAACATAGTTCGTTGTCGTATAAGGTAGCGGGGTACCGAACCCTGAGGTTGAGGAGCAACAACATGATGATATTTTTTTACATATTGAAGATCAGATAGTGGATCTGATGGAGTGCCCTAACAAGGGACCAAGTGAGGTTCATATTGAGAATGTAGCGGTTGAGGATGTTGTCCCAGAAGAGATTGTTGTTGAGGAGGATCCCGTGAAGGATCCTATCAAGACTGAAGAGATGATCGCTAAGGAATTAATTACCGTAGTCAGGGTAACTACCGGAGATAGGATTGGCCGGTTACTACCTTAGGTTCTTTCAAAATTTTGCAAAGATCGCAGCCCTTGTAATACTACTTACTCGTAAGACTGAGAAGTTCGAATGGATAGAGCAATGCGAGAACAACTTTCAAGAACTGAAGCAAAGATTGGTGACGGCCTATATGTTGGCATTTCCGGATGGAAAAGAAGATTTGTAATTTATTGTGACGCTTCATACAAGGGATTAGGGAGTGTGCTTATGCCGCACGGTGAAGTAATCATGTTCGCGTTAAGACAATTAAGGGAATACGAAATTCGATATCCCACCCATGATCTTGAGCTCGCGGAAATAGTTTTTGCCCTAAATATTTGGAGGCACTACTTGTATGGTGAAAAGTGCGAGATTTACACAAACCATAAGAGCTCAAGTACATTTTCATGTAGAAAGAGTTAACATGCGCCAGAGGAGATGGTTAGAGCTAATTAAGGATTATGACTTTGAGATTCTTTATCATCCAGGGGAGGCCAATGTGGTGGCTGACGCCCTTAGGAGGAGAGAGATACGAAGATGATAATGTTTTCGGAAGAGTTGATAAGAGATTTCGAGAAAATAAAAAAAGAAGTGAAGGTAACCAGAGCCGATACTGAAAAGCTTTTTGAGATTGCAATGCAACCCGAATAATTAAAAAAGATCAGATTATGCCAAGAAAAAGTGATGAATGAAGGAAGAGAGCCAATGACTAAGGAGAGATTAATACTGAGAAAGATGATGAGGGAATAATGAGGTATTTCTACAAAATTTAGGTTCCAAATATTCAGGAGCTTAAGGACGGGATCTTGGATGAAAGCCATAGTTAGAGGAATAAGATTTAGGACAAACCCTGAATGTGATAATCATGGAGGTCACCATCAAGATAGAAGGAACCCATAATATAATGAAGTGAAAAATAAGGATTTTAACGTATAAAATAACCCCGATTATGGGAGAAGGATGAAATATTTCATACTGAGAAAATAGAAGTCGAGCAAGGTAGGGAGAATCAGGATTGTACTCCTATGGGGCAATTCATGGACCTGCCTAAATGAAACTTATACTTTTATCCCCAACCACCACCCTAAGCAAAACGGCAGTGGGAAATTCTTTTAGGACCGTTAATTCGCTTAAAGCTCTCAGAGTTTCAAGGGACAAATGACCCAATCGAGGCGAGAGCCTGGCTAAAGGAAATGGAGGAATCATTTGAGATTCTAAATGATTGGTGAGGTGCAAAAAGACTATTTTTGTTAGTTACCTTCCAATAGGAGAGGCCAACCACTGGTGAAAAACCAAGAAAGATACAGAGCCAGCGGTTATAATAAACTGATTAAAGTTCAGTCAATTGTTTCCGGGAAAGTACTTCCCAAGGTTGTGGAGATAGTGTAGAAGCTTAGAGCTAGAATAAATGTGGACGAGTAGTATAAATTATGAATCTAAGTTGCAAAAGTTATCAAGATTCGTTCTGAGGACATGAATCCCAGAAGGACGTGATGTTTGAAGTCAATGATTAGTGGGTTCATGAAATGATAGTAATCGAAAGGAAAATAAAATAAAAAGAAACTGAAAGGGAAATGAATATAAAGAAAATAGAGTTTAAGTAACGATAAGGGAGTTAGGATTATGGAAATCCTGAGGAACCCTAGCAATAAAGAAGTATGTCAGCATCAGGATGTTGGTGACTGATCATGAGATAAAATCAAGGTCTGAAGGCATAAGCGATACGTATAATTAATCCCCTTTATATTGAGAGAATTCGATGAGATTTTGAGATAAATAGATGGATTAAATAATGAGACATGGATGGAATGAGGAGACATGAAAGCAAGAAATTAGGAAATTGGATAAAGGAAGTGACCTTCAAGAATGTGAAGTATATGTAACACATGTGACTTCATACCCAAAAAGTAAAACGCCAAGTATAAGAAATATCCCAATATTGAGAAAACTATTGAGATAAATGACAATAGTGAATGAGGATTTGTTAATAAGAAGTTCACGTTGAATATGACCAATATCTTTCAGAACGTCTTTGCTACCATTACCAAATCAGGTAAGAAAAACGAATAATTATTGTTATCCTTCGGAGGCCATATGGATTGACCTCAGTTTGATGTTGCCATGAAACTAAGTATAAACTATCGAGGCCGAAATGATTGAATGCGATACCTTTATCAGGGATAGATGACTTGACTTATCAATAGAAGAGTGTGATTATTTTTTTAAGGTGGAATTAAGGATAGAACCTCGATAACATGAGATGAACACTAGGGGAATGCATAAAGGTTGGCATTTCACCCCAATAGGGATAATATGAGTTTTGACAGTATGAATTGGAAAGGATTAAGGTAACAACAACCTTTAAGGATCAGTGGAGAATATTTTTCAAAAGTATATAGAAAATGGTTCTAGTATTAGTAAATGGTATTTTGATATGCCCTGTATCTAGGGAATACAGGAGGAACGATTTTAAGGATAACCTTAGAGGTCTTACAAGGAAAAAGGTAATATTCAAAGTTCTGAAGAATAGAAATTTTGATAAAGGGTATATGACGTAATTATAATAATGCTAGGTGGGCATGTGTTGAACCATAAGAAAGTATAGATCGACCCAATGAAGGTCAAGATTGGTGAAAACAAGAAGGACCCAAGATAAGAGACCTCCTAAGTATGATCGAGAGTCAGTCGTGACAATGTAAACCTCTAAAGACCGAGGCAATAACTTATGGATAAATGGTGATATTTTTTTCTCACCAAAGCTTAAGAAAGAGCATTTTCATACAAGCAGTGATTGGAAATGAGGTAGAAAATTTAGTTGGAGATCGTTCAAAAGACATTGATTATAAGGAACTATTACTATCAGGAAAGGCCAATGAGGTGGCCGACACTCTAACTGTAAGAGAGCAATTATAGGAGCGTGTGCCAGAGAAATACAGTAATGATGGTTAAAGCCGTGAAAGTTGTATTATGGTGTGAAAGATTTGAAGGGTTTCGAACATATAAACGCAACATAAACAGTAATTAAAAACGTAAAAAAAACAGAATTTCGAAACCCGGCGCAGGATCAATGCGAAAAACATATATTTAATCCGTAGATCAGATTGTTTACCTTAAGAAGCTTTACCAATTGATTGACTAATGGAGATCCAAAGTTTGTTCAATCACCACGCATCCCGCTCTCGCGATCTGCGCTCTATCGGTATCCACACGAATGCTTGAACTCAAGGATTAGATGTGTACTAGCACAAACTCATTTCTTCTCACTCTCTCCATCTTCTCCCTTGGTGGCTAGGGTTTTAATAAAAGTCTTGTTTCAAAATCAGCCACACAAGAGATATTATATAGAGAGTATAAAAACAAATTATAACTCTTAACTAATTAGGAGTTATTATTAATTCGAAATTTCTATTTGTATTATAATTAAGTCTCACTTAATTATTTAACAAATAAATTTCATAATTAATATTAGTAAATTCGAATATCAATATTTATCTAATTAATTAAGTCATACTTAATTAAAATTATAAATAATTCGAATTACTTTAATATAATTTAAATCCAATTTAAATTAAATAATCCTTCAAGCATTCTTAGTGTGTGACCCTATAGGTTATTATTACGTTGGCAACAAATTTTAAATCTAATTTAAAATCGTAAACAATGAGCGGCATCTAGTAATACATCATTTCTACCCAAGTAATAATAATTGAATCGGTGATCGATTAAACCTTTTGTGAATAATTTACAATGTAATATAATCCCTTTAACCAAATATTATAGATTAAACTAGAGGCATTTAATGTGTCATCCTCATCATAGTTTAATCCAAGTTTCCTTGATCAATGAGTAGACTATCATATCAAATCAATATTTGAGCATGGCCATGCATTTCATAGTCTAGCTCACACAAGAGGCCAATAATATCACTCCTAAAATAGGAGGGTTAAATCTCATCTAGATCATTCATGTTTCTCATACGATTCATAATATACCCAATGTCCACTTTTATTATTACCCGGTCAAGGATAACTTTTAATGGAATCAATGTATATTAATTCTCGTATAGAAATATAATGACTTCAGGTCTAAGGACCATTACATCATTATCACTGTGAGAATTACTTATGACACAACAGACATGTAGAATCTCACATTGGGTCTGTCCAGCACCATGTATATATACATATGCTTGTGTTTTTTACTTTTGTATCACTATACCTATGATCAATGAGATGTGATCATCAGTTAACAAACACACCAGTCTTAATGCATTATTATTGTCCCTTAATAATAATACTCGACTAGGGACCTTTAGGAATATTGATACTATTCTCATAATCTCATTTCTAAGTCACGTACTTAGAGATATAGAATTGCATATCATATTCCAAGGACATTTATTAATCTAACATTTATATCGTAGTAAATTAAGAATTAATACATTATAAATAGAATAATCGATAGAACATAAACATTAATAATTCTAATGTCTTAAACTAAAATATCATAGTGTTGTCTCTAGGGCACAAACACTAACAATCTCCCACTTGCACTAGAGTCAATCACCCATGTATCTAATACTCATGGAACTAGTATGACCATCGTACTTCTATTGCGACAAAGCCTTAGTCAGTGGGTCTGCAACACTATCATTACTATGCACTTTACATTTATATCTCCTTAATCATTAATCTCATTAATAAGGCGATATTGCCTAAGGACATGCCTAAATAGTCTTCATGGTTGTTTCAAAAAAATATCAATATATTCGGCTTCCATAGAATCATCAATATTCTTGCTGTGAACTTTTCAAGCTAACATCAATTATATTTAGACAAAACATAAAATAGACATAAATTCGTAATCATCCTTGTCTGTCCAAAAATTAGGTTCAGAAACTAGTATCAGTGTAACCCTTTACAACCAGTTCCCTATCTTCTCCATACACCAAAAATAAATCTTTAGTCCTCTTTAAGTACTTAAGAATATTCTTGAAAACTATCAAGTGATCCTCACCTAGATTAGACTGGTATCTGATCGTCATGCTCAAAGCATACGAAACATCAGGATAAATACATATCATTGTACACATTATAGATCCAATTGCTGACGCATCTGGAACTTTCTCAAACAGCCTTTATCATCTAATGATTTAGGGGGCAATTATCTTTTGAGATCACTATCCCATGAGACATTGAAACATATCCTTTCTTTGTCTCTTTCATCATAAAATGATGTAATATTTTATCAATGTATGTACTCCGACTAGGTCGATTAATCTTTTCAATCTATCTCTATAGATTCATCCCTAATATATAGGTAGCATCGCCTAAGTCTTTCACCGAGAAACTATTTCTCAACCAAGTCTTAACAGCCTGTAGAGAAGGTATGTCATTCCATATATGTTATATGTCATCTACATATAATATTAGGAATGTCACATGGCTCCCACTAACCTTCTTGTAAACACATGGTTCATATTCATTTTTAATAAAACCAAACTCTTTGACCGTTTCATCAAAATGAATATTCATTCTCCTTGAGGCTTGCTTCAATCTATATATAGATAGAAATAGATAGAAGCAACTTACAAACTACCTTAGCAAACTTTGGATCGATAAAACCCTCATGTTGTATCATATATACATCCTGTTCAAGGCTCCCATTTAAGAAAGCAATTTTGACATCCATTTACCAAATCTCATAGTCAAAGTAAGCAACTATTGCTAACAAAATCCTGATAGACTTGACCATAGTAACCGATGAAAAAGTCTCATCATAGTCTATACCATGAATTAGTTTGAAACTTTTGCCACCAGTCGCGTCTTATAAGTCTGTACTTTACCATCCATGTCAGTTTTCTTCTTAAAAACCCACTTGCACTCTATAGGTTCTACCCCTTTGAGTGGATCAACTAAAGTCAGTACTTTAATTTGATACATGGATTCCATCTCGGATTTCATGGCCTCTAGCCATCTCTTGGAGTCTGAACTGTTCATAGCATCTTGGTAGGTGAGAGGCTTATCATTATCCGTAAGCATCATATCACCATCTTGAGTCAAAAGAAATTCATAATTTCTCCCTGGCTCATGGTGAATCCTACTAGATCTACGAATAACATGTGTTTCTTGGACAAGATTACTTTCAACATTTTGATGTACATCCTGATCTTATTCCAACTCTGGTTCAATATTATCATATGGTTCTCGATCTTCATCGAGATGTATTATCCTCCCACTGATTTTCTTAGAAAGTAGTTATCCCCTAAGAAATACAGCGGCCCGAGCAACAAACACTTTGTTCCCGGAAGGATTATAAAAACTATACCCTAGTCTCACTTGGGTATCCCATAAAATAACATCTATCTAGTTTTGGTCCAAGCTTGTCAGAGGCTAAACATTTTACAAACGCTTCACGTCCCCAAATTTTCATAAATGACATGCTTTGACATTTATCACTCTATATCTCATACGGAGTATTTTGAACCGCTTTAGTCGGAACTTGGTTAAGTGTATATGCAGCCGTTTCTAGAGCATAACCCTAGAAACTGAATGGAAGATCCGCTTGACTCATCATCGATCGCACACTATGTCCAACAAGGTACGATTTCTCATCCAAGAATCTCTATTCCATTGAGGTGTTCCAAAAAGAGTAAGTTATGATACACTATCACACCCCTTCAAGAAACTCTTAAAATTGAGGTTTAAGTATTCTCCTCCACGATCTGATCGTAAAACTTTTATACTTTTCCCTTTTTTCTTTTCTACTTCGACCTTATATTCTTTGAACATTTCAAAAGAATCGGATTTGTTCTTCATAAGAACCACATATCCATATCTACTGAAATCATCAGTAAATGTTATGAAGTAGTATAAGCCCCCTTGCCATCATACGCATTCGACCACATACATTATTATGTATAAGTCATAATCGTTCGGTGGCCCTTTCACCTGATCAGGTAAAATAAGCTTTAGTCATTTTGCCAATGAGACAAAGTTCGCATCTTCCGTATGATTCAAAATCAAAGTTATCCAAGTATTCATCTATATGTAACTCAGAAATGCGTTTCTCATTAATATGGCTTAACGACAATGCTAGAGGTAATGTTTGATTTGAGTCAACTTAGAACATATAAATCGTTAACTATTTGTGCAACATTATAAGTCTTATCATTGAAATAAAATAAACAACTATTGGTTATTTAATTAAAAAGAAAACCTTTCTTGTCCTGACAAGAAATTGACTTGATGTATCCGCTAAAGGCAGGCACGTAATAACAATTTATCAAGTTCTCAATATCGCCTTATGGGCAACATTAGGTCTCGAGTTCCTTCAACTAGAGCAACAATTTTGCTCCAATTCTAACCCTATACCTGAAGCTTGACCATTGCTAGTCTTCTTCTTTAGATCTTCCAAATAAGCTCGACAATTTAACTTCCATTCATCCAGTTATTTTCACAGAAATATCAATCATCTCCTTTAGCTACACCACTATTAGGCTTCAAAAGCCCTTTGGGATTGGACTTTGTTTTGGCACCGAATAAGATCAAATCTTCACCTTGCCTGTCCACTTTCCTTTCCCATTTGCATTCCATGTGTATATCATCAATATGGACGTAATTCATGCCTTTACCATGTTATTTTCAGCAGTTCTAAACATGCTTAACAACTCAGTGGGTGTTCTGTCTATCTCATTCCTTTTTTTCTTAACAAACTAAGAATAGAAGTTGTTCAAAGATTGTTTGATCAAATCAAGCTGAGTCTCTAGACTATTCTTGAAACCCAAAATATCAAGGTACATTTATCTATCATCTTTAGAACATGTGGTTTAACCGGATATCATTCTCCCATTAATGCAAAAGTATGGTGCCTTATTATTGTCAAATCTTTCTAATGAGCCTATCCTTCAAACATCCTTTGAAGGTGCTCAATCATATCATAAGCATCATTATACTCTTGTTGCTTCTAAAGCTCAACACTCATAATTACAAGCATGAGACATGAAACATCAGTTGCATAATCAATTTGCTTCTCGTAGGCATTTTGTTCAGCATATGTTTCATTTTCAGCTAGAAGAAATGAGGGAGAGGTTTGAGTGACATCCTTCAACCTGAGGACAATCTTTAAGTTCTCGTGTCAATTGTGGAAATTATTTAATGTCGGCTTGTCCTTCTCAAGGACTATTACATAGAGAAGTTATATGTGTTATTTGTCATTTGATATCTACAATATTAAAATGCATAAAATGACTTAGTCTACAGATGATCATTAAATTATGTTCAAGTGATTATTCATATATATATACACAATATTTATATCTCCCACTATTTTTATCTAATCAATAGCCCTAACTATTAATTCGGAAAGAACGTCTTCTATATCCTTTCTAGTGAGCCAAGATCCATATTTCACCATGCGTTAGGTCAGCTTTGGCTTTTCTCCTAAAACATGATTATTTAGGTAGACAACATTTGTCAATTATATTAACAATATAACTCTTGGATAGCTTGGTGGAACAACATTTGTTCATATTTATCTAATAAATCTCGCCAAACTCTATGCCTCTAAGTTCACAATCCTATTGTGGTAACTTAGTTAAGTCAAACCCAATAGTCAAAAGTATCAATATACTTCAACACATCTCCCAAGATAGATGGGAGTACTTCGTTTTGGCGAACCCACTCCTTATCGATCTAGGGTTAACACATTAGACTTATTGGAAGGCATCCGATCAACTTAATATTAACTTTAGGGTTTTTGTTAATTTTAAAATGATCATGATCCCATCATAAAGAGATTCCCAATTTTTCCTTGAATAAAATAATTTAAATCAATATTCGTCAATGGTTTGATTTCCAGGTAGTGAGGGAGTCACAACGGTCTCGCTTAAAACCCACAACCTTACAAGTTCAAAGAACTCGCTTTTGACAAAATCACCCCATGTCAGAAATAAAGAAAATTTGTATTTTATTCCGTGTTTCATAAACACGAGAATCTCATAATCGTTTGTTCATTTTAAAATCTTGAGTCGTTACAGAATTTATCTTGTTTAGAAAGCATGGCATGGGTGTCGTATCGAATATATACATCCCCAATCTAATTAAGCATGCACCTTTATAAACTACTTTACACATACATTCATCATATGCTCATATATATGTAAAGTGCAATAAATAAACGTGGTTGGTTATGGCTTTATCCTATTTGATCTTCATCAAGCTAATGACAAAGATCTAGGTCAATCTAAGGTGAAAAATAAATACAGGCTAACTATTACATGTCTTCTTTCTTGTATTGCTTCCTTGGATGGCCTCCATGTGAGATTACCCTTCCTTGATCTTCAAATCTTCATGTCTTCATGTACATTACACGAATGAAAAATAAAAACTAATATAATGTACTTACAATAATAACTCGAGTTACATTCGAAATTTAATAATTACAAGATCAAACGACATGCAAGTCGTATTTTAAAAAAAAACAAAACCATTAACCTAAGGTCATAAGCCATAACCATCCACCATGCTCAATTAACACATAAGAACATGTTAAAACACATAATATGATCTTAACATATCATACCCATCATGATCTAATCATAAAAACCAAATATAGCAAAAATCAGAAAATTCAAAATTAAATCTGATAACATTAAATCGCAGATTACAGGGTCTAAACGACGTCAAACATCTTACAGATCAGTCGATGATAGCTTTAGGTATCTGTTTTGTTCAGACGCTCGATTCCATATGAAATAGCATATTCATTCGCCAAAATCAAACACCAGACCCAGATTTCAGCAAATCTGCTGCATCCGATTCAGAATCGTATCAAATATGATTCTTATAATAAGAATAAACACAAAACATGTATATATCAGTATATATATACAGATTATATAATCATCGTATGATTATACAACTCTCATGAATATCATATATTCAAAACATATATATACATACGCATATATAAACATAACAACATGTAAAACATACAAAATCGCATACATAACAGTCATGGAATATTGTATACATGTTATCATCATAAAACCGGTAAACACATAAATGAATTAAACACTTTTCGCAAGTAGCTCTGATGCCATTGAAGGGTTTTGAGCACATAAACGCAGCAGAAACAACAATTTAAAACGTAAAAAAACAGAATTTCGAAACCCACCGCAGGATCCATGCGAAAAACATATATTTAATTCGTAGATCAGATTGTTTACCTTAAGAAGCTTTACCAATTGAATGACTAATGGAGATCCAAAGCTTGTTCAATCGAATTACTTTAATATAATTTAAATCCAATTTAAATTAAATAATCCTTCAAGCATTCTTAGTGTGTGACCCTATAGGTTATTATTACATTGGCAACAAATTTTAAATCTAATTTAAAATTGTAAATAATGAGCGGCATCTAGTAATACATCATTGCTACCCAAGTAATAATAATTGAATTGGTGATCGATTAAACCTTTTGTAAATAATGTACAATGTAATATAATCCCTTTAACCAAATATTATAGATTAAACTAGAGGCATGTAATGTGTCATCTTCATCATAATTTAATCCAAGTTTCCTTGATCAATGAGTAGATTCATAGTCTAGCTCACACAAGAGGCCAATAATATCACTCCTAAAATAGGAGGGTTAAATCTTATCTAGATCATTCATATTTCTCATACGATTCATAATATACCAAATGTCCACTTTTATCATTACCCGATCAAGGATAACTTTTAATGGAATCAATGTATATTAATTCTCGTATAGAAATATAATGACCTCAGGTCTAAGGACCATTACATCATTCGCACTGTGAGATTTACTTATGACACAACAGACATGTAGAATCTCACATTGGGTCTGTCCAGCACCATGTATATATACATCTACTTGTGTTTTTGACTTTAGTATCACTATACCTATGATCAATGAGATGTGATCATCAGTCAACAAGCACTATGTATATATACACCTTTAGGAATATTGATACTATTCTCATAATCTCATTTCTAAGTCACGTACTTAGAGATATAGAATTACATATCATATTCCAAGGACATTTATTAATCTAACATTTATATCGCAGTAAATTAAGAATTAATACATTATAAATAGAATAATCGATAGAACATAAACATTAATAATCCTAATGTCTTAAACTAAAACATCATAGTATTGTCTCTAGGGCACAAACACTAACAAGATTGATATTCCTTCTGATGATTGTGCGATACTCAAGCGTAATAGTAGTTTGGTAAAGATTTAATTCATGTAATCGCCGTGAGTGGCTATCTATATTAGAGGGTCCTATCTTGATATAAGACAGGACCATGTTTCAAAAAGGACTAAACAAACTCTTGAGTTAAGTCTTCTATTGAAGGCATATGGTTAATAATGGTGTTAACCTACTATCATTGCTTTGATTAAAACTCTTCTGCAATTTTATCTACTTCATGTCATATGTACGTCAAGTTCAGGAGTGTTCTTCATGAATCATGAATGGTGATCATGTTGCCTTCTTAGAAGAATTCGATACGATAGCTATGGGTTCTGTATGGTTAGATATTAAGATTTCATGGAAAACAAATGACTATAGTAGGTTAGCGGTGGACCATAGTAATGCAGCAATGATTCTGCGAGTAATGAGTCGATTACAACCGTGAGAGTTGTATTGGAATGGATGTTGAGATTGAGTACCACTAATCGGGTCGTGGTGATGTATAAGTTATTATTGATAGACCAACTAAGCCGAACATTTACCTATGATATATTTATTCCTTCTTATCGATAAAGAGTAGTATTACTATACGAAGAAGGTTGTGGTGTAGCAATGGATTCTAGTAACGATGATGTCTAGAATGAAATCCCACATTCTATTTTTGATGTCGAGGGAGTTTCAACGGTGATTGTTTATAAGCTCGAGCAAGAGCATGGGTTCATAGAACGATGGATGGAATAGTAAAAGATTCAGGAACATGAATTGCGATGCTATAATGCTTGATGTTGAGATATATACATATATATGTTTTGTTCTCCTGTGATAAACCTCTATAGTTCAGAGGTAGACTCCAAGCCAGATGTTTTGTGGAAATATTTTTATAAAATTCTCTTAAATTCTTTCTTTTCTCTTCTTTTCATTTTCGTGTAAACTGAGAAGAACAACCCTTCCAAAAGGGGAGGTATAGCCGAATGACTATCTATCCGTGTGATAGAAGCCTAGCAGGATACCGACTATTGTTTAATTGCTTGTCAAGTACTAAAGGCTGGCCACCTTCTGTACTAGGTATACAATAGAACAAATGTTCGTGATCATAGTGATCTCTTAATAAATTCTTTTACTTATACATGATTGATCAAACTTTGGAAGATAGAAGAAGCTAGAAAAGGAGTAGTATAAGTATGGTGGTATTCGAAATGGAAACGCGTTCGTTATACTAAGGTTAACGTGTTTAATAAAAGGTTATAAAACTCTAGCGAGTAAAGGTATATCCAGAATAGTATTCCGTATGGAAGATAGTAACGATTGCAAACTGGAAAAGAGTGGGTATTGAGAAGCAAAAGCTATAGCGCTAGAAGCGATGATGAGAATTTATGTGATAGACTTGAAAGAAAACTGGAATGATCACTTAGCACGGATTGATTTTTCTTACGACGATGGATGATATAACAGTGTCGGAATGTCGCCTTATGAGGCCCTTTAGGGAAGACAATGCCGATCTCCCTTGTATCAGAACAAAACGCCGACATTTTTTAAAAATTATTGAATTGGAGAGCGCAAGATGCTCGGACTCGAAGTGGTCCAAAGGACCAAATATATAGTGGGTCTAATCAGAGGATGGCTGGTAGCAACCCCGAGATAGACAGAAGAAGTATGATGATTTGACTCGAAAGGACAAAGAGTATGAAATAGGGGACCTAGTGCTATTAAAGGTATCCCCTTGGAAAGCCTTGAAAAGGATTGATGAGGTTCGGAAAGAAAAGAAAGCTAAGTCCACGATTTTTTGGACCCTTGGATATATTAAGACATATTGGGAAGTTATCAAATGGACTAGCCCTACCCCGAACATGTAACAAGTTCATAACGTGTTCCACGTATCAATGTTAAGGAAGTTTAATCCGAATGTGGGACATATAGAAGAATACGAGCGCATAGACATGCAACCAGACTTGACCTATATGGAGCAACCAGTAAGGGTTATGGATTGAAAGGAGCAAGGCTTCGGAACAAGGTTATCATGCTAGTCAGGGTTTTGTGGCAAAACCACAATATGGGAAAATTGACTTGAGAGTTATAAAGTGCAATGCTATAAAAGTATCCCCGGCTGTTTTATATATCTGATTCCGGGACGGAATCTTTTTAAGGAGGGTAGACTATAATAACCCTAATTTTTGGAAATATTTGAAACCCTGATGAATAGTAACTTTTTGTTGATGATGTTGATTAAGGAAAATTATCAAACCACACTATATAGGAGTACTGTTATGGAAATTCTGAGATTGTATTAGTATTACATAAAGTAAATGAGTATATGTAAAGGTCGTCAGAATTCGGATTCGAACGCTTTGGTTTTTCCCGAAAATCCACCATATACCGAAAGGATTAAGTATAAGGTGACATAATTAAAAGGATTTTTATTTAAGGATTATAGAAGAGGATCATTAAAGGAATATAAGATATTAATAAAGGTTCAGGGAAGCCCAAGTAATAAGATCTAGGATATGATCCCTCAAACTATTAACGAGAACGAGAGTTAAGCGAACCGTAAAACAAATAAGCGACCAAGAGACAAGCTTGTACAAGAAGCCAAGGATTATGAGGAATTGAATATAGCAAGAAAGTGATGCATGATGGATGATGTCATCAAGGAGGAAGATATTTGTTCAAAATTAATTCCCATCCACATGTTTTTAACACCTAAATTACCTATATTAATTTGCAACCAAGCAATTCATTTCATTTTCCAAGACAAACAAGAAGCATTCTTCATTTCTTCATTTCTCCCCTTGCTCTCGGCCAAAACCAGAGCAGCAACCTCAAAATGCCATATCTCCTTCAATACTCACTCAAATATTATGTTCTATAGCTCATTGGAAAGGTACTGAGATGGCCTACAACTCTAGTTTACAAGTCTCTCCAAATAAACATGCTAAGACCCTCATTTTTACAGTTCTTTCAATCGGACTTTTAGAAACTTTAAAATCTAACTTTGTGTTTTCTTGATTTTTTGTGAGATCCAAACTTGTATAAGGACTAATTAAGGTTTTAAGGCTTCCTAGAAACTTTCCCCTAACAAAGAAAGGTATAAAACTTCTGGACCTTTAAGTACTAAGTTTGTTTGCTTAAATTTTGGGATGGTTTGGATGGATGAGTAATTGTTTGAATGATTAAGCTTGAATTGAACTTTGATTGTTAAGTAGATTAGTTGATTATGGAGATGGTATAATATTGAATTGGATTGAGGAACTTGAGCTTGTTTTGGCTAAGATCAGTAGCCTAGGTTTGAATCTTGAAAGATGAATTGTAGTTGGAAGGGATTGATTTGGAGTGGTAAAAATATTGGAAATCGCTAAGTTCTAGCCGTCATAATGCCTGATTTTCCTTAACTATTTCTGTGCTTAAATTTAGGACCCGTGAACTCACTGTAAGATTCAGACCTTTTCCATTTTTAGATAGTTCATGTTACGAGCTTTGTTTTGATATATCGTTCGCCTAAATCCGAGTTACGAGCGATGAGAAATGACCATTTTAAGTAACGGCATTTCGCGAGCGAACCCCGAAACCTCGAGTAACTTTGAGACCATAATTGAGACCCTTAAATGATTAATCGAAACACGAGAGATTTATGTCAAGTGAATAAGGCAGTTAATATAGTTTTCACGGAAGATTCGCCTTAAAATTCATGACGGTTAATTTATTAAAATTGGTGGAGCCGAGGGTACACGAGCGATTAACGCAAATCGTTAATCGTATAAGCGACCGTAAGCGATCGTTAGGGTATGAGTGAATTTTGACTAGTTTCTTAAGCGACCATGGTCTAATTCCGGATTATATTGTTGTTCATAGGTTACCGGACCCACTCTAAGCTTAAGTCTATCCCGGAACACACAGACAAGTTTTCTACCCGTTATACTGTTGTTGTGCTGTAAATATATTGATGCATTATCTTGAGATAAGTGCATGGTTGTTATTAGCAAGTCTTGCGATATATTTGAATAGAGTTTCTACTTATGAAACTTATTTTATTTCTATTAATAAATGAATATTAGTCTGAATATTCATTCGAAGACTTATGACTCCGCTTATTTTATTTAATGAATATTAGTCTGAATATTCATTCGAGGACTTATTACTCCACTTACTTTATTTAATGAATATTAGTCTAAATATTCATTCGAGGACTTATGACTCCGCTTATTTTATTTAATAAATATTAGTTTGAATATCCATTCGAGGACTTATGACTCCGTTTATTTTATTAAATAATATTCTTTATTTTCTTAAAGAATAATGTGTCAATATTCGCCAAGTATTCGGAAAATGATTGATACTATCAAATCATTCTTACTTTAAATATTTCCAGAGATTATTTTCAAACTTTATCAAAAGTATTTTTGAAAGTTAGAGCGGATCCCAAAACTCGTTTTCAAAATTAAGATGTTCCTTTCGAAGGTGATTTAAATACTCGCTCAAAAATCTGAGGGATCCGGCTCCGTAATGTATTTTTATATTCGCAGCAAGGTTGCTGTTTTGATAAAAGAGTTTTTGATTACTTACCCAACAGTCGGGAAGTAAAATTTTTAGAATAAGTTAATCCCTTAACAGGCATCTCCTGGAAAATATCAGTGAGTTTTCTTTTCCAACTAGATACGGCTTCTTGGTGGAGCCGCATCAACAAGTTTCTACTTGCGAAAAGGGGGAACGAGCTTTACGTTTCAGAGTCATGGATTTCATCTGAACTAGGAGTGGCGTAAGTGGTCGAGTGGCGGCGTCCCAGCCTTATTATATTGGCCCAAATGGCCCGGAAGTTCCGCTAAGACGGTCCATTCCTTAGGAGTCCAGCGTTCGGTCGATAAGTAAATCCGACTATTCTCCTCTACATGTAGAAAATTTTGGGGTTGCACTACTGCAACTGATCATCGTGAGTGGTCTTTCTGGCGCGACTAACTCCCGTAATGAGTTCATCATCCAGTTGGATATTTCTACAACACTACCTAGAGCACTTCTATAGAAAGGCTACGGATGGGCGACTGTACAGTGTTAGCAGGGTCGAGTTTTTAAAATGATGTTTTCATCAAATGAAGAATCTCGTAACTTCATTACATTTTGATGATATTTCAAAGATTAATTCTATATAAGTTTTATCTTGTAGCTTCATCTATGGAATGAACTATTTATACCTTGAATGGTGGTAGTTCAAGTAGTATTTGAAAAAGATATAAGTATATTGGAGTATCTTGTAACTTCATCTTTTCAACTTATATCTAGTAAATGATTATCTTATGGATGACAAAGATTTTCAGAAAAATGTTGAAACAAGGTTATATATATGAGATCACCTTGCAACGATATTTTTATACAGTTATAAACTGGAACTCTGTGTATATTATGCATGAAAGAGGATTTCAAAGATTTTGAAATATATATATATATACTGAATATTTTGCGACTTTGTCGCGTTAAGATATCAAACTTGGTTCATGTTTGCTTGACCAAGACTTTCATGAGTACTATAAGAATGCTCATTTATTGTCAATTATTATACATGTTACTTTGGTGGGCTTGTTTCTCACCCTTGCTTTCTTCTTTCATCACACAACAACAACTAGACAAGATGAACAGGACCAAGCTCCCAATTCACGAGCGGATAGGAAACGTTCCGCAGTTTCTTGTAGGTGTTGATGCCACTGTAGCTGAGGTAGGAACTACCAATAGGCTAGGATTTCAACTTTTGATGTACCAGACTTATGTATATTTATGAATTGTAATAATGGAAAAGAATATGTAAATTTATTCAGAATTCCTTTTGAGGTGTAATGACTTATAATTGTGGAATAAAATGACTTGTGTTATTTTTGGTATTCATCTCTGAGACTATAACTTGTGGTGTGTGTGTGTATATAATGGGGTCACAGTACACAATAGTTGGTTGTTTATTAAGATTAAGTGTTATTAAGGAAAATGGAACTCGTGACAACCCGGATCCCCGACCCCGGATTTGGGGGTGTTACAAGCCCTGATGGCCAAGTCTGATGAAACAGAAACAAGTTCTTCAAGTAATCAGGTAATCACCACTAACCTAGCATATTTATCTAAAGCTGAGTATAATGATACAATCAATGACATGTCTACAGAACTATATCACTTGTGTGTTACACTTAAGTCCCTCACTAAGGAAAATTCTAAAATTAAAGAAAACAATTTGTTTTTAAGTGAGAGGAATAACGTGCTAGAGTCTCAATTTATTGAATTTGAAAAATTAAGAATTGAGTGTAAGATTGCTAAGGATGAATTAACTGAGTCCTTGGAGAAAGCAGAGATTTTAAATAAGCAGCTTGAACGAGAACATGAAGTGATTAAAGCATGGAAATCATCCAGAGATGTTCATGCTCAAATCACTAAATTTCAAGGTATTGAGTCCTTTTGTGATGCAGACTGGAAAAAGAGTAAGGAGAAGCTGGAATCCAATTTGGTTGAAGGATTGCTAACAGATGTGGACTCCACGGATGATGAAAGTCATCCGTCGGATAATCAAAAGGATTATCCGTCAAATGACAAAGAGCCACATCCGTCGGCTGTGAGCAAACCTGTGAGCAAAGCCAAACTTGCCAAGTTGAATGATAAGTATGGATCAGTTTCCAAAAACTTTGTTCCAGGAGAATCAAGTCAAGTGAAGAAGGATAAGAAAGTGAATGTTGGTCAGCTTTCCATCAAGCAATTGAATGACAGATTAGAAAAGATTGAGGTTAAAATAGAAACTAAAAAGAAAAACAATAGAATTGGGAAAGTAGGGATTAACAAATATAACAACTACACACCTGATAAGTATGCTCCAAGAAAAATATGTGTTAAGTGTGGTAGTGTTAATTGCAAACTTTCCATGCCTACTCCTATATCTGTACCCTCTCCTTTTCTCAACATGAATGCCATGCCTTCTATGCCTATAAATGTTATATCTACTCAGAATATGAATGCACAATTTGCTAATATGTCATTTGCACCTAATCCTTATTATGCTGCATTTAGTATGCCACAAATGTCATTTAGCATGCCTTACTGGAATAACATGTTTGCAAACATCATGCCTTTTCATGCTAATCAAAATATGCATGATAATTCTGTTCAAATGACTGGTTTAAAAGGTCCAACTCAAATGACTAAGGATAAATCAGAAATTCCCAAGTCAAATGAGAGCAAACCTAAGAAACCAAAGAAGAAAGCTAACAAGGCAGGACCCAAAGAAACTTGGGTACCAAAATCAACTTGATTTGGTTTTGATGTGTGCATAGAAACAGAAAGAATCTTTGGTACCTGGATAGTGGCTGTTCAAGGCACATGACTGGAGATTCTACCCTGCTCATAGAGTTCAAGGAGAGAGCTGGCCCAAGTACTACTTTTGGAGATGACATCAAGGGTTATACTGTGATATGGCTTGATTTCAAAAGACAATGTCATCACTAAAGAGGTTTCCCTAGTGGATGGTCTCAAGCATAATCTGTTGAGTATCAGCCAGCTTTGTGATAAGGGCAATCCAGTAACCTTCAATTCAGAAGCCTGTGTTGTGACAAACAAAAGAAGCAACAAAGTGGTTCTCACTGGAGTGAGAAAAGGAAATGTGTATTTAGCTGACTTCGACTCATCTAATGCAGAATATGTCATTTGTCTTCTTAGTAAAGCAAGTCAAGGTGAAAGTTGGCTATGGCACAAGAAGCTATCCCATCTAAACTTCAAGACCATGAATGAGCTTGTCAAGAAGGAACTGGTTAGAAGCATTCATCAAGTGGAGTTTTCTAAGGATGGATTATGTGATGTCTGCCAAAAGGGAAAGCATATTAAGCATCATTCAGAAAGAAGCTTGATTCAACAATTGAAGAACCTTTGCAATTGCTACACATGGATTTATTTGGACCAGTCAATGTGTCGTCCATTTCAAGGAAAATATTTTGTCTAGTGATTGTAGATGATTTCTCAAAGTTCTCTTGGACATATTTCCTAAAGTCTAAAGATGAAGCTAGTGAAATAATTATTAATCACATAAGGCAAGTCAATAATCATCCTGATTTTAAAGTAAGAAGAATCAGGAGTGACAATGGAACTGAGTTCAAGAATTCTGTGATGAGATCATTTTATGAAGAGAATGGGATAATGCATGAGTTTTCTGTAGCAAGAACTTCACAACAAAATGGAGTAGTGGAAAGGAAGAACATATCTCTTATTGAAGCTGTAAGGACAATGCTTGAAGAGTCAAAGTTACCAACATATTTTTTGGTTGAAGCTGTGAACACTTCCTGCTACACTCAGAATATTTCCTTGATTAATCAAGCAAAATGTATGAGACCCTACCAATTGTTCAAGAACAAGAAACCAACTCTGAATTTTCTTCATGTCTTTGGCTGCAAATGTTTTATCTTAAGGAATCAAACTGGTCAACATGGGAAGTTTGATGCTAAAGCAAATGAAGGAATTTTTGTTGAATATGCTGTGGGAAAAGCATATAGAGTCTACAATCTTAGAACCAACATTGTTATGGAATCAATACATGTTGTGTTTGATGATAAAAAGATTGAAGGACTGCAAGATCAAGACTCTCATGAAAGCCTCAAGTTTAATAATGTGGAGATGGTTAGTGATGACAGTGATGATGAAAGTGATCAAGAAATAGTGAATAAGGATAATGCAGAAAAATCTACAACTAATGAGGTACATAATTCAACATCTGTCGAGTTGCAAAATGCTTCATCCGTCGGGAGACAATCTGCCTTATCCGTCGGGAGACAATCAGCTTCATCCGTTGGAACACAAAGTGCACCATCCGTCGGGTCATCGAGAAAAGCTGGAAGTCAGAATAGATCACTTACAGAAAGCTGTCCTTTCTCAAGTCAAAGATTTACAAACTCAGGGGGAGTTTCTAATAATCAAAACTCAGTCACACATGAAGACAACTGTAACGCCCTCCAAACCCGGGGTATAAGTCTGGGGGTTACTAGCAAATCACCAAACCTATACAATCTGATTAACAATGAAATTAAACCCCTTTAACACTAACCAGGATCTCTTTAGGTTGAAGTATGAAAACAAGAACCACTATCTACTTTTATTACAAACCAAGTTCAAATTCTCACAAACTCTCTTTATTACAAACCATTGTCTAACCAGTTTTAAACTAAATTCATTATTATTCAAACACACACACTATCGATCGACACTCCACCTTTTCGGGCAACTCAAAGCTTTCTTCCTAGATTGGGATCAACACCTTGGGTATGAGAGGATCCCGAGGCTTGACCCGCTTCTTTACCACTCGAGTCTTGATGGGTTTCATATTCCTTCTTAACTGAAAACAATAAGGTGAATAATAAAAAGGGTGAGCCAAAAATTGCTCAACAAGTCCACAAAATATAAACAGTGTTAAAGTATTTTAAATGAATCCATAATCCCGGGTATATCTGCAAAGATATAACCCCACAAGAATAGAAAGAAGGCCATTACTGGCGAGTACAAATGAACTAAACTGGACACAAGTTCGCATCTATATTCTGCTGATCAGTCAGAATATAATGCAGATCTATATCTCAATATATAGATCCAGTCGGGTACCCAGGCACTACGGCCCATGTCGAGGCACCAGTCATATCCCGGTCCTCAGGATTAAGACACACTCAATCCCAAAATATCATTATCCAGTCCATCGCTTAGCAACCGGAACAATCGGTATGCTTTAATATATTCTAAACACCAGAATATATCAATCTCAATGTATCACCAATGAAATATGAACAAAGGAATAGCAAGTGTGTATCAATGAGTAAGAACAAGAATTAAAAGAGTGCAATAGTGATAAGCATCTGAAGAAATGTCACTATTCTGAAAATAGAATAGGGGAAAAACTTGCCTTCTGCACGACTCACTGCAATTAGATCACTTTCGTCTATCACCAACTCGATCTGCCTTGCTGGCTTAGCTTCTGTTAGCAAAATAGACTGGTTAAGTCATTTTGCACTTCAATTGCATCTTGAATCGACTTCACACCGTTCCTAATGTCTACCCATGCGCTTACGACTGACTCATGTATTACGTATTAGCAAATAAGACTCAATTAACCATGTAATACACATAAGCACATAAACACATAATCATTTATATAGTTAAAATAATTTTTAGAACCAAAATCGACTCGCTGATCGCTCAACTGATCGTTATCTGACTCGTTTCCCATTTTTCCAGAATTTTTCGAACTCGTCTTGGCACGCATTTCGACTGATAATCAAACAAGTAAAAAATCAACTAATTTCTAGAAGAAATTAAGCTTTAATATTATTTTTAATGAAAAGAATTCATTTTTCTGAGTCAACGGGCTTTCATTTTACTCGAATCGGACTAATGGTCTAATTATTATCAATTAAACACTGATAATTCAATTTATTATTCACTACAAATAATTATTACTAATTTTTAAAACTCAAAAAAATAATTTTTAAATAATTATTTAAGAATAATCAGAATTAAAAATGATTTTTCTATAATTTTTCGAATTAAAATAAATTTATTATGATTTATTTGAAATTATTTGATTAATTATGAAAATAATTAATCATTTTTAAATAATTAATAAATAGTTAATAAATAATTAAGAAAATAATTTAATCTGATTTTTAGAAAATAATTCAGAATTATTTATGATATAAATCAATTAATTAAATAATTAATTAATCAATTTATAAAATAAATAAATCTGATTTTTAAAATTAATAAAAATAAAATAAAAATTAAAATCCAGAAACAGATGTCAGAAATCAAACATCTGACAATTCAGTTTAAAACCGGGTAATCTGAATGGGTCAAACGGGTCAAAATCCGGGTCGTGAAGAACACACCGGATTTTGCCCAGAATCCGGCCACCGGTGCAGATTCCGGTGAGCCATTTTCAGGCCAAAAACGGAACCGTTTGGTTCGTTTTTCACAGGGTTTCAATTCCTGGCAACTAATCCAATCTGTTCCCGGCCAAAACAAACCAAAAACATCCCTCAAACTTCATCTCCGATCAAAATCAAACTCAACTCCGACCAAAAACCTATCTTTTGATTCTGTAAACCAAACTCAACGTTCTATAGTGGAAATTAAAGCTATGAACACATACAATCAAAGCCCTAACATATCAAGAATCAAATATGCACAGAAATCATCGAGTTGTGATTTGAAAATCTGACATAAACCCTAGAAATCGTGAATCACTATACAGACATCGTTTATTCAATCAAACACCATGACTCAGCTGTACATTATCTAACAAAGCTATATCAATCATCAAAACATCAAAATAACCCTGCAATCAAAAAGTCCTAATTCGAACATAAACCCTAGAATTTGAAAATCAAAAAGTACGAATTAAAACGTGAAATTGATGCTAGAAATGGAAAGAACAGATCAAAACCTTCGATTTGGATACTCGAACTGCTTGATTTGGTACTGTAATCTGCTCAAAATCACGGCTTGAATTCTCGACCCGACCCTGTTCTTCCCGACCCGAATTACAGAGAATTTTTATATTTTTCTGAATTTTACTGATTTATTAATTATAATTAATTAATAATTAGGCTATTTATAGTAGTAAAATTAATACTCCTAAATAAAATTAAGGGGCTAATTATACATCAAATAAAAATATTTGACCCTAATTTTTATAATTTTTTAGTATTAAAATTTAATTTATAAATATTTTATATATACAATATATATGCCAAAATTTGCCAAAAATTGTGAATATTACAAAAATGCAAGGAAATAATATAAATGAAAGTCCTATAATTTTATAAAAATAAAAATGTGATTTTTGTGGGGTTTTAACACCCAATGGGGCCCGGAAAAATCATTTTTCGTAAAACGAGAAAATTTATAAAATATCTAGATGTTCAGAATAATGCGATGGTAAAGGCCGTTTGATAAAAAATAAGGCCCATTATTTTATTTGAAATACTGGATTTAAAATCATGGTTCGGGTCGTATAACGTTTGAAATGAAAGCGATGAATGCAAAAATATAATATCTTAAAAATATCTTAAAAATACATAAATGACACAGAATGCACGTAACACGTAACAATTAGGATTTGACAGATAATTACACATAAATGACACATTAATACACATAATTTATTATAATTATGATATAATACAGACGTAAATTTCCCAGTCGTTACATCCTTCCCTTCTTAATAGGATTCTGTCCTCAGAATCTTTTATGAAAACAAATGAGGATATTTCTCTAACATCTCACTCTCAAGTTCCCAGGTTGATTCTTCAACCATAGGGTTTTTCCACAACACTCGCACTAAAAATACAGACTTATTTCTCAACACTTTTTCTTGCCGATTTAAAATTTTTACCGGCTGTTCTACAAAAGACAAATCAGGTTGGATATCTATCGGTTCATACTCTATTACATGCCTAGAATCAGGATTATATCGCTTAAGCATTGACACGTGAAACACATTGTAAATATGTTGCATATGAGGCGGTAAAGCTCATTCGTACGCAACTTTTCCCACTTTCTTCAAAATTTCAAACGGTCCGACGTATCATGGTTTCAATTTACCCTTGTTGCCAAATCTGGTCAATCCTTTACATGGCGATATTTTGAGTAATACGTTTTCTCCTTCCTGATAGTCTATATCCTTCCTTGCTTGGTCTGCATATTTGCGTTGCCTGTTTTGTGCTGCATCGAGTCGTTTTCGAATAAGTTTAATCTTTTCTTTAGTCTGTTGGATTAATTCTGGACCCAAAATCTTGCGTTCTCCAACTTCATCCCAATGTACTGGTGATCTGCATTTTCTTCTGTATTCGTACGGTGGCATTCCAATGCTTGCGTGATAACTGTTGTTGTAAGAAAATTCCATCAAAGGTAAATGCTCATCCCAACTGCCTTCAAAATCAATCGCACAAACTCATAGCATGTCTTCAATGGTTTGGATAGTTCTTTCACTTTGTCCATCGGTTTGTAGATGATAAGAGGTACTCATGTTTAATTTTGTTCCGAGACACTCTTGAAATTGTCTCCAAAATCTTGAGTTGAAACGAGGATCTCGATCAGACACGATAGATATCGGAACTCCATGTCGCATCACAATTTCCTTGAGATACATGTGAACTAGCTTGTCGAGCGAAAATCTTTCGTTAATTGGTAGAAAATGTGCCGACTTCGTCAGTCTATCCACAATCACCCATATCGCATCATGATTTGCTTTAGTCCTTGGTAGTGCTACCACAAAATCCATCGCTAAATCTTCCCATTTCCATTCTGAAATATCTAATGGTTGTAATAATCCGCTCGGACGTTGATGTTCTGCTTTGACTCTCTGGCATGTGTAGCATTTACTCACCCATTTTGCTATTTCCTTCTTCATATTCGGCCACCAAAAGTTTTCTTTCAAATCGCGATACATTTTTGTGCTTCCTGGATGAATGGAATACTTTGAATTGTGCACATCTCGCAATATTTCTTCTTTTAATTCTGCCACGTTAGGAATCCAGATTCTCGATGCAAAGCGTAAAATTCCTTCATTATCCGTCTGAGTTGTAATCTCTTCTCCCGTTAGGTCGTCATCTTGACTCATCACTTCTTCTTGATAGCGGCGAATCTTCTCTAGCAACTCCGGTTGGAAAGTCATGGTGTAAATAGCTTCAGCACATTCATTGGAAATACGAATTTCGATTTCCAATTTGTCGAATTCTTTAGCTAATTCTTCACATGAAGTTAACAAATTCAATCTTTCTTTTCTGCTTAGCGCATCTGCCACAACATTTGCTTTTCCTGGATGATAGCTGATCGTAACATCGTAATCTTTAATCAATTCCATCCATCGACGTTGACGCATGTTCAATTCCTTTTGTGTGAAGATATATTTCAGACTTTTATGATCTGTGTAGATTTCGCATTTTTCACCGTAGAGATAGTGTCTCCAAAGCTTTAATACAAATACGATCGCTGCTAATTCCAGGTCATGCGTAGGATATTTCTGTTCATGAGGTTTAAGTTATCTCGAAGTATATGCGATGACGTTACCGTGTTGCATCAATACACATCCTAACCCGCGATACGAAGCGTCACTGTAAATGACGAAATTCCCTTGCTCGTCTGGCAATACCAGTACCGGTGCGGTTACTAACCGACTATTCAATTCTTGGAAACTTTCTTCACATTTATCATTCCATACAAACTTTTCACTTTTTCGAGTTAACTTGGTCAACGACGTTGCTATTTTCACAAAATCTTTAACAAATCTTCTATAATATCCTGCCAATCCCAAGAAACTTCGAACTTCTGTCGGTGTCTTTGGTCTTTCCCAATTTAACACAGCTTCAATCTTCGCAGGATCGACTTGGATGCCTTCTCTACTGATAATATGCCCTAGAAATTATACTTCCTTTAACCAGAATTCACATTTTGAGTATTTCGCATACAGTTGCTCTTTCCTCAGAATTTCCAAAGCTATCCTCAAGTGTTCGGCATGCTCTTCTTCTGTCCTTGAGTAAATCAAGATGTCATCAACGAATACAATCACAAATTTGTCCAAATACCTCTTAAATACTCTGTTCATCAGGTCCATGAATGCTACTGGCGCATTGGTTAAACCGAATGCCATTACCAGAAACTCGTAATGCCTATATCTCGTACGAAACACAGTTTTGGGAATATCTTCGGCTTTAATCTTCAATTTATGATAGCCTGATCACAAATTTATCTTCAAAAACCATGCGGCTCCTTTTAACTGATCGAATAAATCATCGATCCTCGGTAGCGGATACTTGTTTTTGATGGTGAGCTTATTCAACTCCCGATAGTCATTGCAGAATCGCATGCTGCCGTCCTTCTTCTTTACAAACAACACCGGTGTACCCCATGGAGATACACTGGGTCGTATGATGCCTCGGTCTAGAAGATCTTACAGTTGCGTTGACAATTCCTTCATCTCAACTGGAGCCATTCGATATGGAGCTTTCGAAACTGGTTCTGTGTCTGGTGCTAGATCAATCGTAAACTCGATTTCTCGATCTAGCGGTAACCCTGGAAGCTCGTTTGGAAAGACGTCCGGATATTCACTTACAACTGGAATGTCTTCTATTTTAGGACTTCCTTTCTCAGTATTTAACACGTAAGCTATGTACACCTCACAACCTTGTCGAAGCAATCGTTTAGTCTGCATTATGGTGAGAAATTTCTGCCGCTGTTTTTCGCCCTTGAATATTACCATCGCATTTTCCGCATTTCGCAGTTTGACTTTCTTATTCGCACAATCTATCTGAGCATTATGACAAGCTAACCAATCCATTCCCAAAATGACATCGAATTCTCCTAGCTTAAAAGGAATCAAGTCTACCGAAAAATGATGTCCGACTATTTCTATATCACACGCAGGACATACTCGATCTACTGGAACTTGGTCGTCATTCGCTAATTTTATAATTAACGTCTCGCCCAACCATTCAATTTCACAATATAACTTATCAAGAAATTCTTCAGAAATAAATGAACGGGTAGCTCCAGAATCAATTAATACTTTTGAACTTACGGAATTCACCAAAATCGTACCTGCGATCACACTCGGACTTTGCACTGCTTCTTTCATTGTCATGTTGAAAGTCCTTCCTCTGGGTTGATTAGGCGGTGGCGGAGGTATTGCCAATACTCTTGGAACACTGGATGCCATAGCTGGTCCTTTGCAATTTCTAGCGATATGCCCTTTCTTTCCACACTGGAAGCAAGTAATTTCTGCTATCTTTCCCGTTGGGCATTCGTTAGAATAATACCCTTTCTGCTTACATCGATAACATGTCACATCCAGTTTTATACATACGCCGGTATGTTTTTGATTACATATCTTGCAGTACGGCACTGGAACTCTGGCCATTCCCTGCTGACTGGGGGCTTGGAAATGATTACCTGTTTTCTGTGTACCTTGTCCTATCCTTTTAAAATTTAAATTTATCCGGGATTGAAATCCCGGCTTTCTACTGGAGCGGTCTTGGAAACTTCCCTGTCCTTTGTCTTGCTGAGATCTTTCACTTTCCCCTTCAATAATCAAAGCTTTCTGGACTACGGTGGTATACGTTGTTAATTCAAAAACTGCAACTTGGCCACGAATCCATGGTCGTAATCCTTCTTAAAATCTCTGAACTAGCTTTTCTTTAGTATCAACCTGTTCTGGGGCAAACCTAGCCAACTCAGTAAATTTGGCTTTATACTCTGCCACGGACATATTTCCCTGCTTCAGTTCTAAAAACTTAATCTGCATTTGGTTCTTCACATAGTGAGGAAAATGCTTTTCTAAAAATAATTCTTTAAACCTATCCCACGCAATCACATCTTCACCCTCTAAAGCCTTTTTAGATTCCCACCAATAATTTGCCTCTCCTTTCAATAAATAGCTAGCAAAATCAGTCTTCTGGTCTTCACTTATCTTTACTAGTGCAAACGCTTTCTCTATTTCTTTCAACCAGGTAGTAGCCTTAATAGGATCAGTAGACCCTTCAAATTCTGGAGGTTTAACTGACTGAAACTGCTTAAAAGTAACAACAAGTAATGTTGGTGGTAATTGAGGCTCGGGACGAGGTGGCTGCTGTAACATTTGTTGTTGTATTTGCTGTTGTTGATGTTGCATCTGCTGCTGCATCATGACCATCTGTTGTTGCATCAGATGGAACATTTGGTTCATGGTTTCATTAGTCTGACCTTTAGAATTGCTGTTAGAGGTCTTAGCCCTAGTCTTTCTTTTTGGTGTCATCTTCTTCTGATAATAAAACAGGTGATATTTCTTTAACAGTTTAATAAACAATTAAAGGGAGGTAAGAAAACAATTTATCTTGTATTAATAACATGATTAAAAAAAACAGTTGCTGAATATAAAAACTGGAAATGTAAGCAGTTAAATAAAATGGTTGTTCTCTTTTTTTTTTCAACAGGAATTATAATATGAGAAGTTGTAAAACAATAAAGTGAAGGTAAATGCTATAAAACTGTAAAAACTGAAATTTAAATAAAAGAAATTTGAAAAAGTTCATCTTATATATATGTGACACCAGCCTCAGGTGTAAATGCTTGATACAAAAAGTCTTGTGCTACTGGTAATCACTCCGGCTACAAGTCATACTACCACTACAGGTCAACTACTACTACAGGTTAAACTACTACTACAGGTTAAACTACTAGTACACACATACACACTACTCACTAGGTTATACTATGCTGCTTCCATATACATCTGTACTCTGAAGTCACTGTCTCAAAACCCAGGCGGAATACGCCTAAGCTCCTCTCTAAGTGCCTGGACCAAGGTCTGTGCCAAACGGAATATCCTATAGAACTCTGCGAAAGAAGGTGGTCCCTCATGGGTCAAATCATCAAGCTCCCAAGTGGCACTCATCAACACTGACTGCAATCGATGTCTCATATAGTAATCTGACTGTAGGGCCGCTAACGGTCCTCTGTCCCTCTGGTCAAACAGATACATGATCTCTCGACACTGTGCCCGCCAATACTCCACATCATCCTTCATAACCCTGTACTCATGATATGGTACCATATACGGCTGTGCAGCCTGACCTACTGACTCCTGTGACGGAACCCTCGGTATACCTGCACCCTGCTGTGGTAAACCTAACTGTAGATCCACATCATGCTCTCCCATCCCCTCGATTGGAATCATCTGAAACACATCCAGTTCTGGGGCATGCACTGGTATAGTAGGTAACAATGGTGGTGGTGGTAACTCCTGCCCAACCTCCGGTATAAACTGATGCTCAACTGGTAAAGGAACCATCGGCTCAAAGAACTCAAATGGATCAAACATCTCTATGGGGTCATGAACTATCCCATATACTGGTGGTACCGGCTCCTGTGGCAATGGTGGTGGAGATGGTAGAGGAGGAAACATGTACTCAGATACTAGAGGTATAACTGGTGCTGCTGGCCCGGTGACTGTCCTCTCAGAAGATGCAGAATAACTAGAAGATGCCATCTGATAATATACCAAAGAAAAGAAAGGTCACTAAACAATCCTAAGATTTATACTTCCCTATTCTAATCTAACCTAAATCCTAACATTATTTTTTTTCCTATTTGTCTATTACTATCCTATGTGATCTCCCTATCTTATCTTAACCCTAATGTTCTTGTTTTCAGGGACCAAACCTACAGCTCTGATGCCAAACTTGTAATGCCCTCCAAACCCGGGGTTTAAGTCTGGGGGTTACTAGCAAATCACCAAACCTATACAATCTTATTAACAATGAAATTAAACCCCTTTAACACTAACCAGGATCTCTTTAGGTTGAAGTATGAAAACAAGAACCACTATCTACTTTTATTACAAACCAAGTTCAAATTCTCACAAACTCTCTTTATTACAAACCATTGTCTAACCAGTTTTAAACTAAATTCATTTTTATTCAAACACACACACTATCTATCAACACTCCACCTGTTCGGGCAACTTAAAGCTTTCTTCCTGGATTGGGATCAACACCTTGGGTATGAGAGGATCCCGAGGCTTGACCTGCTTCTTTACCACTCGAGTCTTGATGGGTTTCATATTCTTTCTTAACTGAAAACAATAAGGTGAATAACAAAAAGGGTGAGCCAAAAATTACTCAACAAGTCCATAAAATATAAACAGTGTTAAAGTATTTTAAATGAATCCATAATCCCGGGTATATCTGCAAAGACATAACTCCACGAGAATAGAAAGAAGGCCATTATTGGCGAGTACAAATGAACTAAACTGGACACAAGTTCGCATCTATATTCTGCTGATCAGTCAGAATATAATGTAGATCTATATCTCAATATATATATCCAGTCAGGTACCCAGGCACTACGGCCCATGTCGAGGCACCAGTAATATCCTGGTCCTCAGGATTAAGACACACTCAATCCCAAAATATCATTATCCAGTCCATCGCTTAGCAACCGGAACAATCGGTATGCTTTGATATATTCTAAACACCAGAATATATCAATCTCAATGTATCACCAATGAAATATGAACGAAGGAATAGCAAGTATGTATCAATGAGTAAGAACAAGAATCAAAAGAGTGCAACAGTGATAATCATCTGAAGAAATGTCATTATTTTGAAAATAGAATAGGGGAAAAACTTGCCTTCTGCGCGACTCACTGAAATTAGATCACTTTCGTCTATCACCTACTCGATCTGCCTTGCTGGCTTTGCTTCTGTTAGCAAAATAGACTGGTTAAGTCATTTTGTACTTCAATTGCATCTTGAATCGACGTTACACCGTTCCTAATGTCTACCCATGCGCTTACGACTGACTAATGTATTACGTATTAGCAAATAAGACTCAATTAACCATGTAATACACATAACCACATAAGCACATATTCATTTATATAGTTAAAATAATTTTTAGAACCAAAATCGACTCGCTGATCGCTCAACTGATCGTTATCTCACTCGTTTCCCATTTTTCCAGAATTTTTCGGACTCGACTTGGCACGCATTTCGACTGATAATCAAACAAGTAACAAAATCAACTAATTTCTAGAAGAAATTAAGCTTTAATATTATTTTTAATGAAAAGAATTCATTTTTCTGAGTCAACGGGCTTTCGTTTTACACGAATCGGACTAACGGTCTAATTATTATCAATTAAACACTGATAATTCAATTTATTATTCATTATTAATAATTATTACTAATTTTTAAAACTCAAAAAAATAATTTTTAAATAATTATTTAAGAAAAATCAGAATTAAAAATGATTTTTCTATAATTTTTGGAATTAAAATGAATTTATTATGATTTATTTGAAATTATTTGATTAATTATCAAAATAATTAATTATTTTTAAATAATTAATAAATAGTTAATAAATAATAAATAAATAATAAATAATTAAGAAAATAATTTAATCTGATTTTTAGAAAATAATTCAGAATTATTTATAATATAAATCAATTAATTAATTAATTAATTAATCAATTTATAAAATAAATAAATCTGATTTTTAAAATTAATAAAAATAAAAATAAAATTAAAATCCAGAAACAGATGTCAAAAATCAAACATCTGACAATTCAGATTAAAACCGAGTAATCTTAACGGGTCAAACGGGTCAAAATCCAGGTCGTGAAGAACACGCCCAATTTTGCCCAGTATCCGGCCACCAGTGCAGATTCCGGTGAGCCATTTTCAGGCAAAAAACGGAACCGTTTGGTTCGTTATTCACAGGGTCTGGCAACTACTCCAATCTGTTCCCGGCCAAAACAAACCAAAAACATCCCTAAAACTTCATCTCCGATCAAAATCAAACTCAACTCCGACCAAAAACCTATCTTTTGATTCTGTAACCCAAACTCAACGTTCTATAGTGGAAATTAAAGCTATGAACACATACAATCAAAGCCCTAACGTATCAAGAATCAAATATGCACAGAAATCATCGAGTTGTGATTTGAAAATTAGACATAAACCCTAGAAATCGTGAATCACTATACAGACATCATTCGTTCAATCAAACACCATGAATCAACTGTAAATTATCTAACAAAGCTATATCAATCATCAAAACATCAAAATAACCCTGCAATCAAAAAGTCCTAATTCGAACATAAACCCTAGAATTGAAAATCAAAAACTACGAATTAAAACGTAAAATTGATGCTAGAAATGGAAAGAACAGATCAAAACCTTCGATTTGGATACTCGAACTGCTTGATTTGGTACTGTAATCTGCTCAAAATCACGGCTTGAATTCTCGACCCGACCCTGTTCTTCCCGACCCGAATTACAGAGAATTTTTGTATTTTTCTGAATTTTACTGATTTATTAATAATAATTAATTAATAATTAGGCTATTTATAGTAGTAAAATTAATACTCCTAAATAAAATTAAGGGGATAATTATACATCAAATAAAAATATTTGACCCTAATTTTTATAATTTTTGAGTATTAAAATTTAATTTATAAATATTTTATATATACAATATATATGCCAAAATTTCCCAAAAATTGTGAATATTACAAAAATGCAAGGAAATAATATAAATGAAAGTCCTATAATTTTATAAAAATAAAAATGTGATTTTTATGGGGTTTTTAACACCCAATGGAGCCCAGAAAAATCATTTTTCGTAAAACGAGAAAATTTATAAAATATCTAGATGATCAGAATAATGCGATGGTAAAGGTCGTTTGATGAAAAATAACGCCCATTATTTTATTTGAAATACTAGCTTTAAAATCATGGTTCGGGTCGTAAAACGTTTGAAATGAAAGCGATGAATGCAAAAATAAAATATCTGAAAAATATCTTAAAAATACATAAATGACACAGAATGCACGTAACACGTAACAATTAGGATTTCACAGATAATTACACATAAATGACAGATTAATACACATATTTTTTTTATAATTATGATATAATACAGACGTAAATTTCCCAGTCGTTACAACAACAATGAGGCCTCTTCATCTAGAGCTAATCTACCTCAACAAAGAAAATGGACTAAGGATCACCCCTTTGAGCTCATCATTGGTGATGCATCTTCTAGAGTTCAAACAAGGAGAGCAACTCAAGAAGAATATCTATATAGAAGATTCATATCTACGAAAGAACCAAAGAAGGTAGAAGAAGCTTTATTGGATCCTGATTGGATTTTAGCTATGCAGGAGGAGCTAAACCAATATGAAAGGAATATAGTATGGAAACTAGTACCCAAACCTAAAGGAAAGAATCCAATTGACACCAAATGGGTATTCAGAAACAAGATGGATGAAAATGGCATAGTAGTCAGGAACAAAGCTAGATTGGTTACTAATGGCTATTGTCAATAAGAAGGAATAGATTTTGATGAAAATTTTGCTCCTGTTGCAAGACTTGAAGCCATCAGAATTTTTTTAGCCTATGTAGCTCATGCCAATTTCAAGGTCTATCAAATGGATGTCAAAAGTGCTTTTCTGAATGGAGATTTGGAGGAGGAAGTCTATGTTAGTCAGCCTCCTAATTTTAAAGATCCAAATTTCCCAAATCATGTCTACTATCTTTTGAAAGCACTTTATGGACTGAAGCAAGCACCTAGAGCCTGGTATGACACTTTATCAAAGTTTCTTTTGGAAAATCACTTCACAAGAGGTACTGTTGATAAAACTTTATTCTTTAGAAAAGTTAATGGCTCTAGAATACTTGTTCAAATTTATGTAGATGATATTATTTTTGGCTATACAGATGAAAAAGTTTGCAAAAAGTTTGCCAAATTGATGCAAAGTAAGTATGAAATGAGCATGATGGGAGAACTAACTTACTTTCTTGGTTTGCAAGTTAAGCAAGTTAGTGAAGGAATATGCATTAGTCAAACTAAATATATTCATGATCTTTTAAAGAAGTTTGATCTAATGGATTGCACATCTGCAAAAACTCCCATGGCCACAGCAACTAAGCTTGAATTAAACACTACTGAAAAGTCTGTGGATATTTCAAGTTATAGGGGCATGGCTGGCTCACTTCTGTACCTAACATCTAGTAGGCCAGTTATAATGTTTTCTACTTGTCTTTGTGCTAGATTTCAGACTGATCCTAGAGAATCTCACTTAGTAGCTATTAAGAGAATTTTCAGATATCTCAAGGGAACACCAAAACTTGGCATTTGGTACCCTAGAGATTCTGATTTTGATCTAACTGGTTATTCAGATGCAGATTATGCAGGTTGTAGGATAGAAAGAAAAAGTACAACAGGAACCTGTCAATTTCTAGGAAACAAGATTGTGTCCTGGTTCAGTAAAAAGCAAAATCCAGTTTCTACTTCTACAGCTGAAGCTGAATATATTGCTGCTGGTAGTTGCTGTGCATATTTTGTGGATGAAAAACCAATTGTTGGAATATGGTCTACAAGTGGATAGAATTCCCATTTTCTGTGATAACACAAGTGTAATTGTCATCACTGAAAATCCAGTGCAGCATTTAAGAGCAAAGCACATAGATATCAAGTACCACTTTATAAGGGAACATGTGATGAATGGTACTGTGGAACTTCATTTTGTTCCAAATGAAAAGCAGCTTGCAGACATATTTACCAAGCCACTTGATGAATCCACCTTTTCAAGGTTGGTAAGTGAGTTAGGTATGCTTAATTATTCTTGAATCATTTCAGCTATTTTGCAAGTTGTAATGCAGCCAGAAATTTAAGTGATTTTTCTGCATTGGATGAAATTTTGGCTAAGTCAAAATTTACATCCCGACGGATGATCATTATCCATCGAGTCTGATCATTCGTCGGAATATTAATTGTTAATAAAAATCAATTATTTTTCTGGAATATTTCATAACTCGACGGATAACTGATTTAACCTCATCCGTCGAATTGTCTCAATCCTAGCCGTTAAATTCCTTCAATTATCCGTCGTGTTATGCTTACAAAGCTATTTTGGGCAATTTTTATTGGTCACTTTATTTTACTTTATTATTTTTGACAGTTTATTTTTGAGATAGTATAAAAGCAGAATTCACTTTTATTCTATTATTTTATCACTCTCAATTTTCAATTGCTCTAACTTCTTTCTTCTCAAAATCAATCACTCTCTCTGCAAATTTCAATCTCTAACAATGGCACCAGTCATCAAAATCATGTCTCAAACTGGGTACATCTATGAAAAGAACAACTTCATAGCTCTAGTGAACAATGAGATTCAACAGTCTGGAAGTTACCATAAAATGATGGATTTTTTCAAAGGATGCAAACTCAACTATGCTATGTTGGAATCTCCCACCATCTACTGTGAGGTTGTTGAGGAGATATGGACAACTGCAGTGTACAACTCAACTGATAAGACCATCACATTCACTGTTAAAGGTAAGCAGTTTTGCATTAATAGTGATATTGTCAAAGCATGCTTTAGAATTCCTGATAATATTGTTACTGCTCCACACACATACACTGATATTGTTAACATGCTTAATTCCATGGGCTATGCACTCACTACCTCTAAATTAAGTGAAATTAAAAGGTTGGGTCTTAGGAAAGAATGGAGTTATCTGTGTGATGTGGCAACTAAAGTATTTTCTGGTAAAATTAGCAACTTTGATTCTATTAACATATCCATGCTTAACATGCTTTACATGCTAGTTACTGATAAGTACTTTAGTTTCAGTGACTTGGTTTTGTTTGAGTTAGGCTTTAAGTTAGGAGAACTCAATAAGAGAGGAAAAAGTGGCTATTATGCTAGATTTTTCATGATGCTTGCTAACCATCTCATTGAGAATATTGTGATTGAGAACCCAACCGACAAGCTGAATTGTTGGGTTCAAGAAAGAAGAATAATTGCAGATCTTAACAGAGCAGACGACCACAAAGAGGTGCCCCTCTTCTATTTTCCAATAATGGAGGGACCTCAGGTAAGTGAGGTAATTTCTACTGTCTCTACTCTTCCAACCTCACACATTTCTTTGCCTTCAAATGGAGCAATGGCATCTGTGTCAATGACCAAATAGAAGCCTACCCAAGCTACTAAATCACAAACTTCTAAATCCAAATCTAAGAAATCCCCCTCTGGTTTCTTTCAAAAGAAACCAGTTGCAAATTCTACTACACAAAAAGAGGGGAGTATGAAGGTGGGTGAGAAAGGTGAGGGACAGGGTGAAATCAAAGAAACCCTAAGGATAAGGCTGGTGAGAAGAGAGTATCCAAACCTAGCCACACCACAGTTTCCCAACAAACTGTGGTTATTAATAAGAAAATAAGCTCATTACTAGTTTCATCCTCCCAAAAGGATGTCACTATTGAAACAAGCTCCCAACCAGGAGCATGGGCCAAAAGGGGTAGGGACACTAGCTCACCACAAACTTATGCTAGAAAGAAAAGATCAAAAACACTTGGGAATGCACAGAACACACACACAGTGAAAACTGGTGCTAAAGACCCAGTCACTGCACCATCTCAAAGTCAGATTGATGTGGCTCCAATAAATGTGGAGTCAAAGACAAAATCTCTTGTAATTGAAGCACCTGATACACCAAATTCTCCCACACACTCACTGGATGTTGACATGATAAATACATAACTTCCAAGTTCTCCATCTTTAACTCTCTTGGAGAAGCCAAAAATCCAAGCAAGTAAGCATCACCTTTTAGATGATTTGTTGGCTCACTTGCCATTTCTTTCTAAGACTGTTGAAACTTTTGTGCCTAAATTATCATCAATCTGCACAGAGTCTACAATAGTCTCCACTCCAAACTCATTTATTTCTTCTACCCCGATGGATATTCATCATCCGTCGCGTAGTGATTGTATCCCGACAGATAAGCCTAACAGCAGTCATTCATCGGATAGCCAAACTACTATCCCGATGGATATTACTCATCCGTCGGGTGTCTCTGCACAACTTAAAATTTCTTCAATTCTCACAAGTGCAGAAGACTTAGTAGTAATACAATCACTCTTAGGACTGAGGGAAGGGAGTGAATTGAGTGAGAGTCTGGGTTGCTCCCAGGAAAAAGGAGAGAAAAAGAGTGAATAAATGCAGTACATTTCTTCAGGACTGGAAAAAATGAGTGAGAGGAGTCCCGCCTTAGATGGTGAAGGTGAGGGTGTGAGGGTGGGGAGCCAAGGGGAGCCCTTGATGCAAAAAGAGAGAGAAATTGAGAGAAATGCAGGTACAAGAGAAATAAGGATGGACATCATTGCTAGTGAGTCAATGAATGCCAATGATGTAGACATAGAGAAACTATCTCAGCATGATCAAGCTGTTATACGTTCCATCTCTTTGGATGTTGAGGCATATACTCATCCTGTTCTAGCATATCAAATTTTGGCTGGATAGGGCAATGAAAATGCAGAAAGAATACTGAACTTGGTACATACCACCCAGTCAATGTAAAGAGCTAAGGATGCCATCACAGCTATACCACCTAGAGCTGATGATGATGTTGCCTATGGGACTGGGGAATCTGCTGATTTCTTTGGAGATGACGGTGAAAATGAGGAGCTCATGGACATAGGGGGAGAAGCAGGCACCAGCTCTAGATCTGGCCTTCCTTCATGGGCATTCTCCAAGGACTGTGATCTTCAACATTTTAAGGTCACTCTCATTCATCAAATTCAGGAAATACACAATGCTATTTAATCTACCACAGATGCAGGCACCAGGAAGCTCTTATAGGCACATCTAAATTCTCTACAACTGCATCAAATCCAAGGCCTCCAACACAACCAAGATATCACTTCTATCAAGATAGAGATCAATAAAGTAAAGAAGGATAATTCTGAAAGATTAGATGCCAAACTTCCAGAAGCCACAATGCTTGATATTAAAGGACAGCTAAAGAAGAACACTGATCTTGCAACCAAGGTGGATTCCTTGGATAAAAGAATGACTGATATGGAAGCCTCTCTAACAACTATACATCTACATCAAGCACAGCAAACAGACTTGCACCAAAAGCTAGTGGTAGCACAAACCTCTTCCTCTACTCAACTTGCTGATAACAAAAAGGGGGAGAAAGAAAGTGCTATTGTCCCAATCAGTCAAGAGGGATCAAGGAGAGGGGGGGGGGGCAGAAAGTGCTAAACATCCAAGTCAGTAAAGTAATTGTGCCAACAATTGCTTTCACAAAGCCACCAGTCATGAACAACATTGACATCATAAATCTGGCAGCAGCAAAGCTAAACACAGATGAAAAACTGCTAAAGATTGATGTAGCAGCAGCTGGGAAGGAATTGAAAGAAAAGTGGAGAAAGATAGATGCGGAGATTCAACAAAAGTTTGGGCCAATTCAGAAGCCAGATAAAACATTCATTCATCACTCTCAAGTCATGAACATCTCTGTGAATGAAATGAGTACGAATTATTTAGAAAAAGGCCAAACATCTTACATCAAATCTCCAAAAGCATATTTCATCATGAAGCCTAAAAGAAACTATTCAAAGTTTTCAGACAAGAATCCTATAGATACTGTGTATGAGACACCTCGGCCTGATGAGAAGAAGCTGCTGGCTAGGTCAATTGCCTTCTACAAAGATCTAGCTGATTCAGCACTCAAAAGAAGATTAGCCAAGATTTACAGAAATGGTAAGGAAATTTGTGTGGTGGTTGGACACCCCATGTTTGTGGAAGCTAAGAAGGAAGAGAAAGAAATAATCAGGAAAGAAAAGAAGCAAACTGCTCTGGATGTTAAAAAGCTTAAACAAAAGAAGAAGCAAGCTGCTATCTTGGCCAAACTTCAAGATGTAAAAACCACAATAAAAAGTCCTACACAACCAACTGTAATTGCTGAACCTAAGGATCAGAAAGTGCAAGAAGAACCATAACAGAAAAGAAAATTCAAATACAAACTCCATTCCAAGAGGAAATTAAACTTTAATGATGAGGAAAAGGAAGACCAAATTCCCAAAAAGCCTACAACTACAACTCAGACATCACAACCCTCAGTGGTATTTGAAGAATTCAAGGTGATTAATCCAACAAGGAATATTCATGGTGAGCCAATTGTTCCTAAGGATGAGCAAGTAGACTGGGATAGTTTGCCAATTCCTGAACTAAATTTACCTATCTTTAAGATAAAGAAGAGAAAGACAAGAGCTAGCAAGAAAGTGAATCCAGTGATTCTCAAATCCAAGACCCTAGTCAAATCTAAATCCACAGTCAACAAAGGAGATATGTTGTACATCTGTGACATCAAAGAGTTTTCTGGCATTAACCTCTACTTAGATGAATTGGAAGAAGTTAGAGGAATTGATGCTCACAGACATCTCCCTGAAAGACTGGTATTCAAATACAAGGGAGGAAAAGAGATGATATGGCCACTTCACAGGATTCTTCTAGAAAGCCAATATGTGCTAATAAAGATCTGCTCGTCTTTCAAAAAGAACTTTGGATACCATGTTACTGCTAGAAGATTAGTTCTAAAGAAGATTGAGGAGCTGAGGAGTAATAGAGCCAAAGATGCACTTCCAAAAACTCTATCTTTTCCCTTCACAGGAAAGAGAGTGCATTTGAGGCCTTATTGGTTGATGGAATTCAGGGATGAAAAAGGAGTTAAAAGATTTTTCAGATTGGAGGACCAATTGAGTATCACTAGCAACGAGACTCTGTTGGAAATGCAAGGAATGTTAGATCTCTCAGAAGCTGATCAACTTGAATTCCACAGACAACTCCAGAACCAGATTGAAGAGAACAACAGGAGGTTTGGGAAGAAACCTAGATAATCAAGGAAATAGACTTATCTACTCAGACTAGAGGAGCACCTTGATAATGATTGTGAGCTATTCTTTGTATACTTTGCATTGTTCAATTTTCAGTAAATTTTGCAGCACTTATCAGTTTTATCTACTATTTTCAATCTGTATTCTTAGAGTGTTTTGTTATCATCAAGTTTGTCTTAATTTATGGCTACAATTCTAGTAGACATAAATTAGGGGAGATTGTTAGGAATATATTGTGAACTTGATGATAATTCATACAAAACTCCTTAGTAGATTTAACTTAGTGAATTTTGTAGCACTCGACGGATGATCAAATATAGTCCCGACGGATGATTCAATATAGTCCCGACGGATGATGATTTGATATCCATCGAGTGAGTAGCTTATGTAACAATAAGTATTGTAGCACATTTCTGCAAACAACTTTGTATAGATTCTGTAGTAGCATATGAGTAATGTTGACTACTAGTAGATATGCAAAATAGGTTGATTAATTGTAAATATGAGATGTCTTGTAATTCTGTATAAATGAAATGGAGTCAAGTGTCAAATAGCTACCCGACGGATAACAAGCATGTACTCGACGGATGATCAATTCAAATATCTGTTGACAGTGACAACACAGTCACATGTGTTGGGTGTTTGCAAAAGGAATGTAGGAGCCTGTTTAGCAGGAAATTGAGAATAAAGAAGCATTACCATTTCCATGCTATTATGAAGATATTCAAAGATGCCGGAATAGAGTAATGAAGTAGTATGGAGTTAGACTTGATAGGTTTTGTTTTATTATCTTGTCTTATTACCATGTAAACTTGGTGATATATAAACCAAGTGTAGCAAGTAGAAGAATAACAACAACTACAACTAAGCAAACACAATTTAGAAGAGAAATAGAAAATGTTGTATTTGTTAAGAATTTCTCTGTAGTTTGTTTGTTCACTTGTAAAGCAGCTTTGACCCAATTTGAGCTTCAAATACACCGGAAAGTTTTAAAGACTTGTGTTTTTATTACTTTGTGTTTGATTTACTTAATTCCTTATTCCGCACTTTGCAAATCAAAACACTTATCTATATTGAGTTAGAACATTTTTATAAATCTCGAGATTTATAATAGGTGGCACTATCAGTTAGCTGACTTGAATATGCACATCCTTCTCCCCCTTTTTGTTATCATCAAGTAAAACTATTATTCCCAAAACAATCTAATAATAGAATTACAGAAAGTGGGAAGGTTGAATGTAATTCTTGGTTTCTTTTAGAAATTAAAAAAACCCTTTAGCAAAATATATTAGTGTTAGTGTAATATCCGGGACATGACGTGTAATTATTTTTATCAATAAATGATTACTATGTGATTATTATGTGATTTTTGGTGAATTATTTGATGATTGGTAATATTATTTGAATGTTCATATGTGGTAAAGTCTAGGTATGTTAATTTTATTATGTTCAGAATAAAATATAGTTAATTAAGGTATTTTCTGGTAATTTTTGGAGTATTATATGATTTTATATTGATTTATAAATTTATTAATTATTTTCTAAATAATTACAAAATGATTTTATAAAGCCGGGAATCGTCCAACCTCAACCGTTTTTACGTTTTTACAACCCGAAACTCTTCCGAAAACTCCTTCCTTAGCTAATATGATCGTTCCAGACATTTTCCATGTTTTAACTTTTTCAATCCGGATTACGGTTTGACCCGTCCGCGTCCCGGCGTAAAATTTTCGATACGCTAACCAATTTTGTTAATCAATAAAGCCCGTGTTCTCGAAAGACGGTATAATATTACATTATTATCGTATAAAGTATTTTATAAGAAGTCCGGTTTTGATAATTATCCAAAAATGATATCAAATCAGATCGTTATTGCAGTTACTTAGCGGCTAAGCAACTATTTTATTGATCCAATACGATCCAAAATGAACTAATATTCCGTAAATATAAATAGCCTATTTATTATTTTTATTTTATTCGTTTATTCATTTGCAACCAGTACGAATACAGTAAATACAGAGAAAAACCCTAGAAACTAATACGTTCCTGAAAATCAAACGCACGAACGAGGATGTTATGGAACTCCGATTCAAGCGTACAATATATCAAAACGAAGCTCTCGAAATATAGAATCATAATCAATCATCAAATCAAACCCAGAAACATCAGGTAATCACCTGTCTGATTGTTTTAATTCGAATTTATTATGAATTTAAATATGAAAATTTGTTCTTGATGTTGTTGATGTGATTTGATGTTATAATCATGTAGATAATATTTTTATGATCATTTTGGTATATAATATGTCAGATTTTGAGCTTTGCATCATGTAGAAAAGTGGCTTTGATTTTCGGATATGAAAATTAGGGTGTATATATAAGAACAATTTCAATTGAACTTAGGAACTCTCGATTTATTGATTATGGGTATGTTTGAGTTGCGTGAATCGATAGATCATTTAAAAATAAGATCAGTTGTGTGCTTGATTGTTGTGTTAGCTTCCCCGTTTGATTTCGCCGGAAAACCTTTGAACTCGCCGGCATTAATGGCGAGTTCGTCGGCAACTACGTTCCATGGAGAATAGGAGTGATGGGAGATCATATTCGAGCTGCTGCAGTGTTGGAGAGTTGATTGAAGGGAAGAATCGAATCAAACGATTTGTGAGTCGCCTGAACTAGCCTCTCCGGAGTTCGTTACCGGCCGCCGGATTCTGCACCGGCCGGTTTGTTCATGAACGACCCAGTCGGGTCGGTTTCGACCCGGGACATAACCCGGTTTTAATCCACATTTCTCCTAAATCAAAAATCGGAAAGTGTTTCTGATTTCTTTTATTTTAAAAATCATGTTTTATTTACAAAAATTCATTTTAAATTTCTAAAAATATATATTTAATTCTAGAAAATTATTTTTAAATTCAGAAAAATTATTTTTAATTATTTAAAAATAAATCTGATTTATTTTAATTAATTTTAATTAGTTTTAATTATTTTAATTAATCGATTAATTTGAAATTAATTGATTAATTAATTTAATAAATTTTAAATGATTTAATAATTAGATTTAATTATTTAAAATTGATTTAAAAATTCCGAAAAATAGTTTCGAGCTTTAAAATATTATTTAAAATTATTTTTAAGGCTCGATAATTATTATAAAATTATTTTAAAGTCATATTCGGGTATTCAAGCCCTATTATTTAATTATAAAATGATTCAGAGTCCCGTTTTAATTCCGAAATATGTTCAAAAATTCATATTAAATACCTGGAAAATCGTTTTAACCCCGAATCTTTTTTGAATAATTATTTTAATTGAATATCTTACGTGCTACGTGTTATATGTGATCTAATTGATGCATAATATGATTGTATGTGCATTGTTTGACTGTTTTATTCATAACTTTCAATCCGTACGTCGGATTTGGGTGAAACGAAGGGTAGTTAGAAGCTTGTAACGAATAGAACAAAATGAGAATGAGTATTGATAAGTACATGTGATGTTTAACAGAGGAAGCGAGGCGTAGAAAGGGAAAGCAGGTATTCAGTGAGTGGGAATCAATTGATAGGTGCCAGTAAAGTGAAAGCGAATCGATAAGGCAAGTGTTTCTTTTCCGCTTGATTATTGTAAGTATTTTAGAACGTTCTTCAGTGTGTTGCAATTACTCTAAACGGTTATTATTCTATATTGCAAGTACTTTAAAGTACTTAACCTAAACCCTGATTCTTAATGATCTTGAGCCATAAACCTGTTTCTTCATAAACCGTTGATTGTTGAATTCACATATACAAACCACACCTATACGATAATACTCCACACATACATACCTACCACATACTTATCCCTGATACAAAATTTCTTATCATACCAACCCTTATACCTTGTGTAACAGAAGACCAATTCTTGTAACTCTTGAACCCTTGAGTCTTCTGCTTTCTGTTTCTTTCCTTGATTGAAACCCAACCTATATGATTTCCTGGTCATTTCATGGGATTACAGACCATCCTATATTTCAAAATAAATATTTTTTATGATTCAACTATTGAGTTACATTGCTTATCATATTGTGATTCTAGAATTGGATTATTTTTGAATATGGACCAGATTCGTGGTCGGACCAGATTCGTGGTCACAATAGGCCAATGTGTGGTTGGATCCAGTATATAGAGCAAAGCTGGGAGCCTTACTCGGGGTTAGTGCGTGACTGATCAGCAGCCTAACCTTATTTTTTTAAAATGAAAATGAATATCCAATTCTAATCATTGCTTATCAATAAACCTGATTCCTTATATCATTTCAATCGATCATTGTTAATCTCAGTTACCGTCTTTGTGACTTGATGAGCTAGTTAGCTCACTCTTGCAAAACTGTTTATATTCTTTTCCAGTGAAAAAGGAAACTGGTTGTAGCGAGGATCCCCAAATAAGTGTGCGAGCTAGGTATCCAGGTTGAAATAGAATAGTCTAGAAGATGATGTTTGGCTTGGTTGTGTTGATAGTTTGTAATAAAGTTTAAACTTCTATTGTAAGATAAATAAACTGGGATTTGGTACGTTTGTGTAATAAATAAGATTGTGGCTTGTGGACATACTTTAAACTGTATCGATCCGTGGATTTTGGTAAGTAGGGTCATTTTATATACAAATTATTATATTCATAACAGGTTTAATATGGTGTGTGTGTGTTGTGGGCCCCAAACTTCTGACCTGGGTTTGGAGGGCGTTACAGTTAGAATATTCAAGTGTGCGAAAATGAAATATATATGTATTCAAGACACAAAGTAATTAAACAGAAAGATTTAAAAACTTTCTGGTGGATTGATCTTTTCTATTAGATATATAAATTAATTGAGAACTCTTTGATGTAAGAATGCACACAGCTTCGTACAAGTAAAGTTACAAAGAAAGAACAGAGAAATTCCTAAAAGATGTGGATTTTTCTATTTCTTAATTCAATCGATAATTAATCTTCTTGCTACTCTTGGTTTATACATCATCAAGTTACATATGAAAAAGACAAACATATAAAATCAAGATATCTAAGTCATGTTTCTTCATCTCTCTATCCAGAATCTTTGTATTTCTTCAAGTAAGCATGAAAATGGACATGCTTCTTTCTTTCTCAAAAACCTGCAAACAGGCTGCCACATTCCTTTTGTATATAATCAACCCATGTGACTGTCAAGTCACTATCAACTTCTATTTGAATTTGTTATCCGTCGAGACTTTGTACATTATCCGTTGAGTCTCTATTGAATCATCCATTGAAAGTATCTTAAGTCATCTGTCGAAGCCTTGTAGAATCATCCGTTGAAAGTATTTCCACAGCAGTTGCATAATTTCATTTATGCAAAATTATGATGGCCTCAACCCCAGGATCAGGAGTTGACGTCACCAATAACAATAATAACAAATATAATATAATCCAAGATATTAATACAACATAACCACGACCCCTTTACCAAGACCTTTTCCAGGTTTAAGTATGAATTAGGTCGCAACTATAACAAAACCAACTTACAACAAATCATCCTGACGCAACTAACTTAATACAGCAACTCAACAGACAATCTCTGGTCCAACACAACTACCTCAGAGGAGCATGGTACGGAAGGAACTGGAACTCTGCCCTGACTGCACGAAAAAGTCTCTTATATATCTACAATACATATAAAAAACATTCTGCAAGGGTGAGCAATCAATTGCTCAGTAGTACCACTATGTGAATAACATGTACAATAATTTAAAATAAAACAGTTATACAAACAAAATTCATAACTTGTTAGAAAAAAGGTAAAACATGTATAAACTGGATATTCAAAATTAGCATGCTCTATAACATCTCATTAGTTGTGTGTTGTATGAATACCAGAGTTAAATTTTAGCATACCTTTCATTTCTAAATCTTTCGTTCCATTACAGGAACCATAAAACCATTTGCCTCGTTACGGGGACCCAAAATCATTTGTTCCATTACGGGAACCATAAAATCATCTCGCTCGGATATGAAAGTATTGGATGATCCCTGGTGAGACAGCTGATCAGGCTATCTCCATAGGACGGCTCCATCTGCCATCCCATAAACTTGTTCCGGAACTCAGAGACTAGTTAGGTCCCTGTCATGCTGGACTAAGTGGTTTAATTAGGTTGCACAACCACTTCACCTCTTACGCTATCTTCCTGGTCGTTACGGGCCCTTGCGCACGCTCATCCAATTATCTGATTTACTTTATCCAGTTTTCAAACCACTTACCTATCTCTTTTAAACGGTTTTATCATAACACATCTTCCAAAACATTTTCATTCGATTCAAACTTAGAGATAGGCATTTTCATAATTTATATTTCCCCCAAAACACAAGTTAACAAATCATTTTTAAACACAGGGGATACGTAACTTAAAATGTAAGGTCCCAGTACGTAATTTAAATCAACAGTTATTCATATATTAATGAGCCATAAAGATATGGTCAGGGGTACTTGCCTTGCAGAGCTTTACAACTGTCACTGACTGATTTTAGATTGACTCGAACGTTCGGGCTTTATCCCCTAATTGGTAGACTATCCTGGATCCGACTTCAACGCTCAGGGCCTTCGCTTGGAACCTCGCTGCGCTTGTCGACTGATCACTAGGTTAATTTTAGTCTGACGTCAACTTTCAGGCCTTCCGATTAGAACCTACAGAGTCGAACTACTCTATATTAGACATTCGATTATGCTTGACATATCTGTTAGTGTAGGTGCCCTAGAGGCAATACATTATTCTTTTAAATCTTTATGTCAGTTGATCATTCAATAAATGTATTTATTATGACCTTAATTACTGTGATATTTTGTTAGCATAATAAATATCCTTAGAATCATGATACACATTGTATAGTTTAATTACATGACTTAAACTTGAGATTATATAATATATCATATTCTTAAAGGTCCCTAGTCGAGTATTATTATATAGGACAATAATAATACATAGATAGACTAGTATGTTGTTTGACAAGATAACCACATCTCATCGGTTATAAGTATGGGGATACTAAAGTCAATACATAGGTACATGTGAGAGTACATGGTACTGGACAGACCCACAGTGAGATTCTTCATGTTTAATAAAGTCATAAGAAAGACTCACAGTGATAATGGTGTAACAATCCTTTGACTTGAAATCATTATATTTCTATACGAGGACTAATATACTTTGACTACATTAAAAGTTACTTTTGATCGGGTGATGATAAAAGTGGACATCGGGTATATCATGAGTCGTATGAGAAATATGAATTATAGATAAAGGATTTAACCCTCCTATAATTAGGAGAGATATTATTGGCCTCTTGATTGAGTGAGACTATAAAAGCATGGCCATGCTCAAATAATGATTTGTCTTGATAGTCTACTCATGGATCAAGTAAACCCGGATTAAATATTGAAGATGACGACTAAATACATGCCTCGAGTTTAATCTATAATATGTTTGGTTAAAGGGATTATATTACACGAAAAAAATTAATCACGAAAGGTTTTATCTAATCACGATTTAATTATTGTTTAATTGGGTAACAATGATGTATTACTAGATACCGCTCATTGTATATAATTTTATTAGAGAATAAAATCATTGCCAATTAAATAATATCCTATAGGGTCGCACAAATAGAGCACTTAATGGAATAGTTAATTTAAATTATGGATTTAAATTAATTGATGATTATTCAAATTTTATTATAATTAAGTAAGACTTAATTGAGATAATATAAATTTGAATTAAAAGGAATATTTTTGCCCATAATAATTAAGTATGACTTAGTTATTAATTAAATAATAGAAATTCGTTTTTATTATTGTTATGGATTAAAAACTAATATATATAATTGCTGTATTTAGTACTAAGGAACGTGAGCTTCAAGGCTCGTTTTGACTGCTCTTGTGTTTCGTGACTCAATCTGCCTTAACAAGATGCCTACGTACCTTGCTGATTGCCAAGGATCAAGTCAAAAAATATAGTTCTGATTTGTGGGGTGAGACCCCTTATATAGATGTGTGAGTCCTTGAATTGGACTTGGTATAGGAGACTTGGTGGTCAAGTCTCTGAATTAGGATAGACTTAGGAGTCCTAGGGAGTAGGAAGCTGATTCCTTATCCTATGAGGTTCCTTGGAGGCCAATCTACAAGGATTTATATCCTCACTAGGACTTATCTTAATAGCTGTTTTTCTCCCTTATTTATTAATTACGAAATTAATAAATAATCAGGGTTTTTGGTCGTTCTTTGTTCCATCAGGCCTGATCATCATGTTAACCTTTCTGGTCTGAATGTCATACATCTTCTTATTGGGCCTTGCAGCCCAAACTTTAATATTTAATTATGTAATCAGGATTTATTTATCCCTATCATTTGCCCCCCAACTTTTGGGAAACATTGATTAGGTTTCGCGGAAGTTAAGTCTATTCATTCCCTTACAGGGTTTTGTTTTTGCATAAAGTGTGGAGCGACCTACACGTTTACAACGATTGTTCCTTTTATTCAGGAATTATCTTAATTTCCAGGAATTTTTCCCTTAATTCCGGGATTTTTCCCTAATTTTCCGGATTTTTTCCTTAATTTCTAGGATTTATCCTTAATTTTCTGGATTTTTCCCTTAATTTTTGGGATTTATCCTTATTTTTCTGGATTTTTCCCTTAATTTCTAGGATTTATCCTTATTTTTCTGGATTTTTTCCCCTTAATTTCTGGGATTTATCCTTATTTTACTGGATTTTTCCCTTAATTTCTGGGATTTATCCTTATTTTTCTGGATTTATTCCTTATTTCTGAAAATATTAGCATTTTTCAGAAAATATTTTAAGGAATTTTCTTATATTTCTGTAATTTTCCAGGAATTTTTCCTTCTTTTTCTTCCCCCTTTTTCCTTTTTTCTTTTTCTCTTTTTTTTATACAGATTTCGACCAGGAATCCTGTTCGACCAGGATCCTGGTCGAATTAATCTCTGTTGTGCCTTGGTTGAAGGTTTTCGAGGAGGATGAATTCGATCAGGAATCCTGGTCGAATTTCGGCCACGATTTCCCCCCCTTTTTTTTGTCGACTAGGAATTTTTCGACTAGGATTTTCGTCACTTTCGGTCAGGATTCTTGTGTTTCTGACCGAATTAACCATCTTTCTTGCCTTGGTCGAAGCTATTTCGAGCAAGATTGGTTCGACCAGGATTTTCTCTTGATTTCTAGTCGAATGAGTCTAAATTCTGGTCGAACTAAGCTTATTTTTCAGCCTTGATCGTCAAAACTTTGACCTCAGGAGCTTCGATCAGGATTCCTTCGTATTTTTTTGGTCGAATGGATCTTCTTTCTGGTCGAATTAAGGCTGTTTTTTAGCCTTGATCGACAGGGTTTCGACCTCAAGCCATTCGACCAGGATTTCTTTATATTTTCTGGTCGAATGGGTCAGGAATATTTACATAATGATTTTTTGCATATACTTTAGATTTGGGCCCTTAAATCTGGGCTAAATTTTCTTGGGCCAACCCTTCTAATGGGTTTTTCTTTTTCACCCCTAAAATCAGTTGGGCCTAATACAGAGGCCTTTTTACCTGGGCTTTTTAAATACTTGGGCCCTTAACTGGGCTTGACTATTTCAAGGTTCTTCTAGAATTGGGCCTCATTTCAGAGCCCAAATTCCAAACTCCTCTAGGATTCTTCCAGATTCTTCCAGAATCTCCTAAAAACTTAAGATTTTCTTTTGTTTTTTGCTGGAATTCTCTGGATAATTCCAGAACCTTCTAGTTTTTGGGCCCAAATGGGCTTTTTTAAGGCCCATTATCCCCCTTCCTTGGCTATATAAAGGTGGGGTGAGAGTTTGATTTCTCCACACCTCTCATTTTACCTCTCTACTCATTTTATAACTTCTCCTCATCCTTCCCCCTTCCTTCTAACCTTTCCTCTCTCAAATCCCCTCCCTTAGTTTTCCAACTTCAGGCTTTTTCCAGCTTACTAATGGCTGACAAGAGTTCCGAGAGGGCGGCAAAGATAGCCTCGGCTTCAAAACGAGGTAATGATATCGAGATCCGTTCTTCGTATATGTCTTTAATCGATATGATTAACACTAGGGGGATGAATATCCCTCTACTACACATCTCGATTCTTTTAATCATTGTAATACTTGGCACAACATAGATTTCGATAAACTAAATGCACGTTATAATGTCCTTCCTCCTCTTAGATTAGTTCCAGTCTCTGGTGGTGACCGTACTTGCCATTGGAGACCCGACACTCTCTTTATTTACACAGATGCCCTTAATGTTGGGCTTAGGTTTCCTTTCCACCCTTTTATTCCTCATCTTTTAGCTGATTTACAAATCAACCCGTGTCAGCTTCCTCCAAACGCTTGGAGGAACATTTTATGTTTTATGGTCTGCTGCCTTAGGGAGGGTTTTCCCCTTTCCCTAGCTGTTTTTAGGAAAGTCTTTCAGTGCTATAATAGCTCTTCCAGTATTTGTGGTTGGGTCTATGTTAAGCAAAGGCCCAAAAGTAAACATATCTTTAACAGCGCCTCCATTCCCGACAACAACCAAAATTGGAGGAATAGTTTTGTTGGGTTACGTTGGGAGAATGGTGATTGGGGCACACTCTTCTGATCTTCCTTCGGGAAGGTCAGTGATGGTAGCCTCAAATCTATTCACTTAACTCCTGAGGAAACTATTATTTATAATGGGCTTACTCAGGACAACGGCACTACTACCAGCTGGACTCTCTTAGAGGAGTTCTCCCTCATTCACGTGGGACTATCCTCAGTTTCTCAACAGGGTATTTTTCTTGCCTTGTCATCTTTATTTCATTTCATGCATTATTAACATCACTTATTTTGTTTTTTGCCTTGTTTTGCAGCTGCTAAGGAGATTAACGAGGATAATGTTCCTCCTATTGAAGAGACTGCTAGGATGAAGAAAGCTCGGCTCGCAGGCCTAGACACCCGGGGAAAGGCAACAGAGCCTATCTTCTTGAGAAAGCATAAGGAGCCTATGGGGGAGGCTTCAACTGAAGGAGCCGAGGGCCATAATGCTCCTATCACTGCTGTTGCCCCTGCTGCTGCTGCTACAGGCGCCTTTCAGCCTCTCTGGGGATTCCGCTGAGGGGATACCGTGGTTGGTTCCACGAAGCATGCTTGGGATTGGTCCTACCATAGCGTGACTCCCAAGGACTTTACTGACGTGGTGGACACCCCTGACCTTGAGAGGATTAAGCTAATGGGAGCTCAGTCTCTGGCTTCAATATGCCTCTTCTTTTTTGAACTTATCTTTCATTCTTGTAGCATTTTCTTGCCTTATACTTTGATGATTGCTTTGTTTCGGTCTAACGCCTATTTTCAAGGCGCTATGAGGCAAGCCGAGTCATGGAAGCGGGCTTCTGATAAGGCCGATAATGCCCTTAGGAGACAACAGAAGAAATATGCTACCCTGGAGAAGAAGTTCAAGCGCAAGGAGGAAGAACTCGGAGAGTCTAACGCCGAGCTGGTGGTACTTCGGGCGGAGAAGGATAAAGCTATAGACAACTATCTGGACTCGGAGGAGTTTGCCCAATTCATGAGGATTAGGGATGATTCAGTCTTTCCCGGGTTTTTTAGGACTGGTTGGGACACGGCCCTTGGGACCGTGAACGAGGCTTGTCCTAATATTAACCCGGCGGATTATGTCTGCCCTGATGACGAGACTTTGCTACAGAGGTTTCGTACCCGAGTAGTTGTCTTGGATCATGTTCCTCAGGATCCACTCCTTCCTCCTCCCGAGTCTTCTTCCAGACCTGCTGAGGACGATAGCTCTTCCTCCTCCTCCGAGACCACAGAGACATCCAGCGAGAGCGGAGAGGACGATGATATGGATGTCGAGGGTACCTCAGCTCCTTAGAGCTTTTTCAGCCCTGCGTGGCTTGTCTTATTTTTGAGACTTTATTTATCGAACTTCTTGTAATATTTATCCGATCTATTTTATTTATCACCTTTTATGCTTGCATCCATGCATTTGGTTTTTACTTGTTAGGCCATAAACATACTTTGAAGAACTAATGAATTTCCATACATTGTCTGGGATTCGTCCCTTACACAAGTCTTAATAAACTTTAAAATAAAACTAGAACATATAAATCCTAAGCAAGCAAAGCTTCAAGGTGCTTTTCAACCTACTCGCCATCTTGACAAGTGAGAATCGTATCCAACTGCCCTACACATAGTAAACCTTCAGGTTTTGTGCATGCCAAGTTCTCGGGACTTCAAAACCATCCATAGTCTCTAGCTTGTAGGTTCTTCTACCTTGAACACTCTTGACTCTGTACGGCCCTTCCCAATTCGGGGCAAGCTTCCCTTTCTGTCCTATACCAGAAGCTTCTATCTTCCTCAAGACCAGGTCACCTTGTTTGAAAAATCTTTCTTTAACCCTTAGGTTGTAGTAGAATGAAGCCTTCTTCTGATACTCTACTATCTTTGCATGTGCCCCATCTCGCACTTCGTCGATTAAGTCCAGAGCTAACCTTTGTCCTTCCTCATTTTCCTCAGCATTGAAAGCCTGAATCCTTGGAGAGGAATGTGATATCTCCACGGGAACTACTGCCTCTGCCCCATATGCCAACATGAAGGGAGTTGCTCTGGTCGTAACCCTAAAGGTAGTCCTATAGGCCCATAATATTGGAAGTATCTCATCCACCCAATTATTTCTTGACTTCTCGATCCTCTTTTTTAGTCCATCCAGGATTATTCGATTTGCTACCTCAGCTTGCCCATTGGCTTGTGGGTGAGCCACAGAGGTGAACCGTAACTGAATCTTATTTTCTTCACAGTACTTCTTGAATTCCTCATTGTTGAATTGTGTTCCATTGTCGGTGACTAGGACACGGGGAATTCCATATCGGCATATAATATTTTCCCACAGGAATTGTGCAACCTGCTTAGTTGTGATCTTGACCAAGGGTTTGGCTTCTATCCACTTGGTGAAATAATCAATCGCTACAATCAGAAACTTCCTTTGTGCCGTGGCCATGGGGAAAGGCCTTAAAATATCCATTCCCCACATAGCAAAGGGAATGGGCGAGTTGATAGAGGTCAGCAACTCGGGGGGTTGTCTAACAACAGGTGCATGCTTCTGACAGCGGTCACACTTCTTCACATATTCTTTGGCATCAACCATCATTTCTAGCTAGTAAAAGCCTAAACGAGTTATCTTATGAGCCAAAGCCGTGCCCCCCAAGTGTTGTCCACAAATACCTTCATGCACTTCTTCAAGAGCCAAGAGGGCCTCATCGGGCCTGAGACACCTTAAATAAGGAACCACGAAAGATCTTTTGTACAGAATCCCATCTATCAAAGAGTACCTTAGTTCCCGAACAGTTAACTTCCGTGCTTCAGTTGCATCGCTTGGCAACCAACCGGTTTGAATGTGAGCCTTAATGGGATCAATCCATGACGTCCCCAGGCCTATAGGAGCCACAAGCTTAACATCTATGCTTCATGTCTTCAAAACACGGAAGTACACACTTCCTGAACTTTCTTCTATCTCGGATGAAGCAAACTTTGATAATGCATCTGCCTTAGCATTTTCCTCCCTTGGAATGTGCTCAACATGGCATTCATTAAATTGGGTCATCACAACTCTTACTAGGCAGACATACTTAGCCATTGTATCATCCCTTGCCTCAAATTCTCCCTTTACCTGGGATATGATCAGCTTTGAGTCTCCACGAACCCTTAAGTTTTTGACTCTAAGTGTTCCAGCTAGGCCGAGACCAGCTATCAGAGCTTCATATTCTGCCTCATTGTTTGTGGTTGGGAAGTCTAGCTTCATGGCATACTCAATCAAGAACCCGTCAGGGCTTTGTAAAACCAATCCTGCTCCACTGGAGTTTGTTTTTGATGCTCCATCAAAATAGAGAACCCAATATTCTTTCTCCTTATCATCCTTCTTTTTGTCCCCATTATCGACTCCCTTGTCTTGAGGTATGGTATCTTCCTGCCCCCCGACTTCTTGGTTGGGTATGGTACATTCCACCACGAAGTCAGCTAGTGCCTGGGCTTTTATTGCCGTACGTGGCTTATACTTGAGATCGAACTCTCTTAGCTCTATTGCCCACTTAATCAATCTCCCACTTGCCTTGGGACTGTGAATGATATTTCTCAGGGGCTGATTTGTTAGCACCTCAATCTGATGAGCCTGAAAATAAGGACGCAGCTTTCTCGAAGCCATTACCAAGGCTAAAGCGAATTTCTCAATAGTTGAATAATTCAACTCAGCACCATGCAGAATTTTGCTGACATAGTATACGGGTTTCTGGACTTTCAGTTCCTCCTTAACCAACACCGCGCTCAAGGCACTTTCTGAAACAGCCAAGTACAAGAATAAAACTTCACTCAGAACTGGCTTGGCCAACAACGGGGCCTGGGCCATATACTTCTTTAACTCTTCGAATGCCTTCTGGTTTTCCTCATTCCATACAAAGTCCTTGATGTTCTTTAGAGACTTGAAGAATGATAGGCACTTGTCTCCTGACTTGGAGATGAATCGTCCCAGCGCAGCAACCCTTCCTGTGAGCTTCTGAACATCCTTAACAGTTTTTGGTGGTTCCATATCCAGGATTGCCTTTATTTTATCGGGGTTAGCCTCAATTCCTCTCTTTGAGACCATCAATCCCCAGAATTTTCCAGATCCTACTCCGAAAGCACACTTCGTAGGATTCAACATCATCTTGTGGTACCTCAGGACCTCAAAAGCTTCCCTCAAATGGGTTATATGATTAGTCTTTACTAGACTCTTGACTAACATGTCATCTACATAGACTTCCATAGTCTTTCCAATAAGGTCCTTACAAAATTTTATTTACCAACCTTTGATAGGTGGCTCCTGCATTCTTAAGACCAAATGCCATAACAAGATAATAATAAACACCAAAGTCAGTGATGAATGATACCTTTGGAATGTCATCCTTATGCATTTTGATCTGGTTGTATCCACTAAATCCATCCATGAAACTCAGCATCTCATGCCCATCAGTGGCATCAATCAAAGTATCAATCCTTGGCAACGGAAAACAGTCTTTAGGGCATGCATCATTCAGATCAGTGAAGTCTATACCCATCCTCCACTTTCCATTTGCCTTCTTCACCATTACAGGATTTGCTAACCACTCCGAAAATTGAATCCCCTCAATGAAACCAGCCTCTAAGAGTTTTTCTACTTCCTATTTTATAGCCTCTTGTCTTTCCGGGGCAAAATTTCTTTTCTTTTGTTTCACTGTCTTCCGGCTTGGATCCACATTTAACTTGTGAGTAATCAGCTCCGGGTCTATGCCTGGCATATTAGCTGCTGACCATGCAAACACATCACTATTTTCTTGCAAAAATTTCACCAACTTCCCTTTAAGGGGCTCCTCTAATGTGGCTCCAATGAAAGTCATCTTCTCAGGATTTTTGGGGTCTAAAGGAACCGAAACCAAGTCTTCTGCTGGCTTTCCTCTCTTCTCGTCATTTTCTCGGACATCCATATCTTCAATAGGAAGAACCTGCCCCCCGACTCCATCTGCCCTCAACGAGGCCACATAACAGCTTCTAGCCATTTTTTGATCTCCTCTCTCTTCTCCAATCCCGTTTCGGGTGGGAAACTTCATAACTGAATGGTAGGAAGAGGGGATTGCCTCGAAGGCATGTATCCCTGTTCTCCCCATGATAGCATTATAAGTTGAACTAGCCTTTACCACCAGGAAATCCAACATCTGTGTTGCTTGCCTTGGTTCCGTACCTATGGTGGTTGGCAATTTGATTATCCCTTCCACATGACATTCTACTCCTACAAATCCATATATCGGCATGTCGGTTGGTGTCAACTGGGAGTCGTTATACCCCATCCTTAGAAAGGCGTCGTGGAGCAAGATATCCACAGAAGCACCATTATCCACAAGGACCCTCTAAACCGGGCTATTTCCTATTACTGGTGTTATGACCAGTGGGTCGTCATGAGGAAACTTCACACCCTCTAGGTCAGAATCATCAAAAGCCAATGTTACTTCTGTCCTGGCCCTCTTCGGGGCTTCTCCAACAATATGCATAACCTCTCTAGTATATGCCTTTCTGGAATTTTTGGACAATCCAGCAGCAGTTGGACCTCCAAAGATCGTGTTTATCACAGGCCCTCGAGGTCGTGGCCCTCCAAAAATTGCATTTATATCCGGGCCTCTAGGCTGGGGGTTTCACCCCTGATCGTCTTGGTCCCTCCTACGATCCTCAAAGTTCTTCCTTCCATTATTATTCCTATCCCCTCCTTCTCCAGTGTATTTGTTCAATCTTCCTTTTCGAATGAGGAACTCAATTTCATCTTTCAGCTGCCTACACTCATCGGTGTGGTGACCAACATCTTTGTGAAATCTGCAATATTTGCTTTCGTCTAGCTTGGTAGAATCAGCCTTCAGGGGCTTAGGCCAACGAATATCTCGATCTTTCTCGATATCCATCAAGAATTGGCTTCTAGGAGCATTCAGCTTAGCGTATTCAGTGAACTTTTGCTCAGGTGCTCCCTTCTTGGGGGTTGAATCAGGGTTTTGCTCGGTTCTAGGATACTTGTCCTTAGCGATATATTCCATATCAGTTTTTCGCTTCTTGCCTCCAGTAGGCTCATTACTTACTACGGTCTTCCTCATGCTTTCTTCAACTTTGATATACTTCCCTGCCCTCTCCTGAAGCTGCAACATGCTTTCAGGGGGGCGTTTGGCCAAGGACTCCTTAAAAAGCTCATCCCTAGTTCCTTGTTGCAGTGCTATCATGGCTAACTTATCATCAAGGTCTGGGACTTTTAAAGCCTCCTTTGTGAAACGATTCAGGTAATCTTTCAAGGATTCTTTTGCCCCCTGGACAATGCTCATAAGAGATACAGAACTTTTCTCATGAACTCTTCCACTGATGAATTGCTTAATAAAAGCCTGGCTTAATTCTCTAAACGACCCAATAGAGTTTGGGGGTAAGCAACTGTACCATCTTTGAGCCATACCCGACAGGGTTTGAGGGAAGGCCTGACACTTTATAGCATCATTCACGGGTTGCAACAACAGTGCATTAGAGAATGTCCTAACATGATTAGTGGGGTCTCCCTTGCCATCATAGGCTTTGATAGTGGGCATCTTGAATTTCCTTGAGATATGGGCATTCATTATCTCTTCAGTGAAGGGCGGAGTTGGATCATCAGGATCTCCAAGGGGAAGGAGATTGCTTGGATCAGTTCTTGGGATAACAGCCCTTCTCCGTACTGGACCATCCAGGTCTATGATGGGAGGAGGATTTCTCCCCCTAGGAGGTATCTGGGGTCTGGTGGCCTGGTGAGCCTCCAAGTCACGGCTCAGCCTTTGGATCTCAGCCTCATGAGCCCTGATCCTTTCCTGCACTTCTTGGGGATTCGCCCCTTGGGTGCTTTGAGGGCGTTGCCTTCCATCGGCCATCGGCTCTTTGCCAGGATGCCTCCTTCTTGGGGTCACTTCATCATCCGAAGATTCAGAGTCTCTCTCAGTATAAGGACCAGAAAATTCCCGATCCTCGAGGATAGGAGCCAAACCTCGTATATAGGGGGGCGATTGCCCTCATGCTTCACTTCGCCCAGCATGTCCACTTCCTCCAACCTCGGGGTAAAGGGGCATCCCATAAGGGGGGTTAGTAGTAACAATAGTTGAATATTCATACCCGACGGGTCGAGAAGTCACAGGTACATGTACTTGTTGAACTTAAGGATTCGTACCTTGAATAGTCGGGGGAGTCGTCCCTTGTGGCTGAGGTTGAGTTGCCCCTATCTGGGCTTCCCCTTGAGTAGATGCATAAGTTGAGTGGGGAGGAATCTCCACGATTGACGAAATCACATGGGTTGTCCCTGATGGTGTTCCTTCCTCCAGAGCTCTAATTGTTCTCCGTGTTCTCACCATGGTTGTGGTTGTGCCTTCCCACAGACGGCGCCAAATGTTATGGATTAAAAACTAATATATATAATTGCTGTATTTAGTACTAAGGAACGTGAGCTTAAAGGCTCGTTTTGACTGCTCTTGTGTTTCGTGACTCAATCTGCCTTAACAAGATGCCTACGTACCTTGCTAATTGCGAAGGATCAAGTCAAAAAACGTAGTTCTGATTTGTGGGGTGAGACCCCTTATATAGATGTGGGAGTCCTTGAATTGGACTTGGTATAAGAGACTTGGTGGTCAAGTCTCTGAATTAGGATAGACTTAGGAGTCCTAGGGAGTAGGAAGCCGATTCCTTATCCCATGAGGTTACTTGGAGGCCAATCTACAAGGATTTATATCCTCACTAGGACTTATCTTAATAGCTGTTTTTCTCCCTTATTTATTAATTACGAAATTAATAAATAATCAGGGTTTTTGGGCCTTCTTTGTTCCATCAGGCCTGATCAACATGTTAACCTTTCTGGTCTGAATGTCATACATCTTCTTATTGGGCCTTGCAGCCCAAACTGTAATATTTAATTATGTACTCAGGATTTATTTATCCCTATCAATTATTCAATCCAATACCTACTAGGGTTGGGCTTTGCTGTTATGGGCCTTTTTAATCAGCCATTATAAATAGATAATGATAGGTTAAAGGTGGGGTATGTTTTTTTGAGAAAACCCTGGCAACAAAGAGAGGCAGAGGCAATTCGGATCGTCAAGAAAGAGGCTAGTACATCCATTCCGTAGTCAAGTTCGTGAGACGTTCTTGGAGGTGCTCGTGTGGATACCATAGAGGTGTTTCTCCGAGAGGTAGACACAAAGCATGATAGCTAGGATCTCCGTTGAGTTCGTGAAAGTTAAGCTCTTCAAAGGTATGATTCGTTATCTCCATAATCTGCCCATAATTATACATGGATCCTGTTTTTGGGTTTCGAATTTTTTTTGTTTTATTTACGTTTATCCGCTGCGTTTTATGCCTCAAAACCCAGCAATATAACGATCTACCCGTACGTTAACAAAACCCGAATCGTAACATACGCATTATAATAATACACGTATCAGCTAGGGTTCACGTTCTCGAAAATCGGTTCGGTGTTCATTTTCAGAAAATACGTATACTCATCATTTTACCAAATTAAGGTTATTGGTTTTGGAAAAATATTTCACCACAACATACAATCAGGTTCGTATAAAATATATATTTATATATATATTCGCTCGACATCTCGATAGTTACTGGATACGCTCCCGCATTTACGTAATTTCATTTCCCGGAAATCGGGTAGCAGTTCCTTTATTTATCGGACTATCCCGTTGAACCAGTTCGACATCAAATCAACAACCCAACAATCAATCAATTCTAGTCCAAACCAATCATGCAACCCAACAATCTCGAAACCAAATATTTAACTACTATTTTTATTCCGAATATTATAAAATAAAATTTATAAATTGTTATTTGGCTCAAGAATCATTATTTCCATTTATCCATCAGCTCAAGGAGTTTTTCACTGACGGCGGCACAGTTTTGACGGTACCCTTTCGGGTTTTCTGTCAAAAGTCCTCCATAATTTTAACTCGAATAATTTATACGATGCGCAATAATCACATAAATAATTATTAAACTGAATCGAAATCACAAGGTAACTGCCAATTACAATTACAGCAGCACAGATGATTACCGCGCCTGAGCACGCACACAAACGCGTCAAGACAGAAATAAGGCGGCGAGTAATCGCCGGAAAAGCATGATACACGGCGGCAAGAAAGATAACACGACCAACCTCACCATCCCCATGACTGATACACACACATACATGTGTATATGCTCGTGTGTATGTCAGCCAAGCAGAGACGAGAGCAAGAAATCATGAAACACAGAAACAGCCGATGATTCACCAGAATTGAGCGGCGGTGGAAGAAGAAACAAAGAGGAGAGTGAGAGAGACTGTAAGATTGAGAGAGAGAGAAAATAAAGTTGTGTTTGTGTGTGCTTTTGTTACACATAATTTATTTATTTATTTTATTTATTATTTTTTTAAAACCAACCAGTTGCTACCACAAATCTGAAACTGCATAAAAATGGAACACGTATCACAGGAGTCGCCACGTGTCCCGAATTCTGTTCGCCAACCCATGCTTTGACCCGCGTTTTGCGATTTAATGAACCGAGTTGCGAGTAAAATAAACTCATAAAATTACAAAAATAGTTTTAAAATTCTCGGAATAATTAAAAACTAATAAAATAAAATTTTTATAATTTTTAAATCATTTCTTATTCGCGTTTCAGACCCGCATTTAACGATTAAATGAAACAACGCGCGGGTGAAATATATCCCAAAAATTTTAAAAATAATTTTAAAATTCTAGAAATATTATAAACTTCATAAAATATGAGTTTCGTAATTTTTGAAGAATCCTGGATTGAAAAACGGATTTTACAAATAAATGCAATCTGAAATTCATTTAAAGATAAATAATTAATGAAATATTGATTTCTCAATTTTGTAAAATCCTAAACAGTTTTAGATATAATCCAAATATTTATGCAAATAAATTTGCATTAAATCCACTTTTAAAAATGAAAAGAAATCAGTATAACTCGATAGTTAATTACGCAAATAAATCTTGTACATCATAATTCACACATAACTAATAGTAAACAACACACAGCTATCAAAACCAATTCACATATTTTATTTAATTAAATATTTAACAATTACACTCTTAAAGTAATACGAAATATACGACTCGTTATTTTCTTCCCCCCTTAAAAAGATTATGTCCTCAGAAGTTTAACTAATAAAACACACGAGGATATTTGTCAAGCATATCTGACTCTAACTCTCAAGTAAACTCTTCTACTCGAGGATTTATTCAAAGCATACTCATTATAGATATAACTCATTCCTGAGGCCCCGTTTTTTACGATCTAGGTTCTAGATTGGTTTGTATACCCTGACTTGATTCAAATCGAGGATATATTCTTTTGGAATAAAGACATAAAACCTACTATGAGTATGTTGCAGCTATGGCAACAACGTTAACTCATAGGCGACTTTACCTATTTTTCTCTTTCCAGAGAAGCAAGAGACAGAGTTGGACTAGATTCTGAAGAAGCCAAAATCAAGACATGAGTTGAAGTACTTACAAGAGATCCATTTTTGTTAACTGACAAACCTCTTGAAGAAGTTACACAGAAACACCTTGACAAGGTTATATCTGTTCAAGTGGTACTGGATGCTCATGATAAGTATAATGTCAAAGAAAATCTGATTCTATTTCTTGAAGATGGAAGAACATATCAAATGTCAAAATCAGATGTGCTGAACAAATCTCTGAAAGAACTTCAATTCTTTCATTATCTTTTAGAGATAAAGTCTGAGATTACCAGGAGATGGTCAAATTTCATAATGAAGACCATAAGGGATAAAGCAAGAATTTCTGGTTCAAGGGTTACATAATTCATTCCTAATATAGTTGAAAATGATGGAAGTGAAATTCCAATGAATAAGGATTCTGCTAAACTTGAAGTGATTCTGAAGAGAAATGTTTGTGCTACAATGAAGACTCTTCTCATCCAAGGGTGATCAGACTTAGTGATGGTTTAGAAAGAAATCACATCTCAGCACTTACGACTGCTATCTACCAGATTGGAAGTCAAGATGAAGAGATGAAGAAAGTCAAAGCTACAATAGCTCAAGTCCTGAGGAATAAAGAAGAAAAGCTTATATCAAACTTTGTCAAGAATCACTTTGGATTCAGATTGACTCAGTAAGATTGGTAAAAGCTACAAGGACTGTAAGTTGTAGTTAGTTATCTTATTAAGCTCTCATTGCATTTGTACTTAAATGTTTTTGACATAATCGAATCTATTAACTTGTATATTTTGCATAATTTACATGTTGGGGGAGATTGTTAGATATATTTGAGATATCATGTCTAATTTGATTTGTGTTTAGTTTTCAGAACTTAACAACAGGACTTATCAAGACTTACTGGAAATCAGAACTTACTGAAGTCAGAACTTAATATCAGAACTTAAGGCGTCAGAAGATATATATGAGAACTTAAGTGCGGGAAGACTTCAGATAAGGAATGCGGCTGATTTATAGGAGAAGACCTGGACTAAAACAAAAGAAGATATGCATGAAGAGTTAGAGGACTAGAAGACTTGTCGAAGATATCTGATTGATATATTTTAGGAGACAGAATTATATTCGATATCAATTAGAAGATATCTTGTAACTGTGTACTATATAAACACAGCTTAGGGTTTACACTATATGTGTTATCATTATCAAGAACATTTTTTATTGTAACCTAGTAGCTCTTAGTGATATTGTTCATCACTGAGAGAGAACAACAGTTCTATTATAACAGAGTTTATTTGAATATACTTGATCTTTGTTACATACTTGTGTTGAAATCTATTTGATTGTATAAACACTATATTCAACCCCCTTCTATAGTGTTATATGACCTAACAAGAAATTCTATCTCATGCTCCGAGGTAATCCTGGTAATTCACCTAGTAAGACCGTTGGGACTATACTTGCTATTTGCATTTCTTCCAACTTAGGTGATTCCTTCTTGATATCCGCTACATATGCTAGTTATACCTTACATTCTTGCTTATGCCTTTGGATATTCATCCTAATATTATATTCCATAATTATTACAATTTACTTCTTCTGGCAATCAATCACTGCCTTATGACACACACCCAACCTACTCCTAAGATTATATCAATCTCTTTTTACCATATTGCTTACACTCCGATATAGGCGCCCTGACCGACTTGACTTGGCTATAGTTGCCTGAGGTGTTATTAGTCCTGTTTAGAGAAAAACTTTCCCCTCTGAATTCTTTATTCTTATTCCTTCCAACCTTTTTTGAGACTTCTAGCTAGATCCTTCTTGACCTGATGCTTCAGAGCGTCCATAGTCTGGTATAAACCTAGCCAACTCTATGAACTTAGCCTCACACTCAGCTACACTTTTATCATCCTGCTTCAATTCTAAGAACTCAATCTCCATTTTATTCCACAGGCAGCAGGGAAATATTTTTCCAAAAACAACTCGGTAAACTTAGCCCATGGGACAGGACCTTCTCCTTCCAATGCCCTGGTTGACTCCCTCCAATAATTCGCTTCATTTTTCAAGAAATAACTTGCATAATCGGTCTTAAGATTATCTCTTACTTGAGTGAGGATAAATTCCATTTCCATTTTATTAAGCCAATTTCTGGAAGTAACAGGGTCCACTTCGCCCTTAAACTCTAGGGGCTAAGCAGACTGAAAGGACCTAACACTAGTAGTTTGGGTATGTCTTTCTTTGCTAATGTTGATACTGTTAAATCTGTTGGATTAACTGCAACTGTTGTTGTTGTTGCTGGCGCAACAAATCTAGAGTTTCATTTATAGCTGGATCCTTTGAAAAACTACTATTACTTCCTTTAGACTGGGTAGCTCTCTTGGGTGGCATTTTCCTGAGGTATAGCAGGGAATTTATTCAAAAACATCACGAAAATGCATATTAGAAAATATCATCGTTCAAACGGTGCACATGTGTCAAGAAAATGCTGCCCAATCAAGGTACCCATGTCTTAACTATCAGGATCCGTTTATAAGAGATATCTATATTAAAAACACTAGAAACAATAGCAATGATAGTAGTAGAATCAACAACAGTACAGGTAAGCTAAAGTATGAAGACACTAAACACCATAACATGGCTCTTCAATACAACAACAACTGATTAATCTTCCCACCATCACTCAAATACAACGGCTAAACTGGTCTAATATACAACAAAAGTTGGCTGGCTATGTCAGCCATAAACTATGTAGAGCAAACTGGTATACCGAGTCAACTTAGGAAACTCTGGACTCTACTGAGTCCACCCGTTTGAGTTTCCAACCAACCATTCTTCCACGAACAATTTCCTATCAATTGCAAGGGATCCGCCAACCACTGAATTACTTTTCCGAAGTTACAATTTTGCCATTAGATCATGAATCCTCATTGCTGCCATTATTCTTAAATAACGACCTGGTATAAGACTTTCATTCCTCCTGACAGTCAACTTTTATTTACTCCCGATAACCAAGATTGTCTAACTACGGAAATTACTGACGAATTCATTGCCATGGAATATCAAATGGAATTTCAAAATTAAAGAATTAAAGATACAGGGAGGAAAAGTAAATAATACATAGATATGACTGAGAGCAGCCATATAAGTACATAAGATGGCCAGTCTTAGTGTCGCATAGTTCACAACACATAATTCGGTAGCATCCCACCAGACCCTTTTGTCACACAGACAAATAGTCAAATCATATGCATTGTTTGTCCCAATCAACTGATAGAATCACTGAGGAAAAAAATATTTAGATAGAAAATTCATAAATAGGAAGGGGAAATCTGATTTATGATGAGATCAACAGAACCTTGAGTTGCTTAATACAAGCTTTGACTTTCTTACGGGAAAACAAACAACTAATTGAATGGTAAATAATTACAATGCGTTTCAAGAAAGGTGGGTAAAGGTTCAAGATATAAACAACAGTATTGATCCCCATACACTAAGAGACTTGGTTGTCATAGCCTCCACCAACTATTGACATCACATATTATCTGAACTCACTGAGGTCGCACACTCGGTCCAGTAACATTCCTTGACATGGGAAATGCAATATTTAAGGGTAACATTGGTGTCTCTTCAGCCGACATACCAAGGGTCCGCTCAAAAGCTAAACTCTCGCGATCATATTCGTTTTCTCGAGAGGGATATCTAATCCTCTATCGGCATTGCCAATGATACATATATACAAGGGAGATATACTAAAAGCTAGGGCAGTTCCAGCCAATCATCAATAGACGTTAGGGTTACGCCTCCGAAACCCTTGACTGAAATCATAGACTCGCTCCACTGATTGAGTTGCTTACTCACACCATTATATAAACTTTTCTACACTCTTTTGGCTCTACTCCTAACCCAAATCAGGGACTTAAACCCATAGCTCTGATACCAACTGTGAAGGCCTCAACCCCGGGGTCAGGAGTTGACATCACCAACAACAATAATAAATAAACATAATATAAACCAAGATATTAATAAAACATAACCACGACCCCTTTACCAAGACCTTTTATAGGTTTTAGTATGATTTAGGTTGCAACTGACAAAACCAACTTACAACAAATCATCCTGATGCAACTAACTTAATACAGCAACTCAACAGACCATCTCTGGTCCAACAAAACTACCTCAGAGGAGCCTGGTACGGAACGAACTGGAACTCTACCCTGACTGCACGGAAAGGTCTCTTATACATCTGCAATACATATACAAAACATTCTGCAAGGGTGTGCAATCAATTGCTCAGTAGTACCACTATGTGAATAACACGTACAACAATTTAAAATAAAACAGTTATAGGAACATAATTCATAACTTTTTAGAAAAAAATTAAAGCATGTATAAACTGGATATTCAAAACTAGCATGCTATGTAACATCTCATTAGTTGTGTGTTGTATGAATACTAGAGTTAAATTTTAGCATTCTACTTACATTTCCAAAACTTCTGTTCCATTACAGGAACCATAAAACCATTTGCCCCTTTACGTGGACCCAAAATCATTTGTTCCATTACGGGAACCATAAAATCATCTCGCTCAGATATGAAAGTATTAGATGATCCCTAGTGAGACAGCTGATCAGGCTATCTATAATGACTCGTATATTTTAATATTTTAATATTATTTAAATGTGTGTTTATGGAATTATTAAATAAATAAATTATGTGTATATCTTCTGTTAGCTATGTGTCGTATTGTTATTATCTGTGGGTCATTTGTGGTGTACATGGTTGTTCGCGTAATGAATTATTGAGCTCTATTGTTTTGTTACACTTTTAAAAGTGGTTTTATGGTAGATTTATTTTCATAAATATTTGGATGGTCTCTAAAATTACTTTTTATGATTTTATAATTATAATAATTATTTTTGGGATTTTATAAAATTTAGAAATCAATATTTCATCAATTATATAGTCCTATATGATTTTCTGATTTCATTTATTTATAAAATCCGTATTTAATTCCAGAATTCTTCAAAAATTATGAAACACATATTTATTTAAGTTGGGAATATTCTGAGAATTTTAAAATTTCTTTGGAAATTTTTTGGTTTAATTTTACCCACGTGTTATTTTCGTTTAATTATTGAAAGCGGGTATAAATTGCATTTCAGAAATTATTTTAAAATTACGAAATTTATGTTTTTATAAACTTCGGGATATTTGTAACATTTTATGGTTATTTTCGTGATTCCCTGAATTTGTTTTAAATGGAGCTCGGTTCGTTAATTGTGAAATGCGGGTTCGATAGGCGATCCAAAAATATTTTAAAAATTATGGAATTTGTAATCTATTAATTTCGGGATATTTAGAAAATTTTAAAATTATTTCCAAATTATTTTTGATGAATTCTTATCAGTGGTAGGTATCGTTAAAACTTGCAAAAATTGTGTTAGAATTAGGGGCTCGAGATTAAAAAGAGATATGTATTCCATATTTTTTCACCAGCACAATACCCATTATATTTTTGTTTCTAATTTCTTTCCCAACCCTCTACCTCTCATGAAACTTCTCGATCTCTCTCTTTCATCTCTCAATCTCTCTCGCCTATCTTTCTCTATCTCCCTCTCTTACTCACCTTTCTCTGCTCTTTTCCCCGTCTCTTCTCCCTCTCCTTTCCCTCTTCTTTCTTTTTCCTCCCCTCCTTCTCCGATTTTCCCCCAAAATTCCCCTACTGTCTCTCGGGTTTGTGGGCTTCGTGGATGTTCCGTATATGTGTGATAAGTGGCATTTTATACCACTTAGAACGTCTTATAATGGCTTGAATTGATGTCTTGAAATCAAGTATTTTGTGTATTTGACGCGTTTTTCTAGTGTTTTTTTTCATTTCAGGGTATAACTAGCGTATGTAGGAAGAATTTATCATAATAAGCCTAGGGAAGTACTTGGAATTGGTTGCGTGGAGTTGTGCGAAGAAATCAGCAAAATCAGGAGCAAAACAGTCATTTTTCCAGAAGCATGCCAAGCGCCCGCCTGGGATCTGGGGCGGCCGCTTGGGAGCTGAGGCGGCCGCCTGGGGGGTCGATAAATTAAATTCTGATTTTATAATTCGTATTCTAATGGGCTTCTGAGACTGCTGATTCTTGTGGACTTCTATATAAATAATCTTCAGAGACGTTTCACAATAACAAGCAACAAGCAACAAGCAAGAACAAGCGAGAAGTATTAATAAAGCAAGGAGCAAGGAGAGAAGATTAAGAAGACCGTTTTAGCATACCGCAACGAAGAAGAGGAAGCATACGATTTCTTGTGATTCTTTTATTCGTGTAACAGTGGATGCTAGTTTTCTTTACTTTGAACCTTAATACTCTTGTGACGTACTCTGATTTTAATAAGTATTTTATTAGTTTATATTGTCGTGTTATTATCATGTTTTCATATGAACCCATGGTGACGATGAGTTCTATCATGGGCTAATCGTGATCATGGGGTCGTAGCGGATTTACTATGGATTTCTTTAGTTAATTGTTTATTACCTTGGTATGTGATGATTGTATGATATCTAGCATAGGTTGTGCTTATTCATCTTATGTGTGTCGCGAACATAAAAGATAGCCTGTTAATCTCTTGTGAAGCGATAGTGAATCTTGAGATTTAGAACTTGCCATGCTAGCATAGGTTCATGTATTTGTATGCATGATTAGTGGGTAACTCTAACCATTTTACTTGCCCTGTGTAATCATAATGAATAACTTGCTCTTAAATCGTTAAGTTGTCAAATTCTGTAGACATATAGGGACTCAACATAATTGATGCCTATTCAACTTCTATCTTAATTGTGGATGTTTGGTAGAATGGTACTTGTACAACGAAAGTTGGCTTTTATCAGTTTCGTGTTGTTCGATTAATATTATCACCATTACATGCTAAGGGTAATAACAATAACTATTGAAGGAAGTAGTAATGAAGTTATGATCTCATATGTGTTTAATATTTTTAATTCAAGTGTTATTTAAGTGTTTTATTCTCGTAGTTAATCGCAGTTAATAATTAGTCAATCAACCTTAAGTGTTATTGTCTTGACATTGAGAAGTAATCATACATTGGTGACTAAGTGTTAATTAAATATAATTAGTTTGAGTCTCTGTGGGAACGAACTAGAAATCATTCTATATTACTTGCGAACGCGTATTCTTGCGTGAATTATTAGCGCATATTTTGTGCCTAACAAGTTTTTGGCGCCGCTGCCGGGGACTCGGTGTTAATTTGTTTAGTTTATGTACTTGCCATCAGTGGTCATTAGGACTCATTGATTAAGATTTGTTACTTATTGTTTCCGGTTGTGTTTCAGATACTCTAGCGAGTGTTTATGCAAACATGTTCTCGCACTCGCAAGAGGACTCTAGATACGGCTGAGGAGACAGACTCAGTTCTTGATATTCCGGAGAAGATAGATTTTGAAGATTCGGATAAAGAGAGTGAGCAGAAAGAACCGGTAGTCATGGGTGATCGTATAGTTCCAGCAGATTCAACTCTTATGGACTTTTCTCGGCCTAAAATTGATGACATTCAGTCAAGCATACTTCATCTGACTATTCAGGCTAATACTTTTGAAATCAAGCCGGGCACTATTCAGATGGTGCAGAATTATGTTTCTTTCAGAGGTGCTGCGACTGAAGATCCCGACATGCATATCAGGAATTTTGTCGAGATCTGTAGTACTTTCAAATATAATGGTGTTACTGATGAGGCTATCAAGATGAGGCTTTTCCCATTCTCTCTGAGGGATAAAGCTAAGGACTTGTTATATTCTGAACCAGCTGGGTCCATCACTACTTGGGAAGATCTTGTACAAAAGTTTCTGGTGAAGTTTTATCCAATGGCCAAGATTGCAGCTATAAGGAGTGCTCTTATTCAGTTCGCGCAGCAACCAACAGAATCTATGTGCGAAGCTTGGGAGCGCTATAAGGAGATGTTGAGAAAGTGTCCACATCATGGTATGCCTGACTGGATGGTGATCACTGGGTTCTACAATGGTTTGGGGGCCCAATCTCAGCCCATGCTCGATGCAGCAGCTGGAGGCGCCTTGTGGGCCAAAAGCTATACTGAGGCCTATAATCTTATTGAAATTATGGCTGCAAACGAGCATCAAAACCCAACTCAAAGGATGATGCCTGAGAAGGTAGCAGGTATTCTGGAAGTTGATGCAGCTACAACTATTACAGTGCAGCTTCAAGCGCTGTTTATGAAGGTCGATTCTTTAGCCAACTATGGAGTCAATCAGATAGTTATGGTCTGTGAGCTTTGTGCAGGCTCTCATGCTACGGATCAGTGTTCTCTTGTTAATGAATCTATTCAGTATGTGAACAATTATCAGCGACCGCAGCAGCCTGTGCCAGCTACTTATCATCCTAATAACAGAAATCATCCCAATTTCAGCTGGAGCAATACTCAGAATACTGTTCAGCAACCATATCAGCAAGGTGTAAGTAAATAGTTTAATCCACCTGGATTCACGCAACCTCAATAATATGCTCAAAGGTAATCATATCCTCAACAAGGAGGTTATGCTCCACCTTTCAGTACTGATTTTGAGGAGCTAAAGCTGTTGTGCAAAAGTCAGGTTGTTTCTATCAAGACCTTGGAAAATCAAATCGGTCAAATAGCCAATGTCGTGCTCAATCGTCAACCTGGCACACTTCCCAGTAATACTGAAGTGCCAGGCCGGAAGGAAGCTAAAGAGCAAATCAAAGCTATTACCTTAAGGTCTGGAAAAGTTGTTGATGCTGAAAAAGCAAAAGACGGAGTAGCTGAAGTTGTAGATGAAGAAGAGAAGCAAAAGGAGAAAGAGGCGGAACCAAGGAAGACTACTGTTGAACACACTCCGCCTGAGGGTAATACAGGGGAGAAACAGCTCTATCCTCGAGGCTCTGGAGCAAATTCCTAGTTATGCAAAATTCATGAAGGGTATTCTTTCAAGGAAGGTGAAACTGGATAATCTTGATACCGTTGCTCTAACGGAAGAGTGCAGTGCTGTGCTGCAATAAAAATTACCTCCAAAGCTTAAAGATCCAGGTAGCTTCACCATTCCTTGCACCATTGGCAAGTTGTCACTCGACAAGTGCCTTTGCGATTTGGGAGCAAGCATCAATCTGATGTCGTTGTCTATCTTCAAAAAGCTAAATTTGCCTGATCCAAAGCCCACCTATATGTCTCTACAATTGGCTGATTGTTCTATTACATACCCATGAGGCATCGTGGAGGACGTGTTAGTAAAGGTGAATAAGCTCATCTTCCCTGCAGACTTTGTCATTCTGGATTTTGAGGAAGATAAGAAGATTCCTATAATCTTGGGAAGACCTTTCTTGGCTATAGGTCGTACCTTGATTGATGTGCAAAAAGGTGAACTTACTATGAGGGTGCAAGATCAGGACGTGACATTCAATGTATTCAATGCAATGAAATTCCCTACAGAAGATGAGGAGTGCTTCAAGGTGGATTTGATTGATTTTGTGGTAACTTTAGAACTTGATCATGTGCTAAGGTCTGATGCCTTAGAAAAAGCCTTAGTGGGGGAATTTGACAGTGAAGATGAGGAAGGCAACGAGCAACTACAATATCTAAATACTTCTCCTTGGAGGCAAAAGCTAGTCATGCCATTTGAATCTCTTGGTACTACTGATCTCAAGAATGCTGAGGGAAAGTTCAAACCATCTATTGAGGAAGAGCCTACTTTGGAGCTCAAACCATTGCTTGAACACCTGAGGTATGCTTTTTTAGGTGATGCATCTACTTTTCCTTTTATTTTTGCATCTGACCTTTCAGGTAGTGATGAGGACAAGCTCTTGAGGATCTTGAGAGAATTCAAATCGGCCATCGGATGGACTATAGCAGATATAAAAGTGTTGTGGGTATGTTGTGAACTTGATGATTTCATTAACAGAACACCTTAGTAGATTTTACTCAATGAAAAATGTAGCACTCGACGGATAAGGAATATAGTCCCGACGGATGACTCAATATAGTCCCGACGGATGATGATTTATTATCCATCGAGTGAGTAGCTTGTGTAATAATGAGTCTGAGCACAATTATGCAAACACCTTGTTTAGATTCTATAGTAGCACTCAAGTCATGTTGACTTTAATTAGATGTGCAGAATAGGTTGATTAATTGTACATAGATGATGTCTTGTAATTCTGCATAAATGAAATGAAGTCAAGTGCCAGATAGCTACCCGACGGATAAACAAAAATGACACTCGACGGATGATCAACAAGAAAAACCGACGGATGATCATGTACCCGACGGATAATCAATTCAAACATCTGTTGACAGTGACGACACAGTCACATGCGTCGAGTGTATGCAAAAGGAATGTGGAAGTCTATTCAACTGGGTTTTAGAGAACAAAAAAGCATTGTCATTTCCATGCTATTATGAAGATATTAAAAGATGCTAGAATAGAGTAATGAAGCAGCATAGTATTAGACTTGATAGGTTTTGTTTTATTATCTTGTCTTATTACTTTGTAATCTTGGTAATATATAAATCAAGAAGTAGCAAATAGAACAAGACTAAGAACATTATCTCAGAGAAACAATTGTAAGCTGCATCATTAGCATTTCTCTGTAAACTTAGTTGTTCATATTTGTAAGCAGCTGTGAGCTAATCTTGCTACACAGAGTTCTCTTGATATAATATATATCTCTGGTGGATACATTCAAATCCACCAGAAAGTTTTTAAAGACTTGTGTTTTTAATTACTTGTGTTTTAATTTTACTAACTTCTTATTCCGCACTTTGCAAATCAAACACTTATATATTATTAAGATAGAACATTTTATATTTTTGAAAAAGGTTCAAGAATTCCATTCAACCCCCCTTCTGTAATTCTTGTTGCATTGTTAGGGACTAACAATTGGTATCAGAGCAAGCTCTTAAAGAATAAAGAGTTTAAAGATCACAACAAACAACAAGATGAACAAGAAGGATGTTGGAGTCAAGATTCATTTTCTGGACAAAGACAATTACCATCACTGGAAGGTAAAGATGCATCTTCATTTACTTTCTCAAGATGAGGCCTATGTAGATTGCATAGAGAGAGGCCCTCATGTACCAATGAGAGCTGCAACTGGAAATGAGCCATCAGTTCCCAAGCCAAGGCATGAATGGTCAGATCCTGATATTGAACAAGTCAGGAAGGATAAGAAGGCCATGAATATTCTGTTCAATGGAGTTGATGGTGACATGTTTGACAACATCATCAATTGCAAAACTGCCAAGGAAGTTTGGGATACAATACAGATTATCTGTGATGGCACTGAACAAGTCAGGGAAAATAAGATGCAGCTGCTAATTCAGCAATATGAGTACTTTCATAGTGAAGATAGTGAGTCTCTCACTGACATTTTTAGTAGATTTCAAAAAACTACTAAATGCTTTGAAGTTGCATGGAAGGGTCTATTAGACAAAAGACTTCAATCTTAAGTTCCTTAGATCTCTTCCAAAGGAATGGAAACCTATGACAGTCTCATTGAGAAACTCTCAAGATTACAAGGAGTTTACTTTGGAGAGACTGTATGGCATTCTAAAAACTTATGAGCTTGAAATGGAGCAAGATGAGAGGATGAAGAGAGAAAAGAAGAAAGGAGGATCCATTGCACTAGTTGCTGAGTTAGAGAAAGAGAAGGAGATGAAGATGGAAGCTGTTGAATCAACTTCAAAGGTCTGTGAAAACAAGGGCAAGGGGCTGGTAGCAGAAAATGAAGATTCTTTGAGCCAAGATGATATGGAGGATATCGATGAACATCTTGCATTTCTTTCCAGAAGATTTTCCAAGCTCAAGTTCAAGAAGAACTTTGGAGCAGCTAAGCCAAATAGAAACATGGTGGATAAATCAAAATTTAAATGTTTCAAATGTGGCTTAGCAGGGCACTTTGCCAGTGAGTGTAGAAAGTCAGATTCCATCAAAAAGAAGTTTGAGCCTGTGGATTATAAACAGAAATAATTTGAGTTGCTCAAACAAAAGGAAAGGGCTTTCATTACACAAGAAAATGACTGGGCAGCAGATGGTCTGGATGAGGATGAGAATGTCAGCTATGTCAATCTAGCTCTAATGGCCAAGTCTGATGAAACAGAGATAAGTTCTTCAAGGAATCAGGTAATCACCACTAACCTTGCACATTTATCTAAACCTGAGTGTAATGATGCAATAAATGACATATCTACAGAATTATATCATATGCGTGTTACACTTAAGTCTCTTACTAAGGAAAATGCTAAAATCAAAGAAAACAATTTGTTTTTAAGTGAGAGGAATAATGTGCTAGAGTCTCAGTTCATTGAATTTGAAAAATTGAGAATTGAGTGTAAAATTGCTAAGGATGAATTAACTGAGTCCTTGAAGAAAGAAGAGATCTTGAAGAAGCAGCTTGAACGAGAACAGGAGGTGATTAAGTCATGGAAAACATCTAGAGATGTTCATGCTCAAATCACCAAAGTTCAAGGTATTGAGTCCTTTTGTGATGCAGCCTGGAAGAAGAATAAGGAGAAGCTGGAATCCAATTTGGTTGAAGGATTGCTAACAGATGTAGACTCGACGGATGATGAGGGTCATCCGTCGGATAACAAAAAGGGTTATCCGTCGAGTGATATAAATCATCATCCGTCGACTGTGAGCAAACCTGTGAGTAAAGCCAAACTTATCAAGTTAAATGAGAAATATGGATCAGTTTCCAAGAATTTTGTTCCAGGAGAATCCAGTCAAGTGAAGAAGGAGAAAAAGGCTAATATTGGTCATATGACTGTCAAGCAATTGAGTGACAGACTGGAAAAGATTGAGGTTAAAATAGAGGCTAAAAAGAAAAATAATAGAAATGGTAAAGTAGGAATTAACAAGCATAACAACTACACACCTAATAAGTATGCTCCTAGAAAAATCTGTGTCAAGTGTGGTAGTGTAAATCATTTGTCTGTTAATTACAAAACTGCCATGCATACTTCCATATATGTGCCACCTCATTTTCCCAACATAAATGCCATGCCTTCTATGCATATGAATGCTATGTCTACACAGAATATGAATGCATAGTTTGCTAATATGTCATTTGTACCTAATCCTTCTTATGCTGCATTTAGTATGCCACAAATGCCATTTAGCATGCCTTACAGGAATAACATGTTTACCAGTAGCATGCCATTTCCTGATAATCAAAATATGCATGATAATTCTTCTGTAATGAATGGTTTCAAAGGTCCAACTCAAATAACTAAGGATGAATCTGATATCCCCAAGTCAAATGAGATCAAACCTAAGAAACAGAAAAAGAAAGTTAACAAGGCAGGACCCAAGGAAACTTGGGTACCAAAATCAACTTGATTTGATTTTGATGTGTGCAGGGAAACAGAAAGAATCTATGGTACTTGGATAGTGGCTGTTCAAGATACATGACTGGTGATTCTACCCTGATCACAGAGTTCAAGGAGAGAGCTGGCCCAAGTATTACTTTTGGAGATGACAGCAAGGGTTATACAGTGGGATATGGCTTGATTTCAAAAGACAATGTCATCATTGAGGAGGTTGCCTTAGTGGATGGTCTCAAGCACAATTTGTTGAGTATCAGCCAGCTTTGTGATAAAGGCAATTCAGTAACCTTCAACTCTGAAGCCTGTGTTGTGACAAATAAAAAGAGCAACAAAGTGGTTCTCACTGGAGTGAGAAAAGAAAATGTGTACCTAGCTGAATTCAACTCATCAAATGCAGAATCTGTGACTTATCTTCTCAGCAAAGCAAGTCAGGATGAAAGTTGGTTATGGCACAAGAAGCTATCCCATTTAAACTTCAAGACCATGAATGAACTTGTAAAGAAAGAACTGGTTAGAGGTATTCCTCAAGTGGAGTTTTCTAAGGATGTATTGTGTGATGCCTGCCAAAAAGGAAAGCAGATCAAAGCATCATTCAGAAAGAAGCTTGATTCAACAATTGAAGAACCTTTGCAACTGCTACACATGGATTTGTTAGGACCAGTCAATGTGTTGTCCATCTCAAGGCAAAGATTTTGCCTATAATTGTAGTTGATTTCTCAAAGTTCTCTTGGACATATTTCCTAAAGTCTAAAGATGAGGCTAGTGAAATCATCATCAATCACATAAGGCAAGTCAATAATCATCATGATTTCAAAGTTAGAAGAATCAGGAGTGACAATGGAACTGAGTTCAAGAATTCTGCCATGAGAGAATTTTGTGAAGAAAATGGGATTTTGCATGAGTTTTCAGCCGCAAGAACTCCACAACAAAATGGAGTAGTAGAAAGGAAGAACAGATCACTTATTGAAGCTGCAAGGACAATGCTTGAAGAGTCTAAGTTATCAACATATTTCTGGGCTGAAGCTGTAAATACTGCATGCTACACTCAGAATATTTCTCTGGTTAATCAAGCAAAATGCATGACTCCCTATCAATTGCTCAAGAGCAAGAAGCCAACTCTAAATTTTCTTCATGTCTTTGGCTACAAATGTTATATCTTGAGAAATCAAACTGATCAGAATGGGAAGTTTGATGCTAAAGCAGATGAAGGAATTTTTGTTGGATATGATGTTGGTAAAGCATATAGAGTCTACAATCTAAGAACCAACATTATTGTGGAATCAATACATGTTGTGTTTGACGATAAAAAGATTGAAGGACTGCAAGATGGAGATTACCATGAAAGCCTCAAATTTGACAATGTGGAGATGGTTAGTGATGACAGTGATGATGAAAGTGATCAAGAAACAGTATCAAAGGATAATGCAGAAAAATCCACTACCAATGAAGCATAAAATTCAACATTTGTCGAGTTGCATAATGCTTCATCCGTTGGGAGACAATTTGCTTTATCCATCGGGAGACAACCAGCTTCATCCGTCGGTACTCAAAATTCACCATCCGTCGGGTCATCAAAAGAAGCTGGAGGTCAGAATAGATCACTTACAGAAAGTTCCCCTTTCTCAAATCAAAGATCCATTAACTCAGGGGGAGTTTCTAATAACCTAACTCAATCACACATCAAGACAACAATGAGGCCTCTTCATCTAGAGCTAATCTACCTCAATAAAGAAAATGGACAAAGGATCATCCCTTTGAACTCATCATTGGTGATGTATCTTCTAGAGTTCAAACAAGGAGAGCAACTCACGAAGAATCTCTATACAACAGCTTTATTTCTAAGGAAGAACCAAAGAAGGTAGAAGAAGCTTCGTTGGATCCTGATTAGATTTTAGCTATGCAGGAGGAGCTAAACCAATTTGAGAGGAATAAGTTATGGAAGCTGGTGCCCAAGCCTAAAGGAAAGAATCCAATAGACACCAAATGGGTATTCAGAAACAAGATGGATGAAAATGGTATAGTAGTCAGAAACAAAGCTAGATTGGTTGCTAAGGGCTATTGTCAATAAGAAGGAATATATTATGATGAAACATTTGCTCCTGTTGCAAGACTTGAAGCCATCAGAATCTTCTTAGCCTATGCAGCCCATGCCAATTTCAAAGTCTATCAAATGGATGTCAAAAGTGCCTTTCTGAATGGAGATTTGGAGGAGGAAGTCTATGTCAGTCAGCCTCCTGGTTTTGAAGATCCAAATTTTCCAGAATATGTTTACTATCTTTTGAAAGCACTTTATGGACTGAAGCAAGCACCTAGAGCCTGAAAGAGATATGTCCTAAGTCCAATCATGTATGAGGATTTAGGAATAACTTTTATGTAACCTGTTTTGATTTCATTGATATTAATAAAATATTTTTTTTGTTTTATTGCGGGCTCTATCTATTTAAGTGTTTAAATAAGATATATCATAGTTTAGAGTAAAGCTTTTTATGGATTGTGATGAGATCATAATAATGAGACCTAAAAGATGATAATTCTAAACTTAAATAGTTCCTGGTCATAGGATTACTAACTGGTAATTAATAATCCGCAAAGATCGGTACATACTATGCTTGCTTCATTATGAAGGATGTCTGTTCTCATAGACATTTGTGTGGTGACACTATAGCTAGTATGTAGGTGCTTATTATAGAATAAGTTCACTGAACATGACTCACACAGTTGAACAACTGATGGAGTTTACTCACGTGTCAGCAGTTGTTCACATAGTGATAGTTGTACAAGTATCCTTAGACTTGAGGTCATCATAGTCATCTTGTGTACACTGAACTATGCTTTGGTTTAGTTTTTAGTCTCCAGGGACAATTATAGGGGCTCTACTGGGTATAGGAATTTGTACACGAAGATAGTATATGATCAATAGAGGATCTACCCCTTCCAGTGAAGGAAGAGAATGTTCAATGCTGATCCACTTATGCTAATTCAGGAATCTCTGGTCAGAGTGAATGAAATTAGAAAGGAGTTTCTAATTTACATTAAATAGAACTAAGCATAGTGAATGGGAAAGAAAGTGATTAAATAAGATAGGCTTGACACAAGTTCCATGCCTTGTATTTAATCGTGACATTGTAGGGTAGAAGGAATTGATTGTACGGTAACTACTCACTGAATAGGTTCTTGGTATTCTAAGCAGTGAATTCGTATTATCCGGATAGTCGCGATATGCTGAGAAGTATCCCTCACGATGTAGAATAAATAGAATTAATTAATTAATCATATTTAATGAATTAGAGAATTTATATAAATAATGATAAAATAGTTTTATTATTATTTATTTCTATTACCGGCTTAATATTGAACCTACAGGGTCACACCATAAAAGAGAATGATTTAATGGTGGAGGAATTAATTAATAATGGCTGATAATTATTTATTTATGAAATAAATAATTAATTGGCAAATTTAATAACTGATTAAATGAGATTTAATTGATTATAAATTAATTAAGAAAAAGTTCTTAATATTATTAATTAAGAATTTAATTTTTGGAAATTAAATCAAGTGAGAGAATTATTTCTAAAGTGTTTAGAAAAAGGATTAATAATTAAAAGGTGTTTTAATTATTAGTGAGAATAATAAAGGGTTAATAATAATAATAATTTATGGGAAAATTTTCAGCTGAAAATTTTGCCTATAAATATACTATTATAAACCCTATTTTTGCCTCAACCTAAAAATTTACAAAACCCTAATTCTCTCCACCTCCTCCTCCTCCATTACATCGATTTCTTGGTGGATACCGGTGGAGTGCTTCACACTTGAGGAGCAGCTGCTAAGGATCTCCGCTCGTGGTTCTTGGATCACTTTTTAAAGGTTAGAAATCGATCCCATATGTTTTAATCACGATTTATATGCTTTTATTTGGATTTTATATGTGTAAAATTATTTTACCATGCTTCTGTGATAGATAAAATCCTAAAATGGTATCAGAACATAGGTTGTATGCATATAGATCTGTGATAAAAATTTCAGGATTTTATGTGCTTGTATGAATTAATTATGCTTTTTACAAGTTATATCATGGATTAATTATGACTGATTAGAAATTGTTTCTCAGAATTATTTTGACTGTAGATCTGGGTTCTACAAGTGATGTAGATCGTCTGGGTATTTTTTTCATAATTTTATGATGTATGGATTAATTGTTATGAATTTTTGAAATTGTTTCAATTAAATTCGTAATTAAATATATATATATATATATATAATTTGTTAGTATATATATAAATTTTATGGCTGCTATGCTTTTAAAAGAGCACTGTTATAGTGTACTGTTATGGTGGTGGCACGGGAAAAGAGAAAACGGCAGCAGAATTAAGGACCGGCGGCGGCTGTCAGGAATAGAAAGGGAGGACCGCGCGTCTGGCATGCGCGCGTGGGGCACACGCGCTCGTGTGTCACGCGCGGTGCGTGTCAGACACGTGCGGGTCAAAAGTCAGCGTAATGCTGACGTCATGTTGACATCATCAGATGATGTCATGCTGACGTCAGCTTAGGGTTTAAGGCGCGTGTGCGCGTGGGCGACAGTCTGACACGCGCCTGACAGTGCGTGTGCGCGTGGCGGCGCGTGGGTTTTCTTCTCGGGGCGCGTGTGGGTGCGTGCTTTGTCAGAATGAGGTGTTTTTGGTGTCGTTGGATTCATCTTTTCGAGACGATCTAATGGTATATTATATGATATTTTCTGAAGTTGTGTCGAACTGTTTATAGCTAACAATAGTGTTTTAAAGCTGTTTTTTACTATTTTAATTGCTTTTAAATGCCTCATGTGATACATAGAGATGTATAATGCTTAGACCAATATGCTACATGATGTAACATGCCTACCTTTACGTTTATTCATGCTTATATATGTGATATATGCTTAGTTTATCATGCGATGATAGATTTAGGTGAACTTAATTAACATAAGGCGTTTGTTAGACAATCTAGTATAGTGAAATTATTTCATGACCTTAATATAAATATAATGAATATGATCATGAGATTCTTGTGTTTATGAAACACGTAATTGAATATGAATTTTCAATATTGAGAGAAAGGATGATTCTGTCAACAACAGATTTCTATCTGTAAGAAAGGGTTATTAAGTGACGCCTCTTGACAATGCTCCACCCGATCTGGGAATCATCTGATTATCGATTATTGTAACACCCCCAAATCCGGGGTCGGGGATCCGGGTTGTCACGAGTTCCATTTCCCTTAATAACACCCAATCTTAATAATAAATCAACTACTCTGTACTGTGACCCCACAATAAATACACACACCACAAGTTATAGTCTCAGAGATGAACATCCAAAAAAAATAATCACAAGTCATTTTATTCCACAATTATATGTCAATACACCTTGAAAAGGTTTCTGAATAAATTTACATTTCTTTGCCATTATTACAATTCATAATATACATAAGTCTGGTACATTATTAGTTGAAAACTTAGCCTATTGGTAGCTCCTACCTCAGCTACGGCGGCATCAACACTTCTAGAAAACTGCGGAACGTCTCCTAATCACTTGCGAATCGGGAGCTTGGTCCTGTTCATCTTTTCTATCTGTTGTTGTGTGATGAAAGAAGAAAGCAAGGGTGAGCAGCAAGCCCACCAAAATAATATGTATAATGATTAATAGTATATGAGCCTTCTCATAGTACTCATGAAAGTCTTGGTCAAAAGAAATGAACCAAGTTTGATATTTTAATGCGATGAAGTCGCAAAATATTTAGTATATATACATATATACTTTTCAAAATCTTGGAAGTCTTCTTCCATGCATAATATACAAAAAGTTCCAGTTTATAACTGTATAAAAATATCGTTGCAAGGTGATCTAATATATCTAACCTTGTCTCAACGTTTTTCTGAAAATCTTTGTCATACATAAGATAATCATTTGCTAGATATAAGTTTAAAAGATGAAGTTACAAGATACTCCAATATACTTATATCTTTTTCCAAATACTACTTGAACTACCACCGTTCAAGTTATAATTAATTTCAAAAGTTCATCACACTGATGAGACTACAAGATAAGACTTGAATAGATTCAATCTTTGAAATATTTTGAAGGAAATGAAGTTATGATATACTTCATTAAGTCCTGATATATATATACACCTATATATATACATACGTTTCCTGAAAACCTCTGTCATGTAAAGTATGAACAGAATTACAATATCCAATAAATTTTGGGAAAGGAAAAGAATTTTGGCATAAACCAGGTATCTTGCTGATCAGGCAAGGATACCAATAAGTAACCTTTTCTACTAGTAAATGGACGAATTCCCCACTGGTCATCACCCTGGTCTCAATAGGACCTTATGCTGGACTGCCACTCAGCCACTTATGCATTTGATGGACTCCCACTGAGCCACTTACACTATCATGGACGCCCACTGAGCCCATGTTGCTTATGCCGACTCAATAGATGGACTTACTTCCCGAACGTTGGGTAAGTAATCAATTCATTTACCAAAACTGCAACCTTGTTGCGAATATAAAATACACCACTGAGCCGGATTCCCCAGGTTTTGAGCGAATATTTAAATCCCCTTTGAAAGGAAGATCTTAAATATAAAAATGAGTTTTGGGATCCGCTCTAACTTTTAAAAATCATTTTGAAGACACGAAAACATTTTTAAGAATGTTTGGAGTAAAGCTGATTTAATGAAGTAAATCAGTCCCCAGTATATTTAGAAAATGTCTGAATATTATTATTTAAATAATATTCCCATAAAGAATAATCTTTATAAAAATAATTGAAGTAGAAGTATTAAAACTTATACTTGAAACGAGTATTAAATAACCAAAGATATACTTATAAGAAAGTACTATCTTTATTTGAATAATCGAAAATAAGTTTGATTATTGACACCTTATTCTTTAATAAAATAAAGAATATATTGCAGTAATAAGCGGAGTCATAATACCTCGAATGAATATTATAAATAATATTCATAAAATAAAGGAGTCATACATCCTCAAATGAATATCCAAGTAATATCCAATAATAATATAAAAGAGTCATAAGCCCTCGAATAATATTCGAAATAATATTCAATAAATAATATAAAGTTATCGAATAACCCTTATTCGATTAATAGTTTTGAAAACTATAACCATATATATATATATATGAATATATATATATATACATATATACAAAATCTACTCGGGATCCTCGACTCCCGGTTTTAGAAAATGTTTTCACCTTTTGGGTCCTTATAATAAGGGTATATGCAAAATACTGCTAACCTCTAGCATAGGTATTATCAACTGAACCAACAGATATATAAATGGCAAGAATACGAAACATGCATGCATATGTACCATATAACATGCTACAATATATCGCAAGAATCTGCTATAACAAATATGCATTTAACGCAAGATCATGCATATACACAAATACATCACAACAACAGTATAACAGATAGAAAACTTGTCTGAGCGACTTGGGGTGATAAAAGGCTCGGGACGAGTTTGGTAACCTATAAACAACAAGTAAGTTGGAATTAAACCAAAGTCACTTGTAAATCTATACTTTAACTAACTTAGACTCTAACGCTTGTTTTGCGCTTATTGATTCTCTTAAGTCACTCGAGTACCCTCGGCTCCACCATTTTTAATAATTTAACCTTTACGAGTTTTAAGGCGATTCCTTCGCGAGTGTCTTACCAACTGCCTAACACACTTACCATAAATGTTTCATACATTAATTAACCCTTTTTGGTCTTTAACCTATGTTTCAAAGTAAGGCGAGGGGAAAAGTTTCGTTTGCGAAATGCCGTTACTTGAAACGGTCGTTTCTCCTAAACCGTGCATCGGAATCGAACGAACTACATATCAAAACGAAGCTCGTAACACGAGCTATCTAGACATGGCAATGGTCAAAATCTAGCAGGGGGTTCTCGGGTCCTAATGTTATGCACAAAAACAGTCTAAAGAAAATCGGACGTTACGACGGCTATGTTTACGCGATTTCCTAATTTAAAACCATTCAAAACCAACCCAATTCAACCTCAAATCAAACATACAACCAACATCCATCCTTATCACATCATATCAGCCCCAACCAATTCAATTTTAACATTCATACTTATGCCTAAGCTTGAATTTAACTATACTACATTCTTTTAACCAAAACAACAAGATTTACCATTCCATTTCAATACCATTTTAATCCCAAACTCTAAATCACAAACATTAAGCTACAATATCACCCTACTAATCAAAATCATCTTATAATACATAGGAATCTAGGGTTTGGAGATGATATACCTTCCTTGAAGTGGTGGGAGGAGCTAGGAAGCCTTAAGAAGCTTTGAGAAGTCTTAGGAATGCTTGGATCTTCAAGGAAATCAAGAAAAATTTCAAGTTAAAAACTTGAAAACACTATTCATTGTCTTCTTCATTGATTAAATGAAGAAGATTGAGAAGGAATTGATGGCTTAAACTCATGATATAGCCCTAACTAAGCATAAAGATGATTAGGGAATTATCTTACCAATTTAGGAGGCTTGGATCTTTGATTTTGAATTTCTCTCCCTTTGCAATAGTAAAAAGCCGAGAGCTATGAAGAACAATGCCTTGGTTTCTTTTTGATTTTTGATGAAAATGATTTGCTTGGCTTGGTTGGTTTGATTTTGTGTTTGTTTTAGTTAATTACCTATTTGCCCTTGATTTTGTGTGGTTAAAAAGCCACCACATCTCCTTCCTTCCCATGTCATGCCTATGTCATGTGGTCATGTCATCTTTCCCTCCTTGTCCTCTTCTCATTGGTTGGGTGACATCACTCTCTCTAATCCCTTTGATTAACTTCCTAATTGTTTGCCTAATGACCGCTGATCTGTTATACGGTTCGCTTAACTTTCGTTTTCGTTTATCGTTTGAAGGATCATACCCGAGATCTTATTACTTAGGTTCCCTTAACCTTCCTCAATACATTGTATTCCTTTTTATGATTCTCTCTTATAATCCTTTAATTTAAATCCTTCGTATCCTATTACCTTATATTCAATTCTTTCCGTATCTAGTGGATTTCTGAGAAAAATCAAAGTGTTTGAATTTGGATTCTGACGATCTTTACATACACTTATATCCCATATAAAGTACTAATAAAATCTCAGAATATCCATATCAGAACCCCTACATAGTGTGGCATGAAAAGTTTTCTCATTCAGCAAAAACACTATTCATAAGGGTTTCAAAATTTCCAAAAATTGGGGTTATTACAGTCTCCCCTCCTTAAAAGGATTCCGTCCCGGAATCAGATAGAAAATGAATAGGGATACTCTCTTAGCATTACACTTTCTAATTCTCAAGGAAATTCTCCTACATTGTGGTTCTTCCATCAAACTCTGAATAGTTTGATAATCATTTTCCTAAGCACTTGTTCCTTTTTCAATCTATAACCTTTCCTGGTTGCTCCATATAGGTTATGTCGGGTTGCATGTCTATGCGCTCATATGCCCCTATTTATCTGGCATCTGAATTACACTTCCTTAACATTGATACGTGAGACACGTTACGACCTGCTACATGTTCGGGGTTAGGACTAGCTCATATGCTATCCTCCCAATACGTCTTAATATATCCAAGGATCCAACAATTCGTGGACTTAGCTTTCATTTCTTTCCGAACCTCATCCTTCCTTTCCAAGGAAATACCTATAACAACACTAGGTCCCCCACTTCCTATTCCTTGTCCTTTCGTGTCAAATCAACATACTTCGTGTTCCCATCTTGGGCTACTACCAGCCGTCCTCTGATTAAAATCTATTATATCCTTGATCCTTTGGACTACTGTGGGTCCGAGCATCTTGTGCTCTACAACTTCATCCTAACATAAGGGAGATCGACATTGTCTTCCCTCAAGGATCTCATAAGGCGACATCTCGATAATGACATATGATCTATTGTCATAAGAAAACTCAACCCGTGTTAAGTGATCATTCCAATTTCTTTCAAGTCTATTGCACAGACTCTCATTATAGCTTTTAGCATTAGAGCTTTTGCTTCTCAATACCCATTCTTTTCCAGTTCGTAATCGCTACTACCTTCCGTTCCTAATATTATATGGGTTATACTTTTGCTCGTTAGCGTTCTATAACCTTTTAATAACCACGTCAACCTTAGTATCACGAATGTGTTTCCATTCCGAATACTACCACAACTTTATTACTCCTTTTTCAGCTGTTTCTATTTCCCAAAGTTTGATCAATCATATAGAAGTAAATGAATTTGTTGAGAGATCACTATGATCATGAACACTTGTTATATCGCATAGTTAGTACAGAAGGTGGCCAGCCTTTAGTACTTGACAAGCAATTAAACAATAGCTGGTATCCTACTCGGCTTCTATCACACAGATAGATAGTCATTCGGCAATACCTCCCCTTCTGGAAGGGTTGTTCTTCTCAGCTTATATGAAATGAAAAGTAGAGAAAAGAACGAACTGAAGAGAATTGTATATTCGTAAAAAATTTATTGCCATAAAATATCTGGCTTGGAATCTACCTCTGAACTATAGAGGTTTGTCATAGGAGAACAAAACATATATGTTTATATCAACATCAAGTGTTATAGCATCGTATTTCACATGCCTAAATATTTTTGCTATTCCGTCCATCATTTTATGGACCCATGCTCTTCCTCGAGATTATACACAATCACCTTTGAAACTCCCTTGATATCGAAAATCGAATCTGGGATCTCATTCTAGACATCATCGTTACTAGAATTCTATGCTTGCACCGCAACCTTCCTCATATAGTAATACGACTCTCTATTGATAAGAAAAAATAAATATTCACTAGGTAGATACTCTACTTAATTAGTCTATCAATGATAACTTATACACTACCACGACCCGATTAGTGGTACTCAATCTCAACAACCATTCAAATACAACTCTCACGGTTGTAATCAGCTCACCACTCGCAGAATCATTGCTGCCTTACTATGGTCCACCACTGACCCACTGTAGTCATTCATTTTCCCTGAAGTCTTAATAGCTAACCATACAGAGTCCATACATCTCGTATCAAATCCTTCTAAGGAGGTAACATAATCACCATTCATGATTCATGAAGAACACTCCTGATCCTGACATACATACATGACATGAAGCAGATAAAATTGCAGAAGAGTTTCAATCAAGGCAACGATAGCAGGTTAATACCATTCTTAATCATATACCTTCAATAGAAGACTTAACTCAAAGGTTCGTCTAGTCCTTTTTGAAACATGGTCCTGGATTATCTCAAGATAGGACCTTCTAAGATAGATAGCCCGTTCATGGCGATTACACGAATTAAACCTTTACCAACTACTATTACGGTTGGGTATTGCACAGTCATCAGAAGGAATGTCAATCTTCCAAACCATAATACAATCTTCACAGCTTTAACCATCATCACTGTATTCTTTTGGCACAAGCGCCTATAATTATCCTCTTACCTTTAAAGTGTCGGCCACCTCTTTGGCCTTTCCTGATAGTAAAATTTCCTTACAGTCAATGTCATTTTAACCACCTCCAATAATTTTCTACCTCATTTCAATCACAGCTTATGTGAAGATGTTTTCCTTAAAATCTGATAAGTAAAAAAAAATATCACCATTTTTCCATAAGTTATTGCCTCAGTCTTTAGAGGTTAATCACTATCACGACTGACTCTCAATCATACTTAGAACATCTTTTATCTTAAGTCCTAATTGCCCTGAACAATTTCGACCATTACTGGTTCGATCCATACTTTCTCGTGGTGTAACACATGCCCCACTTGGCATCATTATAATTACGACATATTTCCTTTATCAACATTTCTATTCTTGAGAATTTTGAATATTACCTTTCTCCTTGTAAAACCTCTAAGGTTATCCTTGAATCGTTCCTCCTGTATTCCCTAGATACAGGGCATATCAAAATACCATTTACTAATACTAGAACCATTATCTATATGTTTCTGAAAAATTTCCCCACTGATACTTAAAGGTTGTTGTTACCTTAACCCTTTCAAATTCATACTGTCAAAACTCATACTATCCCTATTAAGGGTGAAATGCCAACCTTTATGCATTCCCCTAGGATTCATTTTAAGTTACTGATGTTTTATCCTTAATTCCACCTTTAAAAAGGTACTTGCATCCTTCCATGGATAAATCAAGTCTTATATCCTTGATAGATTATCTTAATCAATCATTCCCACCTCGATAGTTTATACCAATTTCACGATAGCATCCTTATTCAAACTGAGGTCAACCCATATGGCCTTCAAAAGATAACAATGGTTACCCGCTTTTCTTGCCTAATTTGGTAATGATAACAAGGATGTTCTGGAAGATATTGGTCATGTTCAACGTGAACTTCTTCTTAATAATTCCTTATTTACTTTTGTTGTTTATCCCAACAGTCATCTCAATGTTGGGATATCTCCCATACATGGCGTCTCCCTTTCTGGGTATCATGCCACCGGTCTTACACTTCACCTTCTTGAAGATCACTTCCTTCATCCAATTTTCTTAATTTCTTACTTTCTTGTGTCCTCAGTCTATCCGCGTCTCATTATTTATCCTTCGAATTATCTCAAGGTTTCCTCAAATCTTCCCAACTTACAGGGGATAAAATATATGTATCTCTTATGCCCTCAACCATCAATTTTAACTCATGGTGAATCACCCTCATCCTGACGATTACATACTCTTCTATTTCTATTTCTACGAGTCTTTAGGGTTTCCTCATACCCAACTCCCTTATCATTCCTCAAACTCTATTGCCGTTATATTCCTTTCCACTTCAATTTCTTTTTATTTTCCTTTCTCTTATCATTATTTCATGAACCAACACAACATAAGCATTGATTTCAAACATCCCGTCATTCTGGATTCGTGTCTTCAGAACGAATCTTGACAACTTTTACATCTTAGATTCATAATTCATCATACTCGTCTGCCTTTGTTCTGGCTCTAAAGCTTTTACACTATCTCCTTATCTTTGGGAATTACTTTCCCGAAAACAATTGACTGAACTTAAATCAGTTTATTATAATCTCTTGCTCCGTGCCTTCCTTGGCTTTCACCAGCGGGTGGTCTCTTTCTTAGGAGGGTAAGTGACAAAATAGTCTTTTGTGGTTCGTCAATCATTCAGAATCTCAAATGATTCCTCTATTTCCTTTAGCCAGGCTCTTGCCTCGACTAGGTCAACCTGTTTCTTGGAACTCTGAGAGCTTAGAGACTTAAAGGTCCTGAAAGAATTTCCTATCGTATTGTTTCCTCAAGGTGATGGTTGGGGATAATAGTCTAAGTTCTGTCTAGACAGGTCCATAAATTGCCGTATAGGAGTACCGTCTCGGGTCTCCTTTCCTTACTCGACTTTCTGTTTCCTTAGTATGAAATGTTTCAACCTTCTCCCATAATCGGGGTTATCTTATACATTAAAAACCTTGTTTTCCACTCTATTATATTATGGGTTCTTTCTATCTTGATGGCAACCTCCCTGACTATCACATTCTGGGTTTGCCCTAAATCCTATTCCTCAAACTATGGCTCTCATCTAAGTTCTCATCCTTAAGCTCTTGAACTTTCGGAACCCAAATTCTATAGGAATACCTCATTATTCCCTTATCATCTTTCTCGGTATTAATCTCATATTTATTTGTTGGCTCTCTGCCTTCATTCATCACCTTTTTCTGGCACAATATGCTCTTTTCCAATAATTCGGTCTCTATTGCAATCTCAAACAGCTTTTCGGTACCGGCTCCGGTTACCTTCACTACTATTTCCATTTTCTCAAAATCTCTTATCAATTCTCCCAAAGACATTATCATCTTGAGTTTCTCCTTTTTACTAAGGGCACCAGCCACCACATTGGCTTTCCCCAAATGATAAAGAATCTCCCAATCAATATTCTTGATTAGCTCTAACCGCCTCCTCTGGCGTATGTTGAGCTCTTTCTACGTGAAAATGCACTAGAGCACTTATGGCTTGTGAATCTCACACTTCTATCCATACCAGTAGTGCCTCCAATTCTTTAGGGCAAAACTATTGCCACGAGCCCAAGCTCATGGGTGGGGATATCGAATTTAAAATTCCCTTAATTATCTTGACGCAGACGCGATTATCTTGTTGTGCTATATAAGAAGCACCCTAATTCCTTATGTGAAGCGTCACTTACAAATCATAAAATCTCCTTTTTCCATCCGACAACGCCAACATAGGGGCCGTCACCAACCTTTGTTTCAGTTCTTAAAAGCTGTTCTCGTATTTCTCTGTCTATTCGAACTTCTCAGTCTTATGAGTAAGCCGCGTTAAAGGGGCTACTATCTTTACAAACTTGAACGAACCTCCGGTAGTGACCGACCAATCCTACCTCTGGTAGTCGACCTAACCATGGTCATCAATTCATCAGTGGTCCTTTATTCATTCTTGTCAGGATACTCCATGGGATCCTCCTCAACAACTATCCCTTCTAGGACAACATCCTCAACCGCTACATCCTCAATATCAACATCATCTGGTCCTGCATTAGGACACTCTATCGGATCCACAATCCGATCTCCAATTAGTAATAAACATCATCGCGCTGTTGCTCCTCAAACTCAGGGTTCGGAGTCCCGCTACCATCTACGATAACGAACTACGCTTCTATCACGATATTTATAAGGGTTCCCATAAGGGTTTTAACTGTCAGTGCTACGTTAGGTAGCCCGACTATGAACTTGGAAAGAGTTCTTATTATCTTAGTGAACTTATTATCTTAACGTCCCATCATCTTTGAGGTTTATAACGCTTAGCTCTGATACCACTTCTGTAACACCCCCAAATCCGGGGTCGGGGATCCGGGTTGTCACGAGTTCCATTTCCCTTAATAACACCCAATCTTAATAATAAATCAACTACTCTGTACTGTGACCCCACAATAAATACACACACCACACGTTATAGTCTCAGAGATGAACATCCAAAAAAAATAATCACAAGTCGTTTTATTTCACAATTATATGTCAATACACCTTGAAAAGGTTTCTGAATAAATTTATATTTCTTTGCCATTATTACAATTCATAATATACATAAGTCTGGTACATTATTAGTTGAAAACTTAGCCTATTGGTAGCTCCTACCTCAGCTACGGCGGCATCAACGCTTCTAGAAAACTGCGGAACGTCTCCTAATCGCTTGCGAATCGGGAGCTTGGTCCTGTTCATCTTTTTTATCTGTTGTTGTGTGATGAAAGAAGAAAGCAAGGGTGAGCAGCAAGCCCACCAAAATAATATGTATAATGATTAATAGTATATGAGCCTTCTCATAGTACTCATGAAAGTCTTGGTCAAAAGAAATGAACCAAGTTTGATATTTTAATGCGATGAAGTCGCAAAATATTTAGTATATATACATATATACTTTTCAAAATCTTGGAAGTCCTCTTCCATGCATAATATACATAAAGTTCCAGTTTATAACTGTATAAAAATATCGTTGCAAGATGATCTAATATATCTAACCTTGTCTCAACGTTTTTCTGAAAATCTTTGTCATACATAAGATAATCATTTGCTAGATATAAGTTTAAAAGATGAAGTTACAAGATACTCCAATATACTTATATCTTTTTCCAAATACTACTTGAACTACCACCGTTCAAGTTATAATTAATTTCAAAAGTTCATCACACTGATGAGACTACAAGATAAGACTTGAATAGATTCAATCTTTGAAATATTTTGAAGGAAATGAAGTTATGATATACTTCATTAAGTCCTGATATATATACACCTATATATATACATACGTTTCCTGAAAACCTCTGTCATGTAAAGTATGAACAGAATTACAATATCCAATAAATTTTGGGAAAGGAAAAGAATTTTGGCATAAACCAGGTATCTTGCTGATCAGGCAAGGATACTAATAAGTAACCTTTTCTACTAGTAGATGGACGAATTCCCCACTGGTCATCACCCTGGTCTCAATAGGACCTTATGCTGGACTGCCACTCAGCCACTTATGCATTTGATGGACTCCCACTGAGCCACTTACACTATCATGGACGCCCACTGAGCCCATGTTGCTTATGCCGACTCAATAGATGGACTTACTTCCCGAACGTTGGGTAAGTAATCAATTCATTTACCAAAACTGCAACCTTGTTGCGAATATAAAATACACCACTGAGCCGGATTCCCCAGGTTTTGAGCGAATATTTAAATCCCCTTTGAAAGGAAGATCTTAAATATAAAAATAAGTTTTGGGATCCGCTCTAACTTTTAAAAATCATTTTGAAGACTCGAAAACATTTTTAAGAATGTTTGGAGTAAAGCTGATTTAATGAAGTAAATCAGTCCCCAGTATATTTAGAAAATGTCTGAATATTATTATTTATATAATATTCCCATAAAGAATAATCTTTATAAAAATAATTGAAGTAGAAGTATTAAAACTTATACTTGAAACGAGTATTAAATAACCAAAGATATACTTATACGAAAGTACTATCTTTATTTGAATAATCGAAAATAAGTTTGATTATTGACACCTTATTCTTTAATAAAATAAAGAATATATTGCATTAATAAGCGGAGTCATAATACCTCGAATGAATATTATAAATAATATTCATAAAATAAAGGAGTCATACATCCTCAAATGAATATCCTAGTAATATCCAATAATAATATAAAAGAGTCATAAGCCCTCGAATAATATTCGAAATAATATTCAATAAATAATATAAAGTTATCGAATAACCCTTATTCCATTAATAGTTTTGAAAACTATAACCATATATATATATATGAATATATATATATATATATATATATATACATATATACAAAATCTACCCGGGATCCTCGACTCCCGGTTTTAGAAAATGTTTTCACCTTTTGGGTCCTTAAAATAAGGGTATATGCAAAATACTGCTAACCTCTAGCATAGGTATTATCAACTGAACCAACAGATATATATATGGCAAGAATACGAAACAGGCATGCATATGTACCATATAACATGCTACAATATATCGCAAGAATCTGCTATAACAAATATGCATTTAACGCAAGATCATGCATATACACAAATACATCACAACAACAGTATAACGGATAGAAAACTTGCCTGAGCGACTTGGGGTGATAAAAGGCTCGGGACGAGTTTGGTAACCTATAAACAACAAGTAAGTTGGAATTAAACCAAAGTCACTTGTAAATCTATACTTTAACTAACTTAGACTCTAACGCTTGTTTTGCGCTTATTGATTCTCTTAAGTCACTCGAGTACCCTCGGCTCCACCATTTTTAATAATTTAACCTTTACGAGTTTTAAGGCGATTCCTTCGTGAGTGTCTTACCAACTGCCTAACACACTTACCATAAATGTTTCATACATTAATTAACCCTTTTTGGTCTTTAACCTATGTTTCAAAGTAAGGCGAGGGGAAAAGTTTCGTTCGCGAAACGCCGTTGCTTGAAACGATCGTTTCATCTAAACCGTGCATCGGAATCGAACGAACTACATATCAAAACGAAGCTCGTAACACGAGCTATCTAGAAATGGCAATGGTCAAAATCTAGCAGGGGGTTCTCGGGTCCTAATGTTATGCACAAAAACAGTCTAAAGAAAAACGGACGTTACGACGGCTATGTTTACGCGATTTCCCAATTTAAAACCATTCAAAACCAACCCAATTCAACCTCAAATCAAACATACAACCAACATCCATCCTTATCACATCATATCAGCCCCAACCAATTCAATTTTAACATTCATACTTATGCCTAAGCTTGAATTTAACTATACTACATTCTTTTAACCAAAATAACAAGATTTACCATTCCATTTCAATACCATTTTAATCCCAAACTCTAAATCACAAACATTAAGCTACAATATCACCCTACTAATCAAAATCATCTTATAATACATAGTAATCTAGGGTTTGGAGATGATATACCTTCCTTGAAGTGGTGGGAGGAGCTAGGAAGCCTTAAGAAGCTTTGAGAAGTCTTAGGAATGCTTGGATCTTCAAGGAAATCAAGAAAAATTTCAAGTTAAAAACTTGAAAACACTATTCATTGTCTTCTTCATTGATTAAATGAAGAAGATTGAGAAGGAATTGATGGCTTAAACTCATGATATAGCCCTAACTAAGCATAAAGATGATTAGGGAATTATCTTACCAATTTAGGAGGCTTGGATCTTTGATTTTGAATTTCTCTCCCTTTGCAATAGTAAAAAGCCGAGAGCTGTGAAGAACAATGCCTTGGTTTCTTTTTGATTTTTGATGAAAATGATTTGCTTGGCTTGGTTGGTTTGATTTTGTGTTTGTTTTAGTTAATTACCTATTTGCCCTTGATTTTGTGTGGTTAAAAAGCCACCACATCTCCTTCCTTCCCATGTCATGCCTATGTCATGTGGTCATGTCATCTTTCCCTCCTTGTCCTCTTCTCATTGTTTGGGTGACATCACTCTCTCTAATCCCTTTGATTAACTTCCTAATTGTTTGCCTAATGACCGCTGATCTGTTATACGATTCGCTTAACTTTCGTTTTCGTTTATCGTTTGAAGGATCATACCCGGGATCTTATTACTTAGGTTCCCTTAACCTCTCTCAATACATTATATTCCTTTTTATGATCCTCTCTTATAATCCTTTAATTTAAATCCTTCGTATCCTGTTACCTTATATTCAATTCTTTCCGTATCTAGTGGATTTCCGAGAAAAATCAAAGTGTTTGAATTTGGATTCTGACGATCTTTACATACACTTATATCCCATATAAAGTACTAATAAAATCTCAGAATTTCCATATCAGAACCCCTACATAGTGTGGCATGAAAAGTTTTCTCATTCAGCAAAAACACTATTCATAAGGGTTTCAAAATTTCCAAAAATTGGGGTTATTACAGTCTCCCCTCCTTAAAAGGATTCCGTCCCGGAATCAGATAGAAAATGAATAGGGATACTCTCTTAGCATTACACTTTCTAATTCTCAAGGAAATTCTCCCACATTGTGGTTCTTCCATCAAACTCTGAATAGTTTGATAATCCTTCTCCTAAGCACTTGTTCCTTTTTCAATCTATAACCTTTCTTGGTTGCTCCATATAGGTTACGTCGGGTTGCATGTCTATGCGCTCATATGCCCCTATTTATCTGGCATCTGAATTACACTTCCTTAACATTGATACGTGAGACACGTTACGACCTGCTACATGTTCGGGGTTAGGGCTAGCTCATATGCTATCCTCCCAAATACGTCTTAATATATCCAAGGGTCCAACAATTCGTGGACTTAGCTTTCATTTCTTTCCGAACCTCATCCTTCCTTTCCAAGGAAATACCTATAACAACACTAGGTCCCCCACTTCCTATTCCTTCTCCTTTCGTGTCAAATCAACATACTTCGTGTTCCCATCTTGGGCTACTACCAGCCGTCCTCTGATTAAAATCTATTATATCCTTGATCCTTTGGACTACTGCGGGTCCGAGCATTTTGCGCTCTACAACTTCATCCTAACATAAGGGAGATCGACATTGTCTTCCCTCAAGGATCTCATAAGGCGACATCTCGATAATGACATATGATCTATTATCATAAGAAAACTCAACCCGTGTTAAGTGATCATTCCAATTTCTTTCAAGTCTATTGCACAGACTCTCATTATAGCTTTTAGCATTAGAGCTTTTGCTTCTCAATACCCATTCTTTTCCAGTTCGTAATCGCTACTACCTTCCGTTCCTAATATTATACGGGTTATACTTTTGCTCGTTAGCGTTCTATAACCTTTTAATAACCACGTCAACCTTAGTATCACGAATGTGTTTACTACCACAACTTTATTACTCCTTTTTCAGCTGTTTCTATTTCCTAAAGTTTGATCAATCATATAGAAGTAAATGAATTTGTTGAGAGATCACTATGATCATGAACACTTGCTATATCACATAGTTAGTACAGAAGGTGGCCAGCCTTTAGTACTTGACAAGCAATTAAACAATAGCTGGTATCCTACTCGGCTTCTATCACACAGATAGATAGTCATTCGACAATACCTCCCCTTCTGGAAGGGTTGTTCTTCTCAGCTTATATGAAATGAAAAGGAGAGAAAAGAACGAACTGAAGAGAATTGTATATTCGTAAAAATTTTATTGCCATAAAATATCTGGCTTGGAATCTACCTCTGAACTATAGAGGTTTGTCATAGGAGAACAAAACATATATGTTTATATCAACATCAAGTGTTATAGCATCGTATTTCACATGCCTAAATATTTTTGCTATTCCGTCCATCATTCTATGGACCCATGCTCTTCCTCGAGCTTATACACAATCACCTTTGAAACTCCCTTGATATCGAAAATCGAATCTGGGATCTCATTCTAGACATCATCGTTACTAGAATTCTATGCTTGCACCGCAACCTTCCTCATATAGTAATACGACTCTCTATTGATAAGAAAAAATAAATATTCACTAGGTAGATACTCTACTTAATTAGTCTATCAATGATAACTTATACACTACCACGACCCGATTAGTGGTACGCAATCTCAACAACCATTCAAATACAACTCTCACGGTTGTAATCAGCTCACCACTCGCAGAATCATTGCTGCCTTACTATGGTCCACCACTGACCCACTGTAGTCATTCATTTTCCCTGAAGTCTTAATAGCTAACCATACAGAGTCCATACATCTCGTATCAAATCCTTCTAAGGAGGTAACATAATCACCATTCATGATTCATGAAGAACACTCCTGATCCTGACATACATACATGACATGAAGCAGATAAAATTGCAGAAGAGTTTCAATCAAGGCAACGATAGCAGGTTAATACCATTCTTAATCATATGCCTTCAATAGAAGACTTAACTCAAAGGTTCGTCTAGTCCTTTTTGAAACATGGTCCTAGATTATCTCAAGATAGGACCTTCTAAGATAGATAGCCCGTTCATGGCGATTACACGAATTAAACCTTTACCAACTACTATTACGGTTGGGTATTGCACAGTCATCAGAAGGAATGTCAATCTTCCAAACCATAATACAATCTTCACAGCTTTAACCATCATCACTGTATTCTTTTGGCACAAGCGCCTATAATTATCCTCTTACCTTTAAAGTGTCGGCCACCTCTTTGGCCTTTCCTCATAGTAAAATTTCCTTACAGTCAATATCATTTTAACCACCTCCAATAATTTCCTACCTCATTTCAATCACAGCTTATGTGAAGATGTTTTCCTTAAAATCTGATAAGTAAAAAAAAATATCACCATTTTTCCATAAGTTATTGCCTCAGTCTTTAGAGGTTAATCACTGTCATGACTGACTCTCAATCATACTTAGAACATCTTTTATCTTAAGTCCTAATTGCCCTGAACAATTTCGACCATTACTGGTTCGATCCATACTTTCTCGTGGTGTAACACATGCCCCACTTGGCATCATTATAATTATGACACATTTCCTTTATCAATATTTCTATTCTTGAGAATTTTAAATATTATCTTTCTCCTTGTAAAACCTCTAAGGTTATCCTTGAATCGTTCCTCATGTATTCCCTAGATACAGGGCATATCAAAATACCATTTACTAATACTAGAACCATTGTCTATATGTTTCTGAAAAATTTCCCCACTGATACTTAAAGGTTGTTGTTACCTTAACCCTTTCCAATTCATACTGTCAAAACTCATACTATCCCTATTAAGGGTGAAATGCCAACCTTTATGTATTCCCCTAGGATTCGTTTTAAGTTACTGATGTTTTATCCTTAATTCCACCTTTAAAAAGGTACTTGCATCCTTCCATGGATAAATCAAGTCTTATATCCTTGATAGATTATCTTAATCAATCATTCCCACCTCGATAGTTTATACCAATTTCACGATAGCATCCTTATTCAAACTGAGGTCAACCCATATGGCCTTCAAAAGATAACAATGGTTACCCGCTTTTCTTGCCTAATTTGGTAATGATAACAAGGATGTTCTGGAAGATATTGGTCATGTTCAACGTGAACTTCTTCTTAATAATTCCTTATTTACTTTTGTTGTTTATCCCAACAGTCATCTCAATGTTGGGATATCTCCCATACATGGCGTCTCCCTTTCTGGGTATCATGCCACCGGTCTTACACTTCACCTTCTTGAAGGTCACTTCCTTCATCCAATTTTCTTAATTTCTTACTTTCTTGTGTCCTCAGTCTATCCGCATCTCATTATTTACCCTTCAAATTATCTCAAGGTTTCCTCGAATCTTCCCAACTTACAGGGGATAAAATATATGTATCTCTTATGCCCTCAACCATCAATTTTAACTCATGGTGAATCACCCTCATCCTGACGATTATATACTCTTCTATTTCTATTTCTACGAGTCTTTAGGGTTTCCTCATACCCAACTCCCTTATCATTCCTCAAACTCTATTGCCGTTATATTCCTTTCCACTTCAATTTCTTTTTATTTTCCTTTCTCTTATCATTATTTCATGAACCACAACAACATAAGCATTGATTTCAAACATCCCGTCATTCTGGATTCGTGTCTTCAGAACGAATCTTGACAACTTTTACATCTTAGATTCATAATTCATCATACTCGTCTGCCTTTGTTCTGGCTCTAAAGCTTTTACACTATCTCCTTATCTTTGGGAATTACTTTCCCGAAAACAATTGACTGAACTTAAATCAGTTTATTATAATCTCTTGCTCCGTGCCTTCCTTGGTCTTTCACCAGCGGGTGGTCTCTTTCTTAGGAGGGTAAGTGACAAAACAGTCTCGTCAATCATTAAGAATCTCAAATGATTCCTCTATTTCCTTTAGCCAGGCTCTTGCCTCGACTAGGTCAACCTGTTCCTTGGAACTCTGAGAGCTTAGTGACTTAAAGGTCCTGAAAGAATTTCCTATCGCATTATTTCCTCAAGGTGGTGGTTGGGGATAATAGTCTAAGTTCTGTCTAGACAGGTCCATAAATTGCCGTATAGGAGTACCGTCTCGGGTCTCCTTTCCTTACTCGACTTTCTGTTTCCTTAGTATGAAATATTTCAACCTTCTCCCATAATCGGGGTTATCTTATACATTGAAAACCTTGTTTTCCACTCTATTATGTTATGGGTTCTTTCTTTCTTGATGGCAACCTCCCTGACTATCACATTCTGGGTTTGCCCTAAATCCTATTCCTCAAACTATGGCTCTCATCTAAGTTCTCATCCTTAAGCTCTTGAACTTTCGGAACCCAAATTCTATAGGAATACCTCATTATTCCCTTATCATCTTTCTCGGTATTAATCTCATATTTATTTGTTGGCTCTCTGCCTTCATTCATCACCTTTTTCTGGCACAATATGCTCTTTTCCAATAATTCGGTCTCTATTGCAATCTCAAACAGCTTTTCGGTACCGGCTCCGGTTACCTTCACTACTATTTCCATTTTCTCAAAATCTCTTATCAATTCTCCCAAAGACATTATCATCTTGAGTTTCTCCTTTTTACTAAGGGCATCAGCCACCACATTGGCTTTCCCCGAATGATAAAGAATCTCCTAATCAATATTCTTGATTAGCTCTAACCGCCTCCTCTGGCGTATGTTGAGCTCTTTCTACGTGAAAATGCACTAGAGCACTTATGGCTTGTGAATCTCACACTTCTATCTATACCAGTAGTGCCTCCAAATCTTTAGGGCAAAACTATTGCCACGAGCCCAAGCTCATGGGTGGGGATATCGAATTTAAAATTCCCTTAATTATCTTGACGCAGACGCGATTATCTTGCTGTGCTATATAAGAAGCACCCTAATTCCTTATGCGAAGCGTCACTTACAAATCACAAAATCTCCTTTTTCCATCCGACAACGCCAACATAGGGGCCGTCACCAACCTTTGTTTCAGTTCTTAAAAGCTGTTCTCGCATTTCTTTGTCTATTCGAACTTCTCAGTCTTATGAGTAAGCCGCGTTAAAGGGGCTACTATCTTTACAAACTTGAACGAACCTCCGGTAGTGACCGACCAATCCTACCTCTGGTAGTCGACCTAACCATGGTCATCAATTCATCAGTGGTCCTTTATTCATTCTTGTCAGGATCCTCCATGGGATCCTCCTCAGCAACTATCCCTTCTAGGACAACATCCTCAACCGCTACATCCTCAATATCAACATCATACGGTCCTGCATTAGGACACTCTATCAGATCCACAATCCGATCTCCAATTAGTAATAAACATCATCGCGTTGTTGCTCCTCAAACTCAGGGTTCGGAGTCCCGCTACCATCTACGATAACGAACTACGATTCTATCACGATATTTATAAGGGTTCCCATAAGGGTTTTAACTGTCAGTGCTACGTTAGGTAGCCCGACTATGAACTTGGCAAGAGTTCTTATTATCTTAGTGAACTTATTATCTTAACGTCCCATCATCTCTGAGGTTTATAACGCTTAGCTCTGATATCACTTCTGTAACACCCCCAAATCCGGGGTCGGGGATCCGGGTTGTCACGAGTTCCATTTCCCTTAATAACACCCAATCTTAATAATAAATCAACTACTCTGTACTGTGACCCCACAATAAATACACACACCACACGTTATAGTCTCAGAGATGAACATCCAAAAAAAATAATCACAAGTCGTTTTATTCCACAATTATATGTCAATACACCTTGAAAAGGTTTCTGAATAAATTTACATTTCTTTGCCTTTATTACAATTCATAATATACATAAGTCTGGTACATTATTAGTTGAAAACTTAGCCTATTGGTAGCTCCTACCTCAGCTACGGCGGCATCAACGCTTCTAGAAAACTGCGGAACGTCTCCTAATCGCTTGCGAATCGGGAGCTTGGTCCTGTTCATCTTTTCTATCTGTTGTTGTGTGATGAAAGAAGAAAGCAAGGGTGAGCAGCAAGCCCACCAAATTAATATGTATAATGATTAATAGTATATGAGCCTTCTCATAGTACTCATGAAAGTCTTGGTCAAAAGAAATGAACCAAGTTTGATATTTTAATGCGATGAAGTCGCAAAATATTTAGTATATATACATATATACTTTTCAAAATCTTGGAAATCCTCTTCCATGCATAATATACACAAAGTTCCAGTTTATAACTGTATAAAAATATCGTTGCAAGGTGATCTAATATATCTAACCTTGTCTCAACGTTTTTCTGAAAATCTTTGTCATACATAAGATAATCATTTGCTAGATATAAGTTTAAAAGATGAAGTTACAAGATACTCCAATATACTTATATCTTTTTCCAAATACTACTTGAACTACCACCGTTCAAGTTATAATTAATTTCAAAAGTTCATCACACTGATGAGACTACAAGATAAGACTTGAATAGATTCATTCTTTGAAATATTTTGAAGGAAATGAAGTTATGATATACTTCATTAAGTCCTGATATATATATACACCTATATATATATATACGTTTCCTGAAAACCTCTGTCATGTAAAGTATGAACAGAATTACAATATCCAATAAATTTTGGGAAAGGAAAAGAATTTTGGCATAAACCAGGTATCTTGCTGATCAGGCAAGGATACTAATAAGTAACCTTTTCTACTAGTAGATGGACGAATTCCCCACTGGTCATCACCCTGGTCTCAATAGGACCTTATGCTGGACTGCCACTCAGCCACTTATGCATTTGATGGACTCCCACTGAGCCACTTACACTATCATGGACGCCCACTGAGCCCATGTTGCTTATGCCGACTCAATAGATGGACTTACTTCCCGAACGTTGGGTAAGTAATCAATTCATTTACCAAAATTGCAACCTTGTTGCGAATATAAAATACACCACTGAGCCGGATTTCCCAGGTTTTGAGCGAATATTTAAATCCCCTTTGAAAGGAAGATCTTAAATATAAAAATGAGTTTTGGGATCCGCTCTAACTTTTAAAAATCATTTTGAAGACTCGAAAACATTTTTAAGAATGTTTGGAGTAAAGCTGATTTAATGAAGTAAATCAGTCCCCAGTATATTTAGAAAATGTCTAAATATTATTATTTAAATAATATTCCCATAAAGAATAATCTTTATAAAAATGATTGAAGTAGAAGTATTAAAACTTATACTTGAAACGAGTATTAAATAACCAAAGATATACTTATACGAAAGTACTATCTTTATTTGAATAATCGAAAATAAGTTTTATTATTGACACCTTATTCTTTAATAAAATAAAGAATATATTGCAGTAATAAGCGAAGTCATAATACCTCGAATGAATATTATAAATAATATTCATAAAATAAAGGAGTCATACATCCTCAAATGAATATCCAAGTAATATCCAATAATAATATAAAAGAGTCATAAGCCCTCGAATAATATTCGAAATAATATTCAATAAATAATATAAAGTTATTGAATAACCCTTATTCGATTAATAGTTTTGAAAACTATAACCATATATATATATATATATGAATATATATATATATATATACATATATACAAAATCTACTCGGGATCCTCGACTCCCGGTTTTAGAAAATGTTTTCACCTTTTGGGTCCTTATAATAAGGGTATATGCAAAATACTGCTAACCTCTAGCATAGGTATTATCAACTGAACCAACAGATATATATGGAAAGAATACGAAACAGGCATGCATATGTACCATATAACATGCTACAATATATCGCAAGAATCTGCTATAACAAATATGCATTTAACGCAAGATCATGCATATACACAAATACATCACAACAACAGTATAACGGATAGAAAACTTGCCTGAGCGACTTGGGGTGATAAAAGGCTCGGGACGAGTTTGGTAACCTATAAACAACAAGTAAGTTGGAATTAAACCAAAGTCACTTGTAAATCTATACTTTAACTAACTTAGACTCTAACGCTTGTTTTGCGCTTATTGATTCTCTTAAGTCACTCGAGTACCCTCGGCTCCACCATTTTTAATAATTTAACCTTTACGAGTTTTAAGGCGATTCCTTCGCGAGTGTCTTACCAACTGCCTAACACACTTACCATAAATGTTTCATACATTAATTAACCCTTTTTGGTCTTTAACCTATGTTTCAAAGTAAGGCGAGGGGAAAAGTTTCGTTCGCGAAACGCCGTTATTTGAAACGGTCGTTTCTCCTAAACCGTGCATCGGAATCGAACGAACTACATATCAAAACGAAGCTCGTAACACGAGATATCTAGACATGGCAATAGTCAAAATCTAGCAGGGGGTTCTCGGGTCCTAATGTTATGCACAAAAACAGTCTAAAGAAAATCGGATGTTACGACGGCTATGTTTACGCGATTTCCCAATTTAAAACCATTCAAAACCAACCCAATTCAACCTCAAATCAAACATACAACCAACATCCATCCTTATCACATCATATCAGCCCCAACCAATTCAATTTTAACATTCATACTTATGCCTAAGCTTGAATTTAACTATACTACATTCTTTTAACCAAAACAACAAGATTTACCATTCCATTTCAATACCATTTCAATCCCAAACTCTAAATCACAAACATTAAGCTACAATATCACCCTACTAATCAAAATCATCTTATAATACATAGGAATCTAGGGTTTGGAGATGATATACCTTCCTTGAAGTGGTGGGAGGAGCTAGGAAGCCTTAAAAAGCTTTGAGAAGTCTTAGGAATGCTTGGATCTTCAAGGAAATCAAGAAAAATTTCAAGTTAAAAACTTGAAAACACTATTCATTGTCTTCTTCATTGATTAAATGAAGAAGATTGAGAAGGAATTGATGGCTTAAACTCATGATATAGCCCTAACTAAGCATAAAGATGATTAGGGAATTATCTTACCAATTTAGGAGGCTTGGATCTTTGATTTTGAATTTCTCTCCCTTTGCAATAGTAAAAAGCCGAGAGCTATGAAGAACAATGCCTTGGTTTCTTTTTGATTTTTGATGAAAATGATTTGCTTGGCTTGGTTGGTTTGATTTTTTGTTTGTTTTAGTTAATTACCTATTTGCCCTTGATTTTGTGTGGTTAAAAAGCCACCACATCTCCTTCCTTCCCATGTCATGCCTATGTCATGTGGTGATGTCATCTTTCCCTCCTTGTCCTCTTCTCATTGGTTGGGTGACATCACTCTCTCTAATCCCTTTGATTAACTTCCTAATTGTTTGCCTAATGACCGTTGATCTGTTATACGGTTCGCTTAACTTTCGTTTTCGTTTATCGTTTGAAGGATCATACCCGGGATCTTATTACTTAGGTTCCCTTAACCTTTCTCAATACATTATATTCCTTTTTATGATCCTCTCTTATAATCCTTTAATTTAAATCCTTCGTATCCTATTACCTTATATTCAATTCTTTCCGTATCTAGTGGATTTCCGAGAAAAATCAAAGTGTTTGAATTTGGATTCTGATGATCTTTACATACACTTATATCCCATATAAAGTACTAATAAAATCTCAAAATTTCCATATCAGAACCCCTACATAGTGTGGTATGAAAAGTTTTCTCATTCAGCAAAAACACTATTCATAAGGGTTTCAAAATTTCCAAAAATTGGGGTTATTACAATTATTGATTTGAAATATTTAATTTAAAAGGAAGAATCTCATTATAATATCATTATGATTGTAACGTAATATAATCCCTCTAAAATTAAATAATATCAAGTAGTAATTGGCCAATGACACAACGGGCTTGTGTCGGTCATAGCCTTCCAACATGATAGAAAGTGATTCTTATTTTTTAAATCATTGTCATTTCGTGCTACAGCCGAGGGCTTTGATTTCGAAATAAGAAATACTTGTCTATTACATAGAGATGTGTACATTGAATTAGAATCTAAAGGTCGTTACGTGCTACAGCCGTGGGTCATTGGAGACTGATTCAATTGTACGAAATGTTGGGTTAGACTTGACTTAGAATATTGAGTTTGTCGTGCCACAGCCGTGACTCAATTATTCAAGAGGCTAAAGTTATATTAGGGAATAACATAAGATGTAATTGACAAGGGTTGTCTGCCTATTGAACATCACATGACATTTCGTGCTACAGCCGAGGTTGTGTGATGGAATGTAGGATCCCTATTCCCACTAACATTATAAATGCTTAATTTTCACTTAGGGGTTGAATAAATTAGATAAACTAGTGAGAGACACTTATGAATAAAGACCCGATTCATATAGTGTTTTGAAATGAAATTGAATATTTGCTAAGTGTTGTTATGTGTTTATCATTTACAGATTTACTATATTCGTTATGTCTTCTACACTATCACTCCAGAGCATACTAGATGGTCACAAGTTGACTGGTCCTCATTTAGCTGTTTTCTTTCACTGTAACAAGTTGGGGCACTGGAAGAGGAACTGCAAGGTTTACCTTGCAGAATTGAAGAAGAAGAAGGGTAGTGAGACTACCGCTTCTGATTCAGGCATGTTCATGATCGAAGTTAATATGTCACTAGGTCAAATTTCTACTTGGGTATTAGATACCGCCTGTGGTTCTCATATTTGCAATTCGTTGCAAGGACTAAAGGGAAGTAGGACTCTTGAAAAAGATGAGGTGATTCTATGTATGGGCAATGGAGCAAGGGTTGCGGCCATATCTGTAGGATCATTTAGTTTACATATGCCTACGGGCAAGACTATTATTCTGAATAATTGTTATTACGTTCCCTCTATTGTGAGGAATATTGTTTCTATTCCTATGTTGGATTTGGATGGTTTTTCATTTATTATTAAGAATAATGAATGTTCCATTCTTAGAGATAATGTTCTTTATGGACGTGGTATTTAAAATAATGGTCTGTATGTATGTGACTTAGAGCATGATTTACTTCAGATTGAACAAACTAACAAAAGAAAACGAGATGATGAAAATCTGACCTATTTATGGCACTGTAGGCTAGGTCATATTAGTGAAAATAGACTGCGGACATTGCATAAGGAAGGGTTACTTGACCCCTTTAATTTTGAATCATATCCTACATGTGAGTCTTGTCTATTGGGTAAAATGACCAAATCTCCATTTAATGGACATGGAGAGAGGGTTGCAGATTTGCTAGGATTGGTACACACAGATGTATGTGGACCAATGTCTATGCAAGCCATGGGTGGATTTTCATACTTCATTACTTTCATAGATGATAGATCTAGATTCGGATATGTGTATTTGATGAAACACAAGTCTGAAGCCTTTGAAAAGTTCAAAGAATATAAACATGAAGTGGAGAAACAAACCAAACACAGTATTATAACTCTTCGATCAGATCGAGGTGGTGAATACTTGAATGGAGAGTTTCTAGATTATCTCAAAGAAAATGGTATAGTCTCTCAGTGGACTCCTCCATATACTCCACAGTTAAATGGGGATGAAAGGAGAAATAGAACTTTGTTAGACATGGTTCGGTCCATGATGAGCTATGCGAATCTTCCAGGATTCCTATGGGGTTATGCATTGGAAACCTCAGCATATTTATTGAATAAGGTGCCTTCCAAATCTGTTCCTCAAACTCCATATGAGATATGGAAAGAAAAAAAACCGAGTCTTAAACACGTTAAGATTTGGGGATGTCCAGCTTATGTCAACAAAGTTAACCCAGATAAGCTGGAATCTCGATCTGTAAAATATAATTTTGTGGGATATCCTAAAGAGACTTTAGGGTATCACTTTTACGCCGATCATCGGGTGTTTGTCTCCAGACATGCTACCTTCTTGGAAAAGCAGTTTAACCTTTAAGGAAACAGTGGGAGCAAAATTGAACTTGATGAAGTTCAAGAAGCACAAACTACTACGGATCAAGTGGAAACACCTGTTCAGACTGAACAACCTTCTGTGGAACAGCCCATTCGTAGGACAGGGAGAGTGTCTCGCCAACCTGAGAGGTATTATGGCCTTGTCATTGAGAATGGCAATGAGTTGTCAATCATTGATGATGACGACCCTGTGACCTATAATGAGGCTATGAGTAGTGTTGACTCAGAGAAATGGCATAGTGCCATGAAATCCGAAATGGAATCTATGTATACCAACCAAGTATGGACTCTGGTTGAGGCGCCTGAAGGTGTTAAGCCTATTGAGTGCAACTGGGTATACAAAAGAAAGATTGGAGCAGATGGCCAGGTGGAGACCTATAAGGCCAGGCTCGTGGTAAAAGGATTCAAACAAAGGCAAGGGATTGACTTTGATGAAACTTTTTCGCCTGTAGCCCTGTTGAAATTAATTCGGATTTTGCTTGCGATTGTTGCTTACTACGACTATGAGATCTGGAAAATGGACGTGAAAACGGCCTTCCTCAATGGGGAACTTGAGGAGGAAGTGTATATGACACAGCCATAGGGTTTTCTTTCGAAGGGAAATGAAACCTAGTGTGTAAGCTGCTGCGAACCATATATGGTTTAAGGCAAGCTTCTCGTAGATGGAACATCCGTTTTGATGAGACAATCAAAGAGTTTGGTTTTATCAAAAACATAGATGAACCATGTGTCTACAAGAAGGTTAGTGGGAGCGCGGTAACATTTCTTGTATTGTATGTAGATGACATACTTCTTATAGGACATGATATACCGATGTTGCAATCAGTCAAAATATGGCTATCAAAGAACTTCACCATGAAGGACTTGGGAGAAGCATCCTACATTCTCGGTATGAAGATCTATAGAGATAGATCTAGAAGAATGATAGGTCTTACCCAAGGTACATACATCCAGAAAGTGCTTAAAAGGTTTAGCATGGAAAACTCCAAAAGAGGTCTCATACCGATGAGCCATGGAGTGTCCCTTTTCGAAAAAATGTCTCCTAAGACACCTGAGGAAAGAGAGCGTATGAGTAAGATTCCTTATGCTTCAGTAATAGGATCTATCATGTACGCGATGTTGTGTACAAGGCCTGATGTTGCTTATTCAATTAGTGTGACAAGCAGATATCAGTCCAATCCAGGTGAAGATCACTGGAAAGCAGTGAAAAACATCCTTAAGTACTTGTGAAGGACTCAGGATATTTTTCTTGTTTTTGGTGGTGAATCTGAGTTGAAAATAGAGGGTTATACTGACTCTAGTTTTCAATCAGAAAGTGATAGCAAATCCATGTCAGGGTACGTGTTTACTCTGAATGGTGGTGCGATTAGTTGGAAGAGTTCCAAACAGTCTACAACAGCTGACTCCACAGCGGAAGCAGAATATCAAGTGGGGCTGCAAAAGAAGCCATTTGGATGAGGAAATTTGTTTATGAATTGGGAGTTGTTCCTAGCGTTGAAGAGCCTATTGTGTTGTATTGTGATAACAGCGCAGCAATAGCATAAGCCAAGGAACCTAGGTCTCATAAAAATTCCAAACATGTCCTGCGGCGCTTTCATCTGATTAGGGAGATTGTTGAAAGAGGAGATGTCAACATCGAGAGAGTTGACACACATAACAACATAGCAGACCCTTTAACAAAGCCATTTTCTCAAAGTCACTTTGATCGTCATAAAGACAAGATGGGTATTAGATACCAGAGTGATTGGCTTTAGTACAAGTGGGAGATTGAAAGAGATATATCCTGTGACGCCCTCAATCTCGGGGTTAGGAAATGAGGACTCACACACCTCGATTCTAATAATAAAATATGCATAAACCCCGATTAACTCCTAACAGGATCAACAGGATAAAGTATGAGACAAGATTACAACTACCAATCACAGAATATAACTTACAAACCCAAAATATTATTAAATAATCAATATCGATTCCGGCTGGGAACCGACAGATAACCCATTGTATCTTTAAACACCACTTTCTAGGCGCGAGCTCACTCATAACCTGTACTACCTACTCTGGCAACTGGAAGCCCTCAACACGATAGGGACCACCAGGTATGCTCTTACGAGCAGTGCGCCTAAGTCTGGCCATCTTCTTGCTTAACTGCCATGGTTAGATTAAGACAAAACAATGAGTATAAAACTCAGCAAGTAACTAAATAGCAGTTCTACAATAACAATTCTCAATATGCTTTGAACAAACTAGGGCATTCTATTTTAGCTAATCTAGGTGGCAGATTTCCATATATTCATTTTTGTTTTCTTTGAGATAAGGAAAGGTATCCGAAGAATAGTTGGGCTTTCAAGAAACAAGGCTCGAAACCGGATGAAAGCCGACATTCAACACAAATCATTATAGGATCAAAATAGATCTTTCAATAGAGGAAAGCAACAGTATTTCAAGATATAGAATCATTCATATGATCAACAATTTCAGGAATCAGGGTTCTGAGCCTTAAGCTCCACAATAACATAATCAGCTCTTTTCAAAGCAGTATAAAACATTTTCATTTCCAGAAATCAATTTACTGAATAAAAGTTTCAGTTCCCTTTTTAAATAATCATTTAGAACCCATGATTGGATCACTTATCTTTCCATTTCATTATATACGGGTGATCAGCCCGTATCGACCTCCATTCCGGTCTTTAAGGTACCATTCGGCATAATTTCACCCATAAATTGGACTAGTCCCACTAGCCTCTTACCATGACTGGACTAGTCCCACTAGCCTCTTACGTCTCAATCCAATCCATCAGGAATTCATTTGGAAAACCTTGAGTTGGAAAAACAAATAGGTTTTCTAAAATCCATTTTATCATTACCAAGCATTTGAAATCATTCGGACTCTTTCAAGTCGAAACTCATTCTTAATTCAGATTTTAAAGAAACAAAGTTCAGGGAGTGAATCAAAGATACGCAAGGAACAATTCTCAAGGATTCTGCATCAAAGATAATAAGGTACTAAATTTGAAGGATCAGTAATAACTTAGGGATCATTAGGGCGATCAAGAGAAACAGGGTATCATTAACAGAGTTATCCAAGATAATTAAAGGTTCAATATGATTCATGGCATTATAGGAAACTGGAACAGAAAGGCAGATTATCAAAGGGTGAAATCAATAGGATTATCAATAACAGGTTATAAAGAACAAGGGTACTTCAAATCAATATCAGGGTTTCATAAAGCAAGGGTTTCATACTTTAACAGTTCAATACTCTACATGGTATGAACAACATTTACTTTATAATCATTTACACAAGTAATCAGAGTTACTTGCCTGAAATTGCTTTCCTGAGGGTTGAACTACTGCCACCTAGTATACTTTTCCCTTTCCTAGCCCGAATGCCCTCACGCTCCGAATCTACAATAAAAACCAAAAATCTTAATTAGATTCCCAACTCTCGTTCCCGGAACGATCACTCTATACGATAACTCGATTATATCTTTGACTCGAGCATACGAATATAGCTTATACAAATAAGCACACAACACATAGCACATAGCACGATCCTTTCTCATAGTTTTTATATCCTTATATTCCTAGCAATCAAAGCATACTCGCTTGACCTAGGCTATTTCTCAAATCACACTAACACGACTCTTTTACGAGTACTAGACCCATTTACAACCAAATATTTACGTGCATACTATCACTTATATCAATCGACTTCATTCCCTTTTCTTTTATTCCTTAAACTCGAACCACATAACATAATCAACTAAACAATCCATAGATATTCACATATATGCATCCAATCATTTCATATTTGATTATCAAAAACCAAGTTTTGACCTTAAGTTCATATGGCCTATTCGGCCTAATTGCAAATACCACCATAAAATCAATCAAATACTCACTTTAATTCACATAAACACGTATCTCATTTAACAACCTTTAAAGAACCACTCTCCTTTCTTTTAATCATAGAAATACGAACCATAATCATACATATACAATCAAATTTCTCAAAAATTACACCATGCAACTTTAGTTCTAACATGATTCCATATTTAAACTAGCACCATTTTCTTGATCAACAACCATTCGAACCAAAACATACATACATGCTCACATGCAATTCAATTTCAACTTAGCACGATATCAAACACTTTATCTTTATCACGTAAGCCAACTAAGTTCCTTAACACAATTGATTTTTATCTAAATTACAAAATACATCCATTCATTCATCAAATTAATCTATTTTAACTCAATTTCATTCGGCAATAACTCAAATTCACATCTCAAGGACAAATCATTGACATGCACATCTTGATCCTTTTTAAAACTAACATGCAATCACTTTTAGGCTATTCATACTTAGCGTTTACCAAGATTATCTCACAAAAATCAATTCCCTTTCTTATTAACATAAAAATTCGAACCTAACTTAGCATACATCAATAATTTCATTTCTTTTTCAAGCTAATAACAATCCATTATTACTTTAAACAAGTTTACTTAAATCAAACAACTTTAAAGATTAAGTCCATTCGGCCTTTTTCAAAAACAAGACATGCAACTTGATATTCTTACTCCTTGAATCACAAATCATCCTATTTCTTAACATCAAATCATTAAATCATGCAATTAACCATAATCAACTTGATTTCTTTTAAAATTATAATGGCCATTCGGCCTTTTTTAATCAAAACACCACATGTAAACATAAAGAATTGATTTTAAGGTTCTAGAGCTCAGTTTTTAACATCATAGCTCACCACCGGTTCACCGGAGTTCATCACCGGTGGCGGTGGCATCTCGGTGGTGCCCTCATTCGAGGGTGTCCAACCATGAGCCCCTGATTCCATCAATTACACAAAAAGAACTAACATGCACATCTTCTCTATCATTTGTTTACAAGGAATCAAGCTTAGCAAGATGACATCAACAACAAATAGCAAGAACCATGTGGTTCTCGGGTGAACACACACACCGAGCATCCACAACATACACACACATCGACATGCAAGTGGGTATACACACATGCACACACTTTTACCTACAAATATATGTTTAACAAGAAGATTTGGGAATGATTGATGTGTTTGATCAAAGAAAAGAGAGGTATACCGAGAGAGATTGAAGAAAGCCGAGAGAGAGAGTGAGAGGGTTCGAGTGAGAGAAGGAGAGAAAAGAGAGAAGAGAGAAGTGATGTCACAGGAGCAAGAAGAAGAAAGAAAGGAAGGGAGTGAGGTTATATAGCACTCAAAAACAAGGGCACTTTGGTAAATTTCTAATTCCTTTTTCATTCTTACTTGTCCATCTTTTTACTAAAATAAAAAAAAGACTAAATATAAAATATATCTCTCTCGGGAAGTCAAGAATTATTGAAAATGACATTTTTAACGCGTAGGTCTCGATATTAGCTTTTTATCCATTACTCATAATAAGAAATTGAGCGAACGGTTGATTTTATATGAATTTCGCAAACTCGCTTTAATAAATACCTTTTCCACATAAAATTGATTTAAAAATGCAAAGATCAACAATTAAATTCACTTATTATTTTTAAAAAGTCTCTAAGACCTCTACGAAGATAACAGAACAAATCCCATGTTTTTATCCATCTCAGATGATTTTATAAAAATGCACGAAGGTTAAATAAACCCTTATTTAAATCAAATAACTCCTTTAAATCTATAAAAATGTCACAGAGCACACAGTCATGCACACAGGCAAGCAATCACACATATACGATCATATAACGACTCAGGTCTGATTATAAAATATATCAATCTTAAATCTTTATCCTCTTTTACACGTACCGGGTCACGTTCAGCCTGACGGCCCGACGCTCAGCGTTTCGATTACGCTTCTCATTATCTTTGCCAATTAACACGTCTCTTAAGACGAAATACTTTATTCATTCACTTCACATATAATTCACATTTTATATTATTTCATTCCATATTAGGGCGGGTTTCGTTCTACCTGACGGCCCGACACCACAACTCGACTTCTAAGCTGACTCTTTAAATTGGAACGTTTTTATCCACGCTCCTTAACTCTAGCATACAGATAAGACAAATAATCATCGCTTAATCACATAATCTCATCACATAACACATACTTTACTTTCTTAATTACGACGCAAAATTCTCGGTCGTTACAATCTACCCTCCTTAAAAGGATTCTGTCCCCAGAATCTAATCTAAGCAAACAGATTGGGATACTTTTCATTCATTTCGCTTTCTAATTCCCAAGTCGATTCCTCGACTAGTAGATTTCTCCACAACACTCTAACTAGAGGTACAACTTTATTTCTAAACGTCCTTTCTTTTCGATCCAAAATTCGTACTGGTTGTTCCACATAGGACAAATCTGGTTGGATTTCTACTGGTTCCAACTCGATCACATGGCTCGCATCAGCATTATACTTCTTCAGGAGAGATACATGAAATACATTGTGCAGATGTTGCATTTGCGGCGGTAGCGCTAATTCATACGCTACTTTCCCAACTTGTCGCAATACTTCAAATGGTCCAATGTACCTTGGACTTAGCTTTCCTTTCTTTCCAAATCGAGTTAAACCTTTCCATGGAGATATCTTCAACAAGACTTTGTCTCCAGTTTCGAATTGCAGATCTTTTCGCTCTCGATTCGTGTACTTTTCCTATCGGTCTTGAGCTGCAATTAATCTCTTTCGTATCATTTCAACTTTTTCCTTCGTGTGCTACACTAGCTCGGGGCCAATTAGCTTGCGCTCACCAACTTCGTCCCAATAAGTAGGGGATCTACACTTTCTTCCATACAACGCTTCATAAGGCGGTATGCCAATACTTGCATGATAACTGTTGTTGTAGGAAAATTCAACTAAGGGCAAATGATCGTCCCAATTTCCTTTGAAATCTATTGCGCAGGTTCGCAACATATCCTCAATTGTCTGAATTGTCCTTTCACTTTGTCCGTCTGTCTGCGGATGATATGCCGTACTCATTTTCAATTTCGTTCCCAAATGATCGTGGAATTGTAGCCAAAATCTCGAATTAAACCTTGGATCTCTATCAGACACGATAGATACAGGAACTCCATGACGCATCATGATTTCATCCAGATACAATTTGACCAGCTTCTCTAATGAAAACCTTTCGTTTATTGGCAAGAAATGTGCTGACTTTGTCAATCGATCAATTACCACCCAAATCGCATCATGATTAGACTTGGTTTTAGGTAATCCTACCACGAAATCCATTGCGATATGTTCCCATTTCCATTCAGGTATGTCCAGTGGCTGAAGAAATCCACTCGGCCTTTGATGTTCCGCTTTAACTCTTTGGCACGTGTAACATTTGCTTATCCATTCCGCAATTTCCTTTTTCATGTTTGGCCACCAAAAATTTTCTTTCAAATCATGGTACATCTTTGTACTCCCAGGGTGAATTGAAAATCTCGAGTTATGCGTTTCTTGCAAAATCTCGTGCTTTAGTTCCACAACATCAGGTATCCAAATACGTGAGTTAACACGGTATATCCCTTTTCCATCCTTTTGAGCTTTAATTTCTTCTCCCGTCAACTTATTCCTTTCGTGATTGATCACTTGCTCTTGACAGCATCTAATCTTTTCCAAAATTTTAGGTTGAAACCGTACTGCATAAATGGCTTCACCTCCACATTCTGGAGTCTGCACCACTATTTCCATCTTTTCAAAGTCCTTGATTAATTCTTCTGATGATGTTAACATATTTAACTTTTCCTTTCGACTTAAAGCGTCAGCTACCACATTTGCCTTTCCAGGATGATAGTTTATCGCACAATCATAATCTTTGATTAATTCCAACCACCTTCTTTGTCGCATATTCAGTTCTTTCTGAGTAAAGATATACTTTAAGCTCTTATGGTCCGCATAAATCTCGCACTTTTCCCCGTACAAATAATGCCTCCAAATCTTAAGGGCAAATACAATTGCTGCCAATTCCAAATCGTGCGTTGGATACTTTTGCTCATGCGGTTTGAGTTGCCTTGACGCGTATGCTATTACCTTCCCGTGTTGCATTATCACGCATCCAAGTCCTTTATAGGAAGCATCACTGAATATCACAAATTCACCTTTATCATCTGGTAATACCAACACAGGGGCGGTTATCAATCTCTTCTTTAACTCTTGAAAACTTTCCTCGCAGTTTTCTGTCCAGACGAACTTCTCATTCTTTCTCGTCAATTTTGTCAATGGAACGGCAATCTTTGAGAAATCTTGCACAAATCTTCTATAGTATCCTGCTAATCCCAGAAAACTTCTGACTTCCGTCAGAGTCTTGGGTCTTTCCCAATTCATTACAGCTTCTATCTTGGCTGGATCCACTTTAATTCCTTCTTTATTAACTACATGACCAAGAAATTGCACTTCTTTTAGCCAAAATTCACACTTTGAAAACTTTGCATACAACTTCTCTTTTCGCAGAATTTCCAAGGAAATCCTCAAATGCTCATTATGGTCTTCCTCCGTTTTGGAATAAATCAGTATATCGTCAATAAACACAATCACGAACTTGTCCAAATACTGCTTGAACACTCTGTTCATAAGATCCATAAATGCAGCTGGCGCATTCGTCAAGCCAAATGCCATCACCAAAAACTCATAGTGTCCGTATCTCGTTCGGAACGCTGTCTTGGGTATATCTTCCGCTTTGATCTTTAATTGATGATACCCAGATCTTAAATCAATCTTTGAGAAATACGAAGCTCCTTTCAATTGGTCAAACAAGTCATCGATCCGCGGTAGAGGGTACTTATTCTTGATTGTCAACTTATTCAGTTCACGGTAATCGATACATAATCACATACTTCCATCCTTCTTCTTTACAAACAACACCGGTGCGCCCCACGGGGATACACTCGGTCGGATTACTCCTTTGTCCAACAATTCTTGCAACTGGGCTGCCAATTCCTTCATTTCAACCGGCGCCATGCGATAAGGAGCTTTCGACACTGGTTCCGTACCAGGAGCCAATTCAATCGTAAACTCGATCTCTCTGTCTGGAGGTAGTCCAGGCAATTCATCAGGAAACACGTCCGGGAAATCTCTTACTATCGGAATATCATCGATCCTTACAGATTCTTTCTCCACGTCCACGACATGAGCCAAATAAACTTCGCATTCTTGACGTATTAATCTTCTCGCCTCAATAACCGATAGAAATTTCTTTTCTTGCCTCCTTCCTTTAAATATCACTTCCTCACCATCCTTGGTTTTTAACTTCACTTTCTTACTTTTACACTCTATTTGCGCCTCGTGGTTTGACAACCAATCCATTCCTAGAATAACCTCAAATTCTCCTAATTTAAAAGGAATTAAGTCAGCAGAAAAGTGCCGACCTTCTATAAACACATCACAGCCAGGACAAAACTTATTAACAAGAATTTCTCTTGATTGGCTACCTCTATAATCAAATTAGGCTCTAGAGGGTACGCAACACAATTTAACTTATCAAGAATGCTTTCAGAAATAAAAGATCTGGTTGCTCCAGATTCCATCAAAACTTTTACTTCTACTGAGTTTATAACAAGCATACCTGCTACCACATCCACATCTTGCACCGCATCTTTCATTGACATGTTAAAGGTCCTAGCTCTGGGTTGAGCTGATGGTGCTGGGAGAGACGGCGGTCCAGCAATTCTGAGAACATTAGCCTTCTGTACAGGCTCCTTACAATTTCTAGCCATATGGCCTACCTTGCCACACTTGAAACAAGCCAAATCAGGCTTCCTTATTTCATTTGAACATTCTGAAGAATAATGCCCCTTCTGGTTGCACTTAAAACATGTTATATCCAGCTTATTACACCTACCCGGGTGTCTCTTTCCACAGTTCCTGCATTCTTGCATCTGGGGCCTGCTATCCTTTCCCGGTTGTCCAGCTTTCTGGAAACGGTTCTTCTGAGCTCCATTCCCGGGTCTAAACTTCTGAAACTTTTTGTTCTGACCTCCACCATTCTTTCCAAACTTTCCTCTGAACTTTGAACTTCCTTGCTCTTGCTCAGAGCTTTCAAACTTCCTCTTTCTTCCTTCATTTTCTCTTCAAGCAGCTTCCCGCTCACCTTCCACTATCATTGCCTTCTGAACCAAAGCAGCATAGTTCTTGATCTCCAACATTGCTATTTGACTCCTAATCCACGGCTTAAGTCCCTGCTGGAACCTCTTAGCCTTCTTTGCTTCAGTATTCACGTACTCTGGCACGAACCTTGCCAACTCCGAAAACTTCACCTCATATTCTGCTACCGACATTTCCTCCTGTCTAAGATCCAAAAATTTCATCTCCAATTGATCTTGCATATAACTTGGCAAAAATTTTTCCAAAAACATCTCAGTGAACTTCTCCCAAGATAAGTCTTTGCCTTCCAACAACGCCTTAGAAGACTCCCACCAAAAACTTGCTTCATCCCTCAAATAATAACTTGCGTACTGAGCTTTCTTATCGTCCTTAACTTCGGCTAGCACAAAAGCTTTTTCCATCTCTCTCAACCACGACTGTACTTTAATCGGATCTGGCAAACCTAAGAACTCTGGAGGGTGAACAGATTGAAAGTGCTTGAAATTTCCAACTTTTGGGGCCACAAGTTGTTGCAAAAGCTGAGCAAGTCTGCTCATCAAAGTGGTTTCTGGGTTTATTTCTGGGTCTTGGGTGGGAATTTCTTCTTCTTGGTGATCTGGTGAGTTGGCCATTTCTTACAAACCTGATTGAGCAATTATTTAGCAATACGATAGCATGGCATACATATAACAACAATTTTTATGAAATCTCTTTTGTGGGTTTTAAGTTTTACCCAATTTGCACATGCAATCCTATTACTACATAATTCTCATATCAGTGTTGTTTTATCATGGCACGGAATAGGGTTTTACGATCTTTAGACATGGTTGTACGAAAACATGGTTGTATTTAAAATATGGCATTGAGAACAGTTCATGAAATAATCAAGGTGCACAAAGGAAAACAAGATAATAGATTTATTTAATCAGAGGTTACATAGGAAATATTCTGGATTTTAAGGTTCTGAAACAAGGTACAATAAATAACAGGGTTAAACAGAGGAAAAACTGGAAAACATCCCCCTATCTACCCCTAACTTCCAACTATTACTACTACTGCACTGATCTGAAATACAACAAGATAAATGAAAAAGGGATCCCGGCATCTGACCAAGTATCCCAAAGCCTACCGGCGCTGAAAACAACAACAACAATCTACGGGCTCAACCAACATCCCTGTCTAATCATCTAGGATCTCTCTCAACACAACCAACATCCAGCGAATGATCTTATGCAGCCTCCGGGCCTCAGCATCAGCATCACTAGTGGATGGTCCCTCATCCAATCTCTTCCTGGCAACCTGCTCCACCATCTTCACTCGAACTCGCCACTCATCATCCATAACAGAAGCACTCTGCCTAGACTCCCTGGCTAGTCTATCCACCAAAGCTCCTAACTCAGGAATGCGGGAGTACACAAAGTCTCGGTCCTGGGCTAACTTGCCACCAACACTGACAGGAACAGTCTTAGGCATTTCCGACTCTGGCTCAGGGGCAGGGGTCTCTGAATCAGGCCTCAAGGGTGAAATCTGCATGGGAATCTCACTACTCTCAGAAGGGTCCTCCTCTGGGTCTGAACTAACATATACAAGCTCCTCTGGAGAGGGTGGAATAGGGTCCACAGGGGTACCAGTCAAGCAAATCTCTGAGTCTGAGTCACTACCACTACTAGGATCCTGAGAGAAAACATAAAACAGCAACCAAGAAACAATGTTATGGTCAAATAAAGCTTCCAGCTAACTCACACCCTAACTCTAGTTTCTTCTTTACCAATCAAACACTTTCCATAGACTATACCTAATAGTCTAACTCAACTCTACATGAGTCGAACTCTCTCGCGATATAGATATATTCCCGAAATACCCCATTTTAAAACCTAACTTGTCTCAGGGACTAGATCCTGTAGCTCTGATACCAACTTGTGACGCCCTCAATCTCGGGGTTAGGAAATGAGGACTCACACACCTCGATTCTAATAATAAAATATGCATAAACCCCGATTAACTCCTAACAGGATCAACGGGATAAAGTATGAGACAAGATTATAACTATCAATCACAGAATATAACTTACAAACCCAAAATATTATTAAATAATCAATATCGATTCCGGATGGGAACCGACATATAACCCATTGTATCTTTAAACACCACTTTCTAGGCGCGAGCTCACTCATAACCTGTACTACCTGCTCTGGCAACTGGAAGCCCTCAACACGATAGGGACCACCAGGTACGCTCTTACGAGCAGTGCGCCTAAGCCTGGCCATCTTCTTGCTTAACTGCCATGGTTAGATTAAGACAAAACAATGAGTATAAAACTCAGCAAGTAACTAAATAGCAGTTCTACAATAACAATTCTCAATATGCTTTGAACAAACTAGGGCATTCTATTTTAGCTAATCTAGGTGGCAGATTTCCATATATTCATTTTTGTTTTCTTTGAGATAAGGAAAGGTATCCGAAGAATAGTTGGGCTTTCAAGAAACAAGGCTCGAAACAGGATGAAAGCCGACATTCAACACAAATCATTATAGGATCAAAATAGATCTTTCGGTAGAGGAAAGTGTTATTTCTAGAGAACTAACAATGAGATTTACAGAAGGGGGGTTGAATGTAAATCTCAAAACTTTTTCAAGTTTTGAGCAGTTTATAAAGACTGTGTGTTCAAGATGAACAAGTGTGTGAATTGCTTTAAGCTGATACAGACAGATATATATTCAAACACAAATGTAAAGAACACAATAAACCTTTAAAAACTTTTCTGGTGGATTTGTTGTTCCACCAGAGATGGTATTTCAGAAATTCTGTGATCTAAGAATTTGATCACAGCTGCATCCTAGTACAAACTAGATAATTTTTCTCTCAAGATTTCTCTAAATAGCTCTGGAAAAATTCTCATCTAATTACTAGCTACTACTTGGTTTATATATTACCAAGTTTACAAGTGAAGATAAGGATATATAAAATAATAAAGTAAGATCTCCACTTGTTTCTTCTCCAGTTCACTCCAGTACTTTGTTGACTTAAAGTCTCTTTATACTAGAGTAGAACGGCTGCTTTTTCTGATGTTCCTGAAATTAGGCTGCCACATTTCAGTTATCTCTGTTCACCCACGTGCCTCTGTTTGTAGGTACAACTACCACTTATCAACGGTTAATCAACAGAACATCCGTTGAAGCTTTCATCCGTTGATGCACTCATCCGTTGAAGGATGTTATCCGTTGAAGCTTTAGAGACATCCGTTGAAGCTTAGCTTCTCATCCGTTGAAGGTCTTTAAGTCATCCGTTGATACCACTTCATTTATACAAAATTACAAGGCATGAAATATTTACAATTGGCCTTCCTATCTGCATATCTTCTAGTAGTCAACATGACTCATAGTTTCTCTCAACTTCTAAGAATTACATCTTAAATACAGAGACTGAAATATGCTACAACACTAGACTTATTTCTAAGTAAAGCTACACCATCAACGGATAGCCAAAGTGGTCCTATCCGTTGAGGCTACAGACACTGAATTTCTACTTAAGTGTTTTGTTAAACATATCATCAAACTAATGCACATATATTCCTAACAATCTCCCCCTATTTATGTCTATAAGAATTGTAGGCATAAATTCAGGGTTAACTTGATGATAACAAAACACTTAACAGATATATGAATTGAAACTAAGTAGAAATTTGAAAATGCTGCAAAAATGTATGTACTAGGAGGAAATTGAAGATTTACAGTATTCCAAGGATACTCCTTTAGCCTGAGCAAATCATCTTTTTCTTCTTTGTTCTGGTTTTCTTTCCTAGCCCTTTGTCATTTTCCTCAATTTGGAGTTGGAGTTGTCTGAAGAATTCAGCTTCATCTTCAACACTGATATCCAACTTAGATTGCATTTCCTTGAGAGTTTCATTGCTGGCAATCTTGAGTTGGTCTTCAAGTCTGAAAAATCTTCTGACTCCTTTATCATCTCTAAATTCCATCAACCAATGAGGTGATTTGTGAATTGTAATTCCCCTTTCTTGAATGAGTAAAGTCCTGGGTAAAGCATTGGGCTCCTTCTAAGTTTTCCTTATATTGGCAATCTTGTTGAGAATTTCAGTCTTGGCAGTTCTGGTAAAGCCAGAATCCTTTTGTATAGCTGAAAAGACTCTAATCAAGGTAGAGTAGCCTTCATTCAGAATCCTGTGGAGAGGCCATGTTCTTTCCCCAGCTCCTTTGTATCTGAACACTAATCTCTCTGGTAGCTGTCTGTAAGCAGCTATTCCTCTTACATCCTCCAGCTCATCCAGATAGAGTTCAATGTCTGAAATTTCTTTTATGTCACAGATGTGAACATAATCATCTTTAGAAATGGATGGCTTAGGCTTAGGCTTTTGTTTTTGAGTGAATTTCTTAAAGGTTATGGGAGGTGTAGATTTGGGTTTTCTTTTCTGTTTTTTTGGTAGTGGAAGAGTGGTTAGAAAGGTAGGCAATTTGATGGTGTCCCAATCAATAGGTTCCTCTTTTGGAATGATTGGTTCACCATGGATGTTTATAGTGGGATTAGCAACAAGAGGTTCAGGTATGGAAGGTAGTGGTTTAGATATAGATTTGGTTACTTCAGTATTATCTTCACTCCTTCTATGTGCCTTAGCCTTTCTTCTGTTTCCCTTCTGCCATTCCTCTCTTTCTTCCATACTCTCACCAAATATACTCCCAAAAACCTCATCTAGGTTTGCAATCTTGTCTTCACCCCTGACTTCAATTCCTTTCTCTTCTTCAACTTGACTTGACTTTAGCTGTTGTTCAAGCTTTGCTTGTGCTCTTTTGTCAGCCTTTAGTTGCTTGACTTCTTCCTTCTTGGCTATTGAGAATTTGGGATGTCCTTGCATCACACATATGCTCTTTCCCTCTCTAGAGATAATAGCCCTATTTCTCCTTACAGCCTCATCCATGGTCTCTTTGAGATAAGCAATACTCCTACCTAAAAGCTTGTTCTCATCAGCTTTTGGAGGAGGAAAGTCCACTTCTTTTAAAGGATTCTTTGTAGAGTCCTTATTGGATCTTTTATTGGGCTTGAGAATTATAGCTTGTAGTTCTTTGGAAGAAGCTTCTCCATCCTTATGTCTCCCTACTGGCTTGAGCTCCATGTTGATTGGTTCAATCTTTGTGCTATATTTCACAGATGTTGATTTATCTTGTGTAGAGCCAAACAACAGTTGCAACCTTTCATCAATTCTCCTCCTTTGCTCTTTCACTTGAATTTCAGCTGCTGCTAGCTGAATCAAATCAATTCCATCATGCTTTCCTTTGATTTGAATGATTGGAGAAGTAGTGATGGCAGGAACTAGCACTTTAGATATTTTGATTTTTGTAGTTGGCTCTCCTTCCCCTTCCCTTTTACTCTCCCCCTTTTTGTTATCATCAAGAAGAGGGGTCAAGCCTTGTGCTTTTGCCAGCTGCATTAGGAGACTGGTTTGAGATTGTTGGTTGTGAAGAATGGTGGCCACAGAATCTTCAATAACTTGAACTCTGTCTTCCAACTTGGCCAGCCTTTTCTCAGTAACTGATTCCTTTTTCAATCTCAAAACCAAGTCCTGCAATGTACCATAGGGCATGACTGAATCCAATTTTTCAGAACTGTAGGATTTCAAGTCAGCAATATCCTTCCTGAGATCATCCATACTCAGATTCTGCTTTACTTGCTGCAACTTCATGAGATGCAGTGAGTCCAGGTGAGCTTGAAGGATAGCCTTGATACTTGCATGTGAAGTGTTCTGAATGGCCTGTTGAATAGTGTTGATTTGTTTGACTAAGGAGACATTGAATTCCCCTGATCTATACTCCTTTGTCAAAGCCCATTCAGGTAGATTTGGAATTGAACTAGGGCCTTCATCTCCCCCTAAGTTCATGCTTCCATCAAAGGAAACAGAGTCATCATCATCAGAATTTACTCCAAATTCCTCAGATGGCTCACCAGCTGTAGAAGGCATCTTATTAATAGCAGCTTTATCCCTTTGAAGAGATTCTGTTGTGTGTACTAGATGTAGTGTCTTTTCTGCCTCCTCATTGCCCTGAGCAGCCAACATTTGATAGGCTGACACAGGATGAGTAAAAGTGTCAGCATCCAAGGAAATGTTATCAATTACAGCTTTGTAATGTTGCTGAAATTGTCTTTCCTTTTCAGCATCATCCACAATCATTGACTCACTAGCAATGGCTGGTTCCACCCTTATATCTACTGTACCTGCCTTTCTCTCTTTTTCTCTATTTTCTTGCATCAGGGGCTCCCCCTGGCTCACACAACTCACTCCCTCACCTTCACCTACTAAGGTGGTACTCCTCTCACTTACTTTTGCCATGCTGGAAGAAATAGCATGCATTTTTGAGCTCTCAATCTCTCCTTTTGCCTGGGAGCAACCCAGCCTCTCACTCAAATTTTCACACCCTTCCCTCAATCCTAAGAGTGATTGCACAGTATTCATGTCTTCTACACTTGGAATTGATTCAGTTATGTGTGGAGAGACTATCAACGGATGTGGAATATCCGTTGAAGGTGAAACTGATGTTATCAACGGATAACTGCTGTTAAGCTTATCCGTTGAAGAGCAACCACTTGTCAACGGATGAGTGATATCCGTTGAAGAAGGAAAAGAAGTTGAAATTGAAAGTGATATAACTGTTGAATCTGTGTAGATTGATTTGAGATGTGGTGACACAGATCCTTCAATTATATCTGAAAGAATTTGCGGGTGATCCAACAAATCATCTAAGAGATGATGATCACCTGCACTTGAGTGGGGCTCCTCCCTGAGTTGTAAAGAGGGAGAATCAGGAATTGATGGGAATAACATATCCACATCCAGAGATGGTGATGAAGTGTTTGGTGATTGATGTGTGATTATTGTGAGAGAATGGGGCTGTGACTCCACATTTATTGGAGCCACATCAAACTGAGTTTGAGAAGGCATAGATACAGAAGGATGTATCTGTGCAGTGTGTGCACCCTGTGTAGAAGATTGGGTTCTAGCCTTCTTTCTTCTAATAAAAGCTTTTGTTGGTGAGTGTTTGGCTTCAGTGTCCCTCCCTCGTTTGTTCTGTGTTCCTGGTTGGGAACTATTTTCAATAGTAACATCCTTTTGGGAGGATGCAACTAGGGATGTGCTAGATACCTTTTTAACCACCACAGCTTTTTGAGAAACTGTGGCTTGGCTAGCTTGGGAAGCACTTAACTCTCCTTCCTTATCCTGGGGGTTTCTTTGATGTTCACCCCTCCCCTCACCACTCACACCCTGTTCACTCCCCTCAGGGTTAATGGTTGGTGTTACAACTGTTGTCTTTTGAGAAACAACAGAGGTGGTTTTCTTTGTCTTTGATTTTGAAAGTTTAGTTTTGGTGACCTTGGTAGAAATCTGTTGGGGCATTGTCACAGATTTCATGGCCACACTAGAAGATAAAGAAATAGAGGGGTTGGAAGAAGTAGGAGTTGTAGAAGCAATTACCTCACCTACCTGAGGTGCATTCATGATTGGTAAATATACCAATGGCACACTGCTGTTGAGATCCATTCTCAATAAATCTGCAAGAACTCTTTTCTCTTGTGCCCAGCACTTGAGTTTATTATTCTCATTGATTATGACCAAACCTTCAGCAACATGGTTAGCCAATAACATAAAGAATCTAGCATAATAGATGTTATTAGGTCTATTAGCTTTGTTACCTAATCTAGTACCCAATTCTAGCATCACATAGTTGCTAAGGTTAAAATACCTATCAGAAAGAAGCATATAGAGCATATTAACAAGAGATGAAGTTATGGCATCAAAATTACTAATTTTCCCAGAGAAAACCTTTATAAAGGCATCCCCAAGAAAACTCCATTCTTTCCTAAGGCCTTTTCTTCTAATACTCCCTAAACTAGCAGAGTTGAGAGAATAACCTATGGAATCTAACATGCTGGATACATCATTATCAGTGTGTGGTGTCATGGCATTGTTCTCAGGTAATTTAAAACATGCTTGTAAATCATCACAGTTAATACAGTGATTTTTACCTTTGAGAGTGAAGGAGATAGTCATATCTATGGAGTTGAACTCAGCAGTTGTCCAAATCTCCTCAATTACTTCACAGTAAATAGTTGGGGCTTCCAGCATTGCATAGCTAAGTTTACAGTTTTTGATGAAGTCCATCATTTTGTGATAGTCTGAATGGGCTTCATTCTTTTCTACCAAAGCTATGAAATTGTTCTTCTCATAGATGAACCCAGATTGAGACATAATTTTCACGACTGGTGCCATTGTTGTGAGTAGAAATTGCAGAGAATAACTTGAAGGTTTTGCAGAGAGAAAATGGTAAATGCTTGAAATTTTAAGAAAGCGTAAAGTAAAAATGAAAAATCAGAAGGGCTTATATGCTTTCAAAAAAAAAATTAGTAAAAGATTAATCAATAAGTATATGTTAGTGAATTTCAGCCGTTTAAGAATAAACTATAAGTATTCTAACAACTACCTTTAAAACCAATACATACAGATGTATGTATGAGTATCAACGGTTAAGAAAATAGAATCAACGGCTGTGAAACACCTGAATCGACTGATGTGACATTTCAACGGATAAGGCAAATTGTCATCCGTTGAAAGGTACTTCAGTTTTATCCGTTGACGGATAAAAATTCCAGAAATGTATTTGTCTTTCAACGGATAATGAATATCCGTTGATAGAGCAATTTTGACTTTCAATGGATAGGAAACATCCGTTGATGGTATAAACTTTGTTAAAAGTCAAATTTGTTCTAGCAACTAATATATTTCAGGCTTCAATTCAAATTGCAATAAGGACATGAATTTTAAGAGTAATTAAGCATACCTAGCTCACTTACTAATCTTGTGAATATTGATTCATCAAGTGGCTTGGTAAATATGTCTGCAATTTGTTGTTCACTTGGAACAAAATATAGTTCCACTGTACCATTCATGACATGCTCCCTAATGAAGTGGTACTTGATATCAATGTGCTTGGTTCTTGAGTGCTGTACAGGATTCTCTGTTATGGCTATGGCACTTGTGTTGTCACAAAAGATAGGAATTCTATCAACATGAAGTCCATAGTCAAGGAGTTGATTTCTCATCCATAACACTTGAGAGCAGCAACTTCCAGCAGCAATGTATTCAGCCTCTGCTGTAGAAGTAGAGACTGAATTTTGCTTTTTTGCTAAACCATGATACAAGCTTGTTTCCCAGGAATTGGCAGGAGCCTGTTGTACTTTTCCTGTCTATTTTGCAACCTGCATAGTCTGCATCTGAATAACCAATTAGATCAAAGCCAGATTCTCTAGGATACCAAATACCTAAATTTGGTGTACCCTTGAGATATCTGAAAATCCTTTTGATAGCTATTAAGTGAGACTCTCTAGGATCAGCTTGAAATCTAGCACACAGACATGTAGCAAACATTATATCTGGTCTGCTAGCAGTTAAATATAAAAGTGAACCAACCATGCCTCTATAACTTGTAATGTCCACAGACCTTTCAGTCTTATTTAATTCAAGTTTGGTGGCAGTGGCCATGGGAGTTTTTACAGATGAACATTCCATTAAGTCAAACTTCTTTAAAAGATCATGAATATATTTAGTTTGACTATTGAAAATTCCATTACTAACTTGTTTAATTTGTAAACCAAGAAAATAGGTTAGTTCTCTCATAAGGCTCATTTCATAATTACTTTGCATTAGCTTAGCAAACTTTTTACAAAGTTTATCATCTTTAGAACCAAATATTATGTCATCTACATAAATTTGAACAAGTATACTAGAGCCATTAACATTTCTAAAGAAGAGAGTTTTATCAACAGTACCTCTAGTGAAGTGATTCTCCAAAAGAAATTTTGATAAGGTTTCATACCAGGCTCTAGGTGCTTGCTTCAGTCCATAGAGTGCTTTCAACAGATAATACACATAGTCTGGAAAATTTGGATCTTCAAATCCTGGAGGTTGACTTACATAGACTTCTTCCTCTAATTTCCCATTTAGAAATGCACTCTTGACATCCATTTGATAGACTTTGAAATTGGCATGAGCTGCATAGGCTAGAAAAATTCTGATGGCTTCAAGTCTTGCAACAGGAGCATATGTCTCATCAAAATCTATTCCCTCTTGCTGAGAATAGCCTTTAGCAACCAATCTGGCTTTATTCCTTATGATAATGCCATTTTCATCCATCTTGTTTCTGAATACCCATTTTGTGTCAATAGGACTCTTGTTCTTTGGTTTGGGTACCAGCTTCCAAACTTGGTTTCTCTCAAATTGGTTTAGCTCTTCCTGCATAGCTAATATCCAATCTGGATCCAATAAGGCTTCTTCCACTTTCTTAGGTTCCTCCTGAGATAGAAAACTACTATACAGACATTCATCTTGAGTAGCTCTTCTTGTTTGCACTTTAGATGATGCATCACCAATGATCAGTTCAAAGGGATGATTCTTGGTCCATTTCCTTTGAAGTGGAAGATGTGCTCTAGATGAGGTGGCCTCAGTATTGTCATGATGTGAGACAGAGTGTTGACTAGTTGAAACTCCCCCTGAGTTGTTGGTCCTTTGCAGGGAACTTGGAGTTCTATCAACTGATGATGTAAATCGATTATCCGTTGATGAACTATGATCAACGGATGCTTCATTTAGTACTTCAACGGATGATACACCATGTCTTTCAACGGATACTGCATTGCCTCTATCAACGGATGCAGAATTCTGACTTTCAACGGATGCAGTATTTTGTGCATTATCCAAGGGCATGTTTTGAATCCCTTTTGAAGTGTTATCTCCATCAGTCTCCTCTTCACTATCATCACAATATATCTCAATGTTGTCGATTTTGAGTCTCTCATATTGTCCCTCATCTGTTAGTCCATCAATCTTTTTATCATCAAACACAACATGCACAGATTCCATAACAATGTTGGTTCTTAGATTGTAGACCCTATAAGATTTTCCAGCTGAATAACCAACAAATATCCCTTCATCAGCCTTTGCATCAAACTTCCCTTTATGGTCAGATTGATTCCTTAGTATAAAGCATTTACATCCAAAGACATGAAGAAAGTTTAGAGTTGGTTTTCTTCTCTTGAACAACTGATAAGGAGTCATGCCTTTAGCTTGATTGATCAAAGAGATATTTTGAGTGAAACAGGCACAATTAACAGCTTCAGCCCAGAAATATGTTGGTAACTTTGATTCTTCAAGCATTGTTCTGGCAGCCTCAATTAAAGATCGGTTCTTTCTTTCAACTACCCCATTTTGCTGAGGTGTTCTTGGAGCTGAGAACTCATGCATGATTCCATTTTCTTCACAGAACAGCCTCATTGATAAATTCTTGAACTCAGTTCCATTGTCACTCCTGATATTCCTAACCTTCAGGTCAGGATGATTATTGACTTGCCTGATGTGATTGATAATGATTTCACTTGCTTCATTCTTTGATCCAAGAAAATAGACCCATGAAAACTTTGAGAAATCATCTACAATCACTAAGCAATATCTTTTTCTTGCAATTGACAATACATTGACTGGTCCAAACAAATCCATATGTAGCAGCTGTAATGGTTCATCAATTGTTGTTTCAAGCTTCTTTTTGAATGATGCTTTCCTTTGTTTGCCTTTCTGACAAGCATCACACAAACCATCCCTTGAGAATTCAACAAGAGGAATTCCTCTTACTAGGTCCTTTTTGACTAGATCATTCATTGTCTTGAAATTCAAATGGGATAGCTTCTTGTGCCATAGCCAACTCTCAACTGAACTTGCTTTGCTGAAGAGACAAGTAATAGATTCTGCATTTGCAGAGTTGAAGTCAGCTAAGTACACATTTCCTTTTCTAACTCCAGTTAGAACCACTTTGTTGTCTTTCTTACTAGTGACAACACAGGCTTCAGAATTGAAGGAAACTGTATTCCCTTTATCACATAGTTGACTGATGCTCAGTAAGTTATGTTTGAGACCATCAACTAATGCAACTTCATCAATGATGACATTCCTTGTTGAAATCAAGCCATATCCCATAGTAAACCCTTTGCTGTCATCTCCAAAGGTTATGCTAGGGCCAGCTCTTTCCTTAAACTCTGTGAGCAGGGAGAAATCTCTTGTCATGTGTCTTGAACAGCCACTGTCCAAGTACCATAGATTTCTTCTATTTCCCTGCACACCATAAAATCAATCAATTTGATTTTGGTACCCAAGTTTCCTTGGGTCCATTCTTGTTAGCCTTTCTCCTAGACTTCATTCCTCCTGCATCTCTAGACTTAGGTAACTTTGAGTCAACCTTGGTCTTGGATGTAGTTGGTTGAGGTGTAGGGTTAGTCACAGAATCATTTAGCATATTTGGAATATGATGAGGCATGGATTGTGCATACATGTTATTCCACATAGGCATATTGTATGGCATTTGAGGCATACTAAATGCAGCAAGATAAGGATTGTTAAAATATGGCATGTTTGCAAAATGTGCATAAGGATTCTGTTGAGACATAGTAGGCATAGCATGTAGAGATGATGCAGACATGTTAGGCATGGAAGAGGGTACAGTTATGGGGGTTTTCTTAATAGATTTGCAATTAGCAGATAGATGATTAACACTACTACAATGCACACAGCTTTTTCTAGGAGCATACCTATCAGGTGTGTAATTGTTATGTTTGTTAACACCTACCTTCCCATTTCTGTTAGATTTTCTTTTAGTTTCCTTTTTATCCTCAACCATCTTGAGCCTATTATTTAACTGTTCTAAGGTCATGTGCCCTATATTCACCTTACTGACATCTTTGGATGTGCTTGCTTCTTCTTTAACAAAGTTCTTGGAAGTTGAACCAAACTTTTTGTTGAGTTTCTTTAGATTTTCACTATTAGAAACATCTGCCTGTTTTAATTGAGGAACCTTCAACGGATGCTCATTTTCTTCCTTCAACGGATAACCTTCATCATCCGTTGATTCCACATCCGTTGACAGCCCATCAATTAATTCCAGTTTCTTTTTATTTTTATCCCAGGCAGTTTCACAGAATGATTCAATTCCTTGGACCTTGGCAATTTGAGCACTAACATCCCTAGATGTTTTCCAGGCTTTAATCACCTCTTGCTCTCTCTTTAATTGATTAGAATGTATTTCTACTTTCTTAATAGATTCAGCTAGTTCATTCTCAACAGATATACAATGCAGCTTGGTTTTCTCTAGGTCAATCAACTTATCTTCTAACATAGCATTTCTATTACTTAAAAACAGATTGTTCTCTTTAATCCTACTATTTTCTTTAGCAAGAGATTTAAGAGACACATGCAAATGATACAATTCAGTAGACATGTCATTAAAAGCATCATTGCACTCTTCTTTAGTAAGTTGTGTTACATCAGTAGTGATTACCTGAGTTGTTACCTGATTGCTTGATGAACTAACTTCATTTTCCTCAGAATCAGCCATGAGAGCTAAGTTGACATACTCCACATCTTCATTCTCTTCCTCTCCATCAGCTGCCCAATCTTTTTCTTGAGTAATGAAAGCCCTTTCCTTTTGCTTGAGCAGATCAAAATATTTCTTCTTGTAATCTACTTGGTCAAATTTCTTCTTTTCAGAAGTTGGCTTTCTGCACTCACTTGCAAAGTGTCCACTTATACCACAATTGAAACACTTGAACTTTGATTTGTCCACCATGTTTTTATGAGGTTTAGTGGCTCTAGTGTTTTTCTTAAACTTCATCTTTGCAAATCTCCTGGACAGAAATGCAAGATGCTCATCAATACTATCAGAGTCATCTTGACTGGAGTTGTCTTCATTCTCAGCAACTTGCTCTTTTCCTTTGCTTGATTCCTGATTTCTTGTACCATCTTTGGAGTTTGATGTAGATCTCACAGTTTCTTGTCTGCATTCCCTCTCATTTTCAGCTACCAATGCAACTGAACTTCCTTTCTTTCTCCCCTTCTCCAATACCTCATCCTGTTCCAACTCTAGTTCATAAGTCTTCTTATCCTTGTGGACTTCTTCTGTGTCTTCCATTGTCCATTCTGCTCTAGGTTTTGGAATGGATTGACCAACAGCAATTGTGGCCGTAGCAACTGTGGCTACTTTGTGGGGAATGTGAGGACCATTCTCAATACAGTTTACATAACCTTCATCTTGGGAGAGTAGATGAAGGTGCATTTTCACCTTCCAGTGGTGATAACTGTCTCTGTCAAGAACTGGGATTTTTACTCCAATATCCTTCTTACTCATCTTTGTTAGATTCCAAGATCTTTAAACTCTTTGTTTGTCAAGAGCCCGCTCTGATACCAATTGTTATTTCTAGAGAACTAACAATGAGATTTACAGAAGGGGGGTTGAATGTAAATCTCAAAACTTTTTCAAGTTTTGAGCAGTTTATAAAGACTGTGTGTTCAAGATGAACAAGTGTGTGAATTGCTTTAAGCTGATACAGACAGATATATATTCAAACACAAATGTAAAGAACACAATAAACCTTTAAAAACTTTTCTGGTGGATTTGTTGTTCCACCAGAGATGGTATTTCAGAAATTCTGTGATCTAAGAATTTGATCACAGCTGCATCCTAGTACAAACTGTTGGATTTTTAATCGCAGCGGGGCGTGGAAAAACACTTTTACACACACAAAATCCAAATAAAAGCATATAAATCGTGAATAAAAATTCGAGAGATCGAATCTAACCTTTTAAATATTAATCGGAGACAACGATCAGAGATCCTTAGCAGTTGCTCCTCAAGTGTGAAGCACTCCACCGGTATCCACCAAGAAAACGACTTTTAGGAGGAGGAGGAGGTGGAGAGAATTTGGTTTTCTGAAACTTTTGGGTTTCTCGGGTTCGAATAAAATAGGGTCTATAATAGTGTATTTATAGGCAAAATTTTCAGCTGAAATTTTCCCATAAATAATATTATTATTATCCCATTTATTATTCTCATTAATAATTAAAACAACTTTTAATTATTAATCCTTTTTCTAAACACTTTAGAAATAATTCTCTCTCTTGATTTAATTTCTAAAAATTAAATCCTTAATTAATAATATTAAGAACTTTTCTTAATTAATTTATAATCAATTAAATCTTATTTAATCAATTATTAAATTTTCCAATTAATTATTTATTTCACAAATAAATAATTATTAGCCATTATTAATTAATTCCTCCACCATAAAATCATTCTCTTTTTATGGTGTGACCCTGTAGGTTCAATATTAAGCCGGTAGTAGAAATAAATAATAATAAAACTATTTTATCATTATTTATATAAATTCTCTAATTTATTAAATATGATTAATTAATTAATCACATTTATTCTACATCGTGAGTGATGCTTTTCAACATATCGCGACTATCCGGATAATATGAATTCACTGCTTAGAATACCAAGAACCTGTCAGTGAATAGTTACCGTACAATAAATTCCTTCTACCCTACAATGTCCCGATTAAATACAAGGCATGGAACTCGTGTCAAGCCTATCAAATTCAATCACTTTGCTTACCATTTACTATGCGTAGTTCTATGCAAATTAGAAACTTCTTTCTAATTTCATTTACTCTGGCCAGAGATTCCTGAACTAGCATAAGTGGATCAGCCTTGAACATTCGCTTCCTTCACTGGAAGGGGTAGATCCTTTATTGATCATACACTATCTTCGTGTACAAATTCCTATACCCAGAAGAGCCCTAATAATTGTCCCTGGAGACTAAGAACTAAACCAAAGCATAGTTCAGTGTACACAAGATGACTATGATGATCTCAAGTCTAAGGATACTTGTACAACTATCACTAAGCGAACAACTGCTGACACGTGAGTGAACTCCATCAGTTGTTCAGCTGGGCGAGTCATGTTCAGTGAACTTATTCTATAATAAGCACCTACATACTAGCTATAGTGTCACCACACAAATATCTATGAGAACAGACATCCTTCATAATGAAGCAAGCATAGTATGTACCGATCTTTGCGGATTATTAATTACCAGTTAGTAATCCTATGACCAGGAACTATTTAAGTTTAGAGTTATCATATTTTTAGGTCTCACTATTATGATCTCATCATAATCCATAAAAAGCTTTACTCTAAACTATGGTATATCTTATTTAAACACTTAAATAGATAAAGCCCGTAATAAAAACAAAACAAGTCTTTATTAATATCAATGAAATCAAAACAGATTACATAAAAGTTATTCCTAAGAGCGATTGGCTTAGTACAAGTGGGAGATTGAAATGAATATGTCCTAAGTCCAATCATGTATTAGGATTTAGGAATAACTTTTATGTAATCTGTTTTGATTTCATTGATATTAATAAAGACTTGTTTTGTTTTTATTACGGGCTTTATCTATTTAAGTGTTTAAATAAGATATACCATAGTTTAGAGTAAAGCTTTTTATGGATTATGATGAGATCATAATAGTGAGACCTAAAAAGATGATAACTCTAAACTATGGTATATCTTATTTAAACACTTAAATAGATAAAGCCCGTAATAAAAACAAAACAAGTCTTTATTAATATCAATGAAATCAAAACAGATTACATAAAAGTTATTCCTAAATCCTAATACATGATTGGACTTAGGACATATTCCTTTCAATCTCCCACTTGTACTAAGCCAATCGCTCTGATACCAATGTTGGATTTTTAATCGCAGCGGGGCGTGGAAAAACACTTTTACACACACAAAATCCAAATAAAAGCATATAAATCGTGAATAAAAATTCGAGAGATCGAATCTAACCTTTTAAATATTAATCGGAGACAACGATCAGAGATCCTTAGCAGTTGCTCCTCAAGTGTGAAGCACTCCACCGGTATCCACCAAGAAAACGACTTTTAGGAGGAGGAGGAGGTGGTTGGTATCAGAGCATAGGTTGTATGCATATAGATCTGTGGTAAAAATTTCATAATTTTATGTGCTTGTATGAATTAATTATGATTTTTACAAGTTATATTATGGATTAATTTTGTCTGATGAGAAATCGTTTCTCAGAATAATTTTGAATGTTGATCTGGGTTCTACAAGTGTTGTAGATCATCTGGGTATTTTTTTCATAATTTTAGGATGTATAGATTTTTTATTATGAATTTTTGAAATTGTTGCAATTAAATTCGTAATTAAATTAAGTCATATATATATAAATAAATTGTTAGTATATATATATTATGTATATAAAGCTGCCTGTGTCTGTGTTGTCTGCTGTTTATGCTGCATTTAAAAGACAGGTGAAGTACAGGCACGGAAACCGAGAATAGGTTTTGTCAGGCGCACAGAAAAGACGCAGCGCGTGAAGAGCAAACGCTGGGGAAAACGGTGTTGCGCATTCTGGGAATGCGTTACACCCTGTAACGCATTTACGGAATGCGTTACACCTTTTAAATGGCTTAAAAGGCTTGTAACGCGTTCCTGTAATGCGTTACAGCTCGTCTGTTGATTTTAAAATTGATTTTCTGGGAGTTTCGTAACTCCGTTTTGGGCGTGCAATATACCGTTGGATTCGTTTTTCCGAGACGGATCTAATGGAGTGATCAATTTTAGTTTATATAAAAGTTTTTTAACTGTTTATATTTCCATGAAGTGTTTTAAAGCTATTTTTGACTGTTTTTAATTGCTTTTAAATGCTTCATGTGATACATAGAGATGTATAATGCTTAGACTAATGTGCTAGATGATACAACATGCCTACCTTGATGTTTATTCATGTTGATATATGTGATATATGCTTAGTTTATCATGCGATGATAGATTTAGGTGAACTTGAATGAACATAAGGCGTTTGTTAGACAACCTAGTATAGTGAAATTGTTTCATAACCTTAAGAATAATATTATGAATACAATCATGAGATTCTTGTGTTTTTGAAACACGTAATTGAATATGAATTTTCGATATGAGAGAAGGATGATTCTGTCAACAACAGATTTCTATCTGTAAGAAAGGGTTATTAAGTGACGCCTCTTGACAATGCTCCACCCGATCTGGGAATCGTCTGATTATTGATTATTGATTTGAAATATTTAATTTAAAAGGAAGAATCTCTTTATAATATGATTATGATTGTAACGCAATATAATCCCTCTAAAATTAAATAATATCAAGTAGTAATTGGCCAATGATACAACGGGCTTGTGTCGGTCATAGCCTTCCAACATGATAGAAAAGTAGTTCTTATTTTTGAATCATTGTCGGTTCGTGCTACAGCCGAGGGCTTTGATTTCGAAATAAGAAATACTTGTCTATTACATAGAGATGTGTACATTGAATAAGAATCTAAAGGTCGGTACGTGCTACAGCCGTGGGCCTTTGGGGACTGATTCAACTGTACGGAATGTTGGGTTAGACTTGACTTAGAATATTGAGTTTGTCGTGCTACAGCCGAGACTCAATTATTCAAGAGGCTAAAGTTTGATTAGGGAATAACATGAGATGTAATTGACAAGAGTTGTCTACCTATTGAACATTGCATGGCGGTTCGTGCTACAGCCGGGGTCGTGTAATGGAATGTAGGATCCCTATTCCCACTAGCATTATGAATGCTTAATTTTTCATGTAGGGGGTTGAATAAATTAGGAAAACTAGTGGGAGCCACTTATGAATAAAGACCCGATTCATATAGTGTTTTGACCTATAATGAGGCTATGAGTAGTGTTGACTCAGAGAAATGGCATAGTGCCATGAAATCCAGAATGGAATCTATGTATACGGTATACAAAAGATAGATTATAGCAGATGGCCAGGTGGAGACCTATAAGGCCAGGCTTATGGCAAAAGGATTCAAACAAAGGCAATGGATTGACTTTGATGAAACCTTTTACCTATAGCCCTATTAAAATCAGTTCGGATTTTGCTTGCGATTAATATGGTTTAAAGCGAGCTTCTCGAAAGATGGAACATTCGTTTTGATGAGACAATCAAAGAGTTTGATTTTATCAAAAACGTGGATGAACCATGTGTCTACAAAAGGGTTAGTGGGAGCGCGATAACATTTCTTGTATTGTATTGAAATAGAGTTGACACACATAACAACATAGCAGACCCACTCACAAAGCTACTTTTTGAAAGTCACTTTGATCGTCATAAAGATGAGATGGGTATTAGATACCAGAGTGATTGGCTTAGTACAAGTGGGAGATTGAAAGGAATATGTCCTAAGTCCAATCATGTATTAGGATTTAGGAATAACTTTTCACAAACTAGATAATTTTTCTCTCAAGATTTTTCTAAATAGCTCTGGAAAAATTCTCATCTAATTACTAGCTACTACTTGGTTTATATATTACCAAGTTTATAAGTGAAGACAAGGATATATAAAATAATAAAGTAAGATCTCCACTTGTTTCTTCTCCAGTTCACTCCAGTACTTTGTTGACTTAAAGTCTCTTTATACTAGAGTAGAACGGCTGCTTTTTCTGATGTTCCTAAAATTAGGCTGCCACATTTCAGTTATCTCTGTTCACCCACGTGCCTCTGTTTGTAGGTACAACTACCACTTATCAACGGTTAATCAACAGAACATCCGTTGAAGCTTTCATCCGTTGATGCACTCATCCGTTGAAGGATGTTATCCGTTGAAGCTTTAGAGACATCCGTTGAAGCTTAGCTTCTCATCCGTTGAAGGTCTTTAAGTCATCCGTTGATACCACTTCATTTATACAAAATTACAAGGCATGAAATATTTACAATTGGCCTTCCTATCTGCATATCTTCTAGTAGTCAACATGACTCATAGTTTCTCTCAACTTCTAAGAATTACATCTTAAATACAGAGACTGAAATATGCTACAACACTAGACTTATTTCTAAGTAAAGCTACACCATCAACGGATAGCCAAAGTGGTCTTATCCGTTGAGGCTACAGACACTGAATTTCTACTTAAGTGTTTTGTTAAACATATCATCAAACTAATGCACATATATTCCTAACAGAAAGCAACAGTATTTCAAGATATAGAATCATTCATATGATCAACAATTTCAGGAATCAGGGTTCTGAGCCTTAAGCTCCACAATAACATAATCAGCTCTTTTCAAAGCAGTATAAAATATTTTCATTTCCAGAAATCAATTTACTGAATAAAAGTTTCAGTTCCCTTTTTAAATAATCATTTAAAACCCATGATTGGATCACTTATCTTTCCATTTCATTATATACGGGTGATCAGCCCGTATCGACCTCCATTCCGGTCTTTAAGGTACCATTCGGCATAATTTCAGCCATAAATTGGACTAGTCCCACTAGCCTCTTACCATGACTGGACTAGTCCCACTAGCCTCTTACGTCTCAATCCAATCCATCAGGAATTCATTTGGAAAACCTTGAGTTGGAAAACAAATAGGTTTTCTAAAATCCATTTTATCATTACCAAGCATTTGAAATCATTCGGACTCTTTCAAGTCAAAACTCATTCTTAATTCAGATTTTAAAGAAACAAAGTTCAGGGAGTGAATCAAAGATACGCAAGGAACAATTCTCAAGGATCTTGCATCAAAGATAATAAGGTACTAAATTTGAAGGATCAGTAATAACTTAGGGATCATTAGGGCGATCAAGAGAAACAGGGTATCATTAACAGAGTTATCCAAGATAATTAAAGGTTCAATATGATTCATGGCATTATAGGAAACTGGAACAGAAAGGCAGATTATCAAAGGGTGAAATCAATAGGATTATCAATAACAGGTTATCAAGAACAAGGGTACTTCAAATTAATATCAGGGTTTCATAAAGCAAAGGTTTCATACTTTAACAGTTCAATACTCTACATGGTATGAACAACATTTCCTTTATAATCATTTCACAAGTAATCAGAGTTACTTGCCTGAAATTGCTTTCCTGATGGTTGAACTACTGCCACCTAGTATACTTTTCCCTTTCCTAGCCCGAATGCCCTCACGCTCCGAATCTACAATAAAAACCAAAAATCTTAATTAGATTCTCAACTCTCGTTCCCGGAACGATCACTCTATACGATAACTCGATTATATCTTTGACACGAGCATACGAATATAGCTTATACAAATAAGCACACAGCACATAGCACAATCCTTTCTCATAGTTTTTATATCCTTCTATTCCTAGCAATCAAAGCGTACTCGCTTGACCTAGGCTATTTCTCAAATCACACTAACACGACTCTTTTACGAGTACTAGACCCATTTACAACCAAACATTTACGTGCATACTATCACTTATATCAATCGACTTCATTCCCTTTTCTTTTATTCCTTAAATTCGAACCACATAACACAATCAACTAAACAATCCATAGATATTCACATATATGCATCCAATCATTTCATATTTGATTATCAAAAACCAAGTTTTGACCTTAAGTTCATATGGCCTATTCGGCCTAATTGCAAATACCACCATAAAATCAATCAAATACTCACTTTAATTCACATAAACACGTATCTCATTTAACAACCTTTAAAGAACCACTCTCCTTTCTTTTAATCATAGAAATCCTAACCATAATCATACATATACAATCAAATTTCTCAAAAATTACACCATACAACTTTAGTTCTAACATGATTCCACATTTAAACTAGCACCATTTTCTTGATCAACAACCATTAGAACCAAAACATACATACATGCTCACATGCAATTCAATTTCAACTTAGCACGATATCAAACACTTTATCTTTATCACGTAAGCCAACTAAGTTCCTTAACACAATTGATTTTTATCTAAATTACAATATACATCCATTCATTCATCAAATTAATCTATTTTAACTCAATTTCATTCGGCAATAACTCAAATTCACATCTCAAGGACAAATCATTGACATGCACATCTTGATCCTTTTTAAAACTAACATGCAATCACTTTTAGGCTATTCATACTTAGCGTTTACCAAGATTATCTCACAAAAATCAATTCCCTTTCTTATTAACATAAAATTCGAACCTAACTTAGCATGCATCAATAATTTCATTTCTTTTTCAAGCTAATAACAATCCATTATTACTTTAAGCAAGTTTACTCAAATCAAACAACTTTAAAGATTAAGTCCATTCGGCCTTTTTCAAAGACAAGACATGCAACTCGATATTCTTACTCCTTGAATCACAAATCATCCTATTTTTTAACATCAAATCATTAAATCATGCAATTAACCATAATCAACTTGATTTCTTTTAAAATTATAATGGCCATTCGGCCTTTTTCAATCAAAACACCACATGCAAACATAAAGAATTGATTTTAAGTTTCTAGAGCTCAGTTTTTAACATCATAGCTCACCACCGGTTCACCGGAGTTCATCACCGGTGGCGGTGGCATCTCGGTGGTGCCCTCATTCGAGGGTGTCCAACCATGAGCCCCCGATTCCATCAATTACACAAAAAGAACTAACATGCACATCTTCTCTATCATATGTTTACAAGGAATCAAGCTTAGCAAGATGACATCAACAACAAATAGCAAGAACCATGTGGTTCTCGGGTGAACACACACACCGAGCATCCACAACACACACACACATCGACATACAAGTGGGTATACACACATGCACACACTTTTACCTACAAATATGTGTTTAACAAGAATATTTGGGAATGATTGATGTGTTTGATCAAAGAAAAGAGAGGTATACCGAGAGAGATTGAAGAAAGCCGAGAGAGAGAGTGAGAGGGTTCGAGTGAGAGAAGGAGAGAAAAGAGAGAAGAGAGAAGTGATGTTACGGGAGCAAGAAGAAGAAAGAAAGGAAGGGAGTGAGGTTATATAGCACTCAAAAATAAGGGCACCTTGGTAAATTTCTAATTCCTTTTTCATTCTTACTTGTCCATCTTTTTACTAAAAGAAAACAAAGACTAAATATAAAATATATCTCTCTCGGGAAGTCAAGAATTATTGAAAATGACATTTTTAATGTGTAGGTCTCGAAATTAGATTTTTATCCATTACTCATAATAAGAAATTGAGCGAACGGTTGATTTTATATGAATTTCGCAAACTCGCTTTAATAAATACCTTTTCCACATAAAATTGATTTAAAAATGCAAAGATCAACAATTAAATTCACTTATTATTTTTAAAAAGTCTCTAAGACCTCTACGAAGATAACAGAACAAATCCCATGTTTTTATCCATCTCAGATGATTTTATAAAAATGCACGAAGGTTAAATAAACCCTTATTTAAATCAAATAACTCCTTTAAATCCATAAAAATGTCACAGAGCACACAGTCATGCACACAGGCAAGCAATCACACATATACGATCATATAACGACTCAGGTCTGATTATAAAATATATCACTCTTAAATCTTTATCCTCTTTTACGCGTACCGGGTCACGTTCAGCCTGACGGCCCGACGCTCAGCGTTTCGATTACGCTTCTCATTATCTTTGCCAATTAACACGTCTCTTAAGATGAAATACTTTATTCATTCACTTCACATATAATTCACATTTTATATTATTTAATTCCATATTAGGGCGGGTTCCGTTCTACCTGACGGCCCGACACCACAGATCGACTTCTAAGCTGACTCTTTAAATTGGAACGTTTTTATCCACGCTCCTTAACTCTAGCATACAGATAAGACAAATAATCATCGCTTAATCACATAATCTCATCACATAACACATACTTTACTTTCTTAATTACGACGCAAAATTCTCGGTCGTTACATGTCCTAAGTCCAATCATGTATGAGGATTTAGGAATAACTTTTATGTAATCTGTTTTGATTTCATTGATATTAATAAAAGACTTATTTTGTTTTTATTGCGGGCTCTATCTATTTTAAGTGTTTAAATAAGATATACCATAGTTTAGAGTAAAGCTTTTTATGGATTGTGATGAGATCATAATAATAAGACCTAAAAGATAATAACTCTAAACTTAAATAGTTCCTGGTCGTAGGATTACTAACTGGTAATTAATAATCCGCAAAGATCGGTACATACTATGCTTGCTTCATTATGAAGGATGTCTGTTCTCATAGACATTTGTGTGGTGACAATATAGCTAGTATGTAGGTGCTTATTATAGAATAAGTTCACTGAACATGACTCACACAGCTGAACAACTGATGGAGTTCACTTACGTGTTAGCAGTTGTTCACATAGTGATAGTTGTACAAGTATCCTTAGACTTGAGGTCATCATAGTCATCTTGTGTACACTGAACAATGCTTTGGTTTAGTTCTTAGTCTCGAGGGACAATTATAAGGGCTCTACTGGGTATAGGAATTTGTACACGAAGATAGTGTATGATCAATAGAAGATCTACCCCTTCCAGTGAAGGAAGAGAATGTTCAATGTTGATCCACTTATGCTAGTTCAGGAATCTCTGGTCAGAGTGAATGAAATTAGAAAGGAGTTTCTAATTTACATTAAATAGAACTAAGCTTAGTGAATGGGAAAGCAAGTGATTAAATAAGATAGGCTTGACACAAGTTCCATGCCTTGTATTTAATCGTGACATTGCAGGGTAGAAGGAATTGATTGTACGGTAACTACTCACTGAATATGTTCTTGGTATTCTAAGCAGTGAATTCGTATTATCCGATAGTCGCGATATGCTGAGAAGTATCCCTCACGATGTAGAATAAATATGATTAATTAATTAATCATATTTAATGAATTAGAGAATTTATATAAATAATGATAAAATAGTTTTATTATTATTTATTTCTACTACTAGCTTAATATTGAACCTACAGGGTCACACCATAAAAGATAATGATTTAATGGCGGAGGAATTAATTAATAATGGTTGATAATTATTTATTTATGAAATAAATAATTAATTGGCAAATTTAATAATTGATTAAATAAGATTTAATTGATTATAAATTAATTAAGAAAAAGTTCTTAATATTATTAATTAAGAATTTAATTTTTGGAAATTAAATCAAGTGAGAGAATTATTTCTAAAGTGTTTAGAAAAAGGATTAATAATTAAAAGGTGTTTTAATTATTAGTGAGAATAATAAAGGGTTAATAATAATAATATTTTATGGGAAAATTTTCAGCTGAAAATTTTGCCTATAAATATACTATTATAAACCCTATTTTTGCCTCAACCTAAAAATTTACAAAACCCTAATTCTCTCCACCTCCTCCTCCTCCATTACATCGATTTCTTGGTGGATATCGGTGGAGTGCTTCACACTTGAGGAGCAGCTGCTAAGGATCTCCACTCGTGGTTCTTGGATCGCTTTTAAAGGTTAGAAATCGATCCCATATGTTTTAATCACAATTTATATGCTTTTATTTGGATTTTATATGTGTAAAATTGTTTTACCATGCTTCTGTGATAGATAAAATCCTACAGAGCCTGGTATGACACTTTGTCAAAGTTTCTTTTAGAGAATCACTTCACTAGAGGTATTGTAGACAAAACTCTTTTCTTTAGAAATGTTAATGGCTCTAGTATACTTGTTCAAATTTATGTAGATGACATTATTTTTGGCTCTACAGATGAAAAACTTTGCAAAAAGTTTGCCAAATTGATGCAAAGTAAGTATGAAATCAGTATGATGGGAGAACTAACTTACTTTCTTGGTTTGCAAGTTAAGGAAGTTAGTGATGGAATATTCATTAGTCAAACTAAATGCATTTATGATCTTTTAAAGAAGCTTGATCTAATGGATTGCACATCTGCAAAAACTCCCATGGCCACTGCAACTAAGCTTGAATTAAACACTACTGAAAAGTCTGTAGATATTTCAAGTTATAGGGGCATGGTTGGCTAACTTCTGTACTTAACAGCTAGTAGGCCAGAAATAATATTTGCTACATGTTTATGTGCTAGATTTCAGGCTGATCGTAGAGAATCTCACTTAGTAGCTATTAAGATAATTTTCAGATATCTCAAAGGAACACCAAAACTTGGCATTTGGTACCCTAGAGATTCTGGTTTTGATCTAACTGGTTATTCAGTTGCAGATTATGCAGGTTGTAGAATTGATAGAAAAAGTACAACAGGAACCTGTCAATTTCAAGGAAACAAGCTTGTGTCCTGGTTCAGTAAAAAGCAAAATTCAGTTTCTACTTCTACAGCTGAAGCTGAATATATTGTTGCTGGCAGTTGCTGTGCACAGATTTTGTGGATGAAAAACCAATTGCTAGACTATGGTTTGCAAGTTGAAAGGATTCCCATTTTCTGTGATAACACAAGTGCAATTGCCATCACTGAAAATTCAGTACAGCATTCAAGGACAAAGCACATAGACATCAAGTACCACTTTATAGGGAACATGTAATGAATGGTACTGTGGAACTACATTTTGTTCCAAGTGAAAAGCAGCTTGCAGATATATTTACCAAGCCACTGGATGAATCCATCTTTTCAAGGTTGGTAAGTGAGTTAGGTATGCTAAATTACTCTTGAATCTTCATACATTGTTTACAAGTTGTAATGCATCCAGAAATTTAATTGATTTTTCAGTCATGGATGAAATTTTGGCTAAGTCAAAATTTACATCTTGACGGATGATCACTATCCATCGAGTTTGATCATCCTTCGGTATATTATTTGTTAATAAAATCAATTACTTTTCAGGAATATTTTATGACTCGACGGATAACTGTTTTATCCTCATCCGTCGAATTGTCTTATTATTAGCCGTTGATTCTCTGAACATTATCCTTCGAGTATACTTACAGTTGGTAAGCATAACACGATGGATAATTGATGGAATTTTTTCAGTTTATTTTTTAAACGACTACTTTGGGAAATTCTTATTGGTTACTTTATTTTACTTTATTATTTTTGACAGTTATTTTTGAGATAGTATAAAAGCTTAATTCATTTTCATTACTTTTCTTTTATCATTCTCAAATCATCTGCTTTAATTTCTTTCTTTCTCAAAAGCACTTACTCTCTCTCTGCAAGTTTTTACTCTCTAACAATGGCACCTGTCGTCAAGATAATGTCTCAAACTAGATTTATTTATGAGAAGAACAACTTCACTGCTCTTGTGAACAAGGGGATTCAACAGCTGGTGACTAGCACAAGATGATAGATTTTGTGAAGAACTGCAAACTTAACTATGCCATGCTGGAATCACCCACCATCTACTGTGAGGTTGTTGAAGAGATGTGGACAACAGCTACATACAACTCAGCTGATAAGACTACCACTTTCACTATTAAAGGTAAGGAATTCTGTATTAATAGTGACATTGTTAAAGCATGTTTCAAGATTCCTGACAATACTGTAACTTCACCACACACAGACACTGATATTATTAACATGCATAACTCCATGAACTATGCACTCTCTACTTCTAAATTAAGTGAAATTAGGAGGTTGGGTCTTAGAAAGGAATGGAGTTATCTGTGTGATGTAGTTACCAAGGTCTTTTTTGGTAAAATCAGTAATTTTGATTCTGTCAATATCTATATGCTTAACATGCTTGTTACTGATAAATTTTTCAACTTTAGTGATCTTATCATAATTGAGTTGGGGTTTAAGTTAGGGGAGTTAAATAAGAGGGGTAAAAATGTTTATTATGCTAGATTTTTAATGATGATTGCTAACCACCTCTCTGAGGATATTGTGCTTGAGAACCCAACCAACATATTAGATTGTTGGGTTCAAGAGAGAAGGATTATTGTAGATTTGAACAGGGCAAACCATCACAAAGAGGTGTCACTCTTCTATTTTCCTGTTATGGAGGCACCTCGGGTAAGTGAGATAAGTTCAGCTATCCCTACTCTTCCAGCCTCACAAATCTCTTTGCCTTATAGTGTAGCTCTGGCAACTGTGTCAATGACCCAACAGTTGCCTACCCAAGCTACCAAACCACCAAAAATTTATAAATCCAAGTCAAAGAAAGACCCCTATGGTATCTCTCAAAAGATGTCAGTTGCAAAATCCACCAAACCAAAAGAGGGGAGTGTGAAGGTGGGTAAGAAAGGTGAGGGATAGGGTGAACATAAAAGAAACCCTAAGGATAAGGTTGGAGAGGTGAGTGTTTCCTACCCTAACCACACTGCAGTTTCCCAACAAACTGCAGTGCTTAATAAGGACATAAGCTCATTGCTAGTTGCATCCTCCCAAAAGGATGTGACTATTGAACAAAGCTCTCAGCCAAGAGCACAGGCCAAAAGGGTAAGGGACACAAGCTCACCCCAAACCTATACTAGAAAGAAGAAACCAAAAACCCTTGGGGATGCACAGGGTTCACACACTGTGCAAACTAGTGTTGAAGACACAGTCACTGCACCTTTTCAAAGTCAGTTTGCTGCGGCTCCAATAAATGTGGAGTCACAGCCAAAATCTTTAGTTATAGAAGCACCTCAAACACCAAATTCTCCCACAAACTCTCTGGATGTGGATATGATCAACACATCAATTCCTGATTCCCCTTCTTTAACTCTGTTGGGGAAGCCAAAATCTAGTGTAAGTGAGCATCATCTTTTGGATGATTTGTTGGCTCACTTGCCAATTCTTTCAGGAACTGTTGAGACATTTGTGCCAAAATTCTCATCAATCTGCACAGAGTCCACAATAGTCTCCAGTCCAAATTCATTTATTCCTACTCTCTTGATGAATATTATTCATCCGTCGAGTAGTGATTGTATCCCGATGGATAAGCCTAACAGCAGTTATCCGTCGAATAGTCAAACTACTAAGTCGACGGATATTCCTCATCCGTCGAGTGTCTCTGCACAGCTTCAAATTTCATCAATTATCTCAAGTGCAGAAGACTTAGTGGTAGTACAATCACTCCTAGGATTGAGGGAAGGGAGTGAACTGAGTGAGAGTCTGGGTTGCTCCCAGGAAAAAGGAGAGGAAAAGAGTGAAAATATACAATCCAGTTCTTCAGGATTAGCAAAAGAGAGTGTGAGGAGTCCCACCTTAGATGGTGAAGGTGAGGGTGTGAGGGTGGGGAGCCAAGGTGAGACCTTGATGCAACAAAAGAGAGATAATGAGAGAAATGCAGGTACAGGAGATATAAGGGCGGATGCCATCACAAGTGAGTTAATGAATGTCCAGGATGCAGACAGGGAGGGACTATCTCAGCAACCTCAAGTTGTTATAGATTCTACCTCCCTTGATGCTGAGACATTTACTCACCCTGTTCCAACATATCAAACAGGGCAATGACAATGCAGAAAGGATGCTCAACTTGGTGCACACCACACTGTCAATGCTAAGAGCAAAGGATGCCATCACAGCTTTGCCCTCTACAGCTGGTGATGTTGATTATGAGACTGGTGGTTCAGAAGATTTCTTTGAAGGTTAGGATGCAGAAAGTGGAGAAGAACTATTGCACTTAGAGGGAGAAGCTGGCCCCAGTTCAAGGTCAAGCATGCCATCATGGGCCTTCTCTACGAAATGTGATGAACATCACTTCAAATCTACTCTCATCCAGCTAATCAGTCAAACACAGTCTGCACTTCAATCATCCACAAATGCTAGCACCAAGAAGCTTCTGCAAGCACATCTTGCTTCTCTCCAACTACATTAATTTCAAGGCTATCAACAAACTCTCGATGTCTCCACTCTCAAATAGGAAATTGGTGAACTCAAGAAAGACTCAGATCTTGCCACCAAAGTTGATGCCTTGGATAAAAGAATGTTTGCTATGGAAGCTTCTCTCACAACAATACATCTCCACCAAGCTCAACAAACAGACTTGCTTCAGAAACTGGTGGCTGCACAAACCTCCTCCTCTACTCAGCTTGATGATAATAAAAAGGGGGAGAAAGAGAGTTCTAGGAGTGAGGGGGAGCAAAAAGTGCTCAACATTCAAGTTAGCAAAGTAATTGTGCCTACAATTACTATCTCAAAGCCACCAACTAAGGAAAATATTGATCTGATAAATGAAGCAGCAGCTACTTTGAAAGCAGCTGAAAAGGAGCAGTTGAATCCAATCAACTGGGAGAAAATTGATGAGGATATTCAAAAGAAGTTTGGGCTAGAAAAGAAGCCAGAAAAGTCAGCCATTCATCACTCTCAAGTTAGGAAAATCTCTGTGAATGAAATGAGCATGAACTATCTGGAAAGAGGACCGAATCGGAACCTGATTATGTGTTGTGAAGAAATACTTTGCTAAAACCGATAACCGTAATTTCATAAAAGGACAGATATACATATTTTCTGGAAATGAACACCGAATCGATTTTCAAGAACGTGAACCCTAATTGTATGTGTATTATTATATGAAGTATGTTACGAGTCGGGTTTTGTTAACGTTCAGGTAGATTGTTAGCGAGGATATGTCAAGCATAATCGAAGGTCTAAGTTAGGGTGTTTCGACTTTGTAGGTGCTAGTCGGAAGGCCCAAGAGTTGGCATTGGATAGCCTAGTGGACAGTCGACGAGCTCAGTAAGGTTCTGATCGAAAGACCTGATTGTTGAAATCGAATCCTGGGTAATCTAGTGGTTAGACGTTAAAGTCTGAGCGTCTGTGTCGGCTCAAGGTCAATCGATAATATTTGTAAAGCTATGCAAGGCAAGTACCCCTGAACAAATCTTTTACAGTTTAGTAATATATGAATAATTGTTGATTTAAATTTATGTACTGGAACAGAATGATTTAAGTTACGTATCCCCTGGTTTCAAATTATTTTATTAACTTGTGTTTTGGGGGAAAAGTAACTTCTGAAAATACCTATCTCTAAGTTTTGAATAAAATGAAAATATTTTGGAAAGTGTGCTGTGATATAATTGTTTTGACAAGAGATAGGTAAGTGATTTGGAAAACAGGATATAATGATCAGATAATTGGATGACTGTGCGCAGGAGGCCCGTAACGGCCTGGAAGATAGCGTAAGAGGTGAAGTGGTTGTGCACCCTATTATAACCACCATCCCAGCATGACAGGGACCTAGCTAGTCTCTGAGTTCCGGAACAAATTTCATAGGATGGCCAAGATAGAGTTATCATATGGAAATAGCCTGATCAGCTGTCTCACAAGGGATCATCCAATACATTATATCTGATCAAGTGATTTTTATGGGTCCTGTGATGGGACGGAAGATTTGAAAATGAAAGTAGCATGCTAAAATTTAATTTTGGTATTTACACAACACGGTTAATGAAATGTTTTATAGAGCATGCTAGCTATTGAGATCCAGTTTTCAACAGTTTATCGGTTTCATCGGTTTTCACATGTTTATTTGTTCTATAAACGAGTTATGATTTCTGTTCCTATAAATGTTTAGTATAAATTGTTTTTTATTATTATTCATATAGTGGTACTGCTGAGCAATTGATTGCTCACCCTTGCAAAATGTTTTATATATGTATTGCAGATACCTAGGAAATTCTCTCATGGTAGTCGGGCAGAGTTCCAGTTCCTTCCCTGTCGGACTCCTCTGAGGTAGTTGTGTCAGACCATAAATGGTCTGTTGAGTTGCTGTGTTAAGATAGTATTATCAAGGTGGTTGTAATGAATTAGTTCTGTCGTAAAATATAATCTAAGTAATACTTAAACCTGGAAAAGATCTTGGTAAGAGGCGCCGTGATTATGTTTTATCAGTGAAATGAATTATATTATGTTGGTTGTTGTGTTGTGGATGACGTCAACTCCTGACCCCGGGGTTGAGACCATCACAGTTGGTATCAGAGCTACAGGTTTGAGTCCCTGATTTAGGTTAAGAATAGAATCGAAAGAGTGCAGGAAGGTTTATATATAGATGTGAGTCAGCAACTCAATCAGAGGAGCGAGTCTGTGAGTTTAGTCAAGGGTTCGAAAGCGTAACCCTGACGTCTATTGAGGATTTGCTGGAACTGCCCTAGCTTGTAGTAAGTCCCCCTTGTATATGTGTATCACTGGAAATGTCTGGTAGAGGTTTTTAGTTTCCTTTCTCGAGGAAGCGAATCCGACCGTGAAAGTTCAGATGGAATGGTAATAGTCAGTGGCTGCTATAACAGTCGAGTCTCATAGTGAATGTGGGTTAGTACAATGCTTTATATCTTGAACCCTTATATTTCTTTCCACGGAATTTCTGTCGGTTGATTGGGGCAAACAAGACATATGATTTGACTATTTATCTATGTGGCAAAGGGTCTGGTGGGACGCCACCGAATTATGTGTTATAAACTATATGGTACTAAGACTGGCCATCTTACGTACTTGTATGGTTGCTCCCAGTCATATCAGCATCTTCTTCCCTTTTCTTTCAGAATGGACTACCTTGATTTCGAAATTTTATTTGGTATTCTATGACAATAAATCTCTTCGGTAACTTCTGTAGTTAGACCGTCCTAGTTATGGAAAGTAAATGACGAGTCAACCGTCAGGAGTAAAAGTTCTATATCCGGTTGCTATTTTGGAGTAACGGCAGCAGAAAGGATTTGCGATCCATTGGAGAAGGTTATCATCTTAGAAAAGTTAATTCAAGGGTAGACAAGTTTATGGAAAATGATAGGAAACCACCTTTAGAAGAATGGTGAGTCGAAACTTGGACTAGTATGCCTAGCAAGAGTTCATATTTCCTTAAGTTGACCTGGCTTGCGAGGTTGCTTTTCGGTAGTTGGGGCTGAAATAGTCAACCCCGTTTTATTATGATGGTTAGTGATACATATGGGTATTAACATGTTATGTGTCACAGTATTGTGACCCATGGAGTTGAGTGGTGGAAGTTAATTAGTATACTTGTTGGTGGTTTGGTGGATGATAATGGATTGATATGGTTGTTGGTTGATTGTTGGTGTCGGCTTGAGTCCGACTGGTAGTCAATAATATAGAGGAAATGCTGCCCAAATTTTTGGAAAAATACCCTACTTTTAAGGATACAACGTATACTTTTGTGTGTTAATGGTGTTTCGGTTGATACTCCAATCGGTCAATTAAAAGGAAGAGTTGGTTAATTTTACCAGCTAATGGTCAGTTAGATAAAAGTTGGTTCCAATTAGGTTAAGTTAAATTCTGATGTGATTTTCAGATCTGAAAACAAAGAATGTTCAATGTTTCAAATGTGGTCATAAGGGTCATTATGCGCCGGAATGCAACCTAGAAAATCCAGGAGTTATTCGTTACCATTGTGGTAAGGTTGGGCATATTGCAAGGAGTTGTGGAATGGTTACTCAAGGTACTACATCTCAAGAGCCAACATCCAGCACAGCTAAAGGCAGAACTTCCAGAGTGACCAAAAGATCGAGCGTTTAGAATTTGGACGTAGTGTAGCTGATCCGACACTCTTTGGGCTAGAGAAGTTTGATATGATTTTAGTAACGAATTGGTTGTCCAGTCATAAGTCAAGGATTAATTCCGGAGAAGAGAATAGTAAAGTGTATGGAAGCCAGTAGTAGTGTGAGTTGCTAAAGGAAGGAGCAAGATAAGATGCTCTTCCAATCATGTGAAGAAAGAAGTTAATAAACTAAGGATATAAGATAGATCCACCATATGTAAAGATACGAAGAAGAAAATACTTAAGCTGAAGGAAGTTTGAGTAATAAATAAATGCACCGGAGTCTCTAGAGGCCAGTGGAGCGAAATAATTAGTTCGACAATTGTAAAAGTTACTAGAAATGGAAGTAAACATATCAGATATAGTCCCTTGAGCTGCACCAGTGATGTTGTTGGAGAAGAAGGATGAAGTTATGAGAGTGTGTACTGATTATTGGGAGTTTAACAAAATGATGAATAAGAATAAGTAACCCTATTAAGAATTGATTACTTACGCGACCTAATTCAGGGAGTGTGTTATTTCTCAGGAATTAACTTAAGATCCAGCCTGAGGACATATTAAAGATTATGATTAGAATTAGCTATGAGTATTGCAAGATCTGGTGAGATCATGTGGAGTAAAAAGTGTGTCAGTTGCCTAAAAGGAGTTAAGGAACATGGTATATCAGGAGAACTTGGATAAGCGAATTGTATTTATTGATAACATCCTCAGCTATTTAAAGATTAAGAAAGTCTGTATAGAACGCACAAGGATTTCCCTATTAAGATTAGAAGGGAAGAAATTATACGCTAAACTTTCCAGAATGAATTTTAGCTGAGATAAATAAGGGATTCCGATCGTTTCACCAAAGATCACCTAAGCGAAGTCGGTGTAGTAATAGATACCCTGCACAAAAGGAAAGGATTGAATGGGATTAAGATCACTGAGGAGTTAACAAAAGAATTGGAAAGAGTGGAATGTAAAGTTCAAATACCTGAAGGTGAGAAGAAGTGAAGATATGAGGTTACTTTCCAGCCTTAACTAATGGAAATGAGTAAGAGGTGTTCGAATGTCTGGAAACTAAGTTGAAAGTGAGTACCATATATCATCCGTAGACGAAGGGCTAAAGTGAAAAGATGATTCAGACAATATAAGATATGTTGAGAGTATATATATGTGGGGTTTAAAAAGGAAACTGAGGTAATCACCTACCATTGATTGAGTTTTCTATGCTAATAGTCATCACGCTAGTAAAGGAATTCTACTTTGTGAAGCTTTATTTGGACATAAGCATGGGTCCTCACTTTATTGAGAGAAAGTGGGATTAGAAATGTTGTTAGGTCCTGAGTTAATTCAGCACACCAAGAACGTAGTGGTGTTGATTCGGAAAAGAGTTAGAACAACTCGGGATAGATAAAGAGAGAAGACGGATTTGCATTGGAAAAGTATGTATATAGAAACAGGATCGTTGGTATTGATAAAAGTTTCACCTTGGAAGAGATTGGTTAGGTTTGATTGGAAGGGGCGACTAGAATCCTAAATATGTGGAACCATTCGAGGCATTGAGGAAGATAGATGAAGTTGCCCATGAGTTGATGTACCGCTGCAGTTCCAGTATATATATAGTGTGTTCCACGTGTCAATATCAAAATGATATGTTCCTGATTTGAACCAAGTCGTTGATTAGGAACCAATGGGCTCTCATCCAAATTGTTTAGTGTGGGATGATCGATCCAAATCCTAGATCGTTAAGAGCGAGTCCTTAGGAATGAGTTCATGTCTATAGTGAGTATGATTTGAATAAATCCTCGAGTAGAAGAGTCTACTTGGGAGTTAGAGTCATATATGCTTGACAAATATCCTCACTTATTTAGTCAAGTCAGATTCTGAGGACAGAATCTTTTTAAGGGGGAAAGAATATAACGACTCATATTTTACTGTTTTAACATTATTTAAATATGTGTTTATGTAATTAATAAATAAATAAATTATGTGTATATCTTCTGTTAGCTATGTGTCATATTATTATTATCTATGGGTGATTTGTGGTGTACAGGGTTGTTCGCGTAATGAATTATTGAGCTGTATTGTTTTGTTCCACTTTTAAAAGTGGTTTTATGGTAGATTTATTTTCATAAATATTTGGATGGTCTCTAAAATTACTTTTTATGATTTTATAATTACAATAATTATTTTTGGGATTTTATAAAATTTAGAAATCAATATTTCATCAATTATTTAGTCCTGTATGATTTTCTGATTTCATTTATTTATAATATCCGTATTTAATTCCAGAATTCTTTAAAAATTATGAAACTCATATTTATTGAAGTTGGGAATATTCTGAGAATTTTAAAATTTCTTTCAAAATTTTTTGGATTAATTTTACCCGCGCGTTATTTTCGTTTAATTGTTGAAAGCGGGTATAAATTGTATTTCAGAAATTAATTTAAAATTACAAAATTTATGTTTTTATAAACTTCGGGATATTTGTAACATTTTATGGCTATTTTCGTGATTTCCTGAATTTGTTTTAAGAGGAGCTCGGTTCGTTAATTGTGAAATGCGGGTTCGATAGGCGATCCAAAAATATTTTAAAAATTATGGAATTTGTAATCTATTAATTTTGGGATATTTAGAAAATTTTAAAATTATTTCCAAATTATTTTTGATGAATTCTTATATGTGGTAGGTATCGTTAAAACTCGCAAAAATGGTGTTAGAATTAGGGGCTCGGGATTAAAAAGAGATATGTGTTCCATATTTTTCTACCAGCACAATATCCATTATATTTTTGTTTCTAATTTCTTTCCCAGCTCTCTACCTCTCCTGAACCTTCTCGATCTCTCTCTTTCATCTCTCAATCTCTCTCTCGCTTATCTCTCTCTATCTCCCTCTCTCGCTCACCTTTCTCTACTGTTTTGCCCATCTCTTCTCCCTCTCCCTTCCCTTCCTTCTTCTTTCTTTTTCCTCCCCTCCTTCTCCAATTTCTTTTTCCCCGAATTCCCCTGCTGTCTCTCGGGTTTTTGGGCTTCGTGGATAAATTTCGGTGAGCTGACGGTGGACCGTGATGAATATTTCTAAGTCCTAAATTTATAAAATTATTAAAATTAAATCATACAATTATTTTTGAAAAAATAAATAGTCGCGTATAATTGTTAAGTTTATATTGGATATTGAAATTTAGGAATTTATGGAGTTCGATTGGTATTATTGGTATGAATCGGTGATTGGGATTCGTGCATTTGGATTGTGATTGGGTTGTCGTTGTAGTTGTTGTGAATTGATTTGACGTTGGGATTTTTGACGGGTTAGCCGATAATCAATGGAGGTGCTGCCCGATTTCCGGAAAATTAAATTACGGAAACACGAGGCCGTACCCAATGACTATCGTAACGTCGATCGGTTATATATGAGTACTCTCTACGGAACCTTATTATGTGTTGTGATGAAATACTTTGCTAAAACCGATAACCCTAATTTCGTAAAAGGACATATATACATATTTTCTCGAAAAGAACACCGAACTGATTTTCGAGAATGTGAACCCTAATTGATACGTGTAATATTATATGAAGTATGTTACGAGTCGGGTTTTGTTAACGTTCGGGTAGATTGTTAGCGAGGATATGTCAAGCATAATCGAAGGTCTAAGTTAGGGTGTTTCGACTTTGTGGGTGCTAGTCGGAAGGCCCAGGAGTTGGCATTGGATAGCCTTGTGGATAGTCGACGAGCTCAGTAAGGTTCCGATCGAAAGACCTAAGTGTTGAAGTCGAATCCAGGGTAATCTAGTGGTTAGATGTTAAAGCCTCAGCGTCCGTGTCAGCTCAAGATCAATCAATAATATTTGTAAAGCTCTGCAAGGCAAGTACCCCTGAACAAATATTTTATTGTTCAGTAATATATGAATAATTATTGATTTAAATTTACGTACTGGAACCGAACTATTTAAGTTACGTACGTATCCCCTGGGTTTCAAATTGTTTTGTTAACTTGTGTTTTGGGGGAGAAGTAACTTCTGAAAATACCTATCTCTAAGTTTTGAATAAAATGAAAATATTTTGGAAAGTGTGTTGTGATATAATTATTTTGACAAGAGGTAGGTAAGTGATTTGGAAAACTGGATAAAAATGATCAGATAATTGGATGAGTGTGCGCAGGAGGCCCGTAACGGCCTGGAAGATAGCGTAAGAGGCGAAGTGGTTGCGCACCCTATTTTAACCACCAGCCCAGCATGACAGGGACCTAGCTAGTCTCTGAGTTCCAAAACAAATTTCATAGGCCAAGATAGAGTTGTCATATGGAGATAGACTGATCAGCTGTCTCACCAGGGATCATCCAATACATTATATCTGAGCAAGTGATTTTTATGGGTCCTAGGATGGGACGGAAGATTTTAAAATGAAAGTAGCATGCTAAAATTTAATTTTGGTATTTACACAGCACGGTTAATGAAATATTTTATAGAGCATGCTAGCTATTGAGATCCAGTTTTCAACAGTTCATCGGTTTTATCGGTTTTCACATGCTTACTTGTTCTATAAACGAGTTATGATTTCTGTTCCTATAAATGTTTAGCATAAATTGTTTTTGATTATTATTCAGATAGTGGTACTGCTGAGCAATTGATTGCTCACCCTTGCAAAATGTTTTATATATATATATATATATATATATTGCAGATACCTAGGAGATTCTCTCGTGGTAGTCGGGCAGAGTTCCAGTTCCTTCCGTGTCGGACTCCTCTGAGGTAGTTGTGTCAGACCAGAAATGGTCTGTTGAGTTGCTGTGTTAAGATAGTATTATCAAGGTGGTTGTAATGAATTAGTTATGTGGTAAAATATAATCTGTCTTACTTAAACCTGGAAAAGATCTTGGTAAGAGGGGTCGTAATTATGTTTTATCATTGAAATGAATTATATTATGTTGGTTGTTGTGTTGTGGATGACGTCAACTCCTGACCCCGGGGTTGAGACCGTCACAGTTGGTATCAGAGCTACGGGTTTGAGTCCCTGATTTAGGTTAAGAATAGAATCGAAAGAGTGCAGGAAGGTTTATATATAGATGTGAGTCAGCAACTCAATCAGAGGAGCGAGTCTGTGATTTTAGTCAAGGCTTCGAAAGCGTAACCCTGACATCTATTGAGGATTTGTTGGAACTGCCCTAGCTTGTAGTAAGTCCCCCTTGTATATAGGTATCACTGGAAATGTCTGGTAGAGGTTTTTAGTTTCCTTTCTCGAGGAAGCGAATCCGACCGTGAAAGTTCAGATGGAATGGTAATAGTCAGTGGCTGCTATGACAGTCGAGTCTCATAGTAAATGTGGGTTAGTATAATGCTTTATATCTTGAACCCTTATACTTCTTTCCTCGGAAGTTCTATCGGTTGATTGGAGCACAATACATATGATTTGACTATTGTCTGTGTGGCAAAGGGTTTGGTGGGACGCCACAGAATTATGTGTTGTAAACTGTATGGAACTAAGACTGTCCATCTTACGTACTTGTATGGTTGCTCACAGTCATATTCGCATCTTCTTTCCCTTTCTATCAGAATGGACTACCTTGATTTCGAAATTTTATTTGGTATTCTATGACAATGAATCTCTTCGGTAACTTCTGTAGTTAGACCGTCCTAGTTATGGAAAGTAAATGAATCTCTTCGGTAACTACTATTTTTATTTCGAATATTATAAAATAAAGTTTATAAATTGTTATTTGGCTCAAGAATCATCATTGCCATTTATCTGTCAACTCAACGAGTTCATCACTGACGGCGGCACAATTTTGACGGTACCCTTTCGGGTCACCATAATTTCAACTCGAATAATTTATACGATTCACAATAATGACAGAAACAATTATTGAACTAAATCGAAATCACAAGGTATCTGCCAATTACAATTACAGCAGCACAAATGATTACCACGCCTGAGCACGGGCACACACGCGCCAAGACGGAAACAAGGCGGCGAGTAATCGCCGGAAAAGCATGATACACGGAGGCAAGAAAGGTAACACGACCAACCTCACCATCCCCGCGACTGATACACACATATACATGTGTATATGCTCGTGTGTATGTCAGCCAAGCAGAGACCAAAGCAAGAAATCACGAAACACAGAAACAGTCGGCGATTCGCCAGAATTGAGTGGCGGGGGAACAAGAAACAGATAGGAGAGTGAGAGAGACTATAAGATTGAGATAGAGAGACAGTAAAGCTGTGTTTGTGTGTGTTTTTGTTACACATAATTTATTATTTTTATATTTTTATATTTTTTTAAAAAACCAACCAGCTGCTACCACGAATCTGAAACTACATAAAAATGGAACACGTATCACAGGAGTCTCCACGTGTCCCGAATTCTGCTCGCTAGCCCATGCTTTGACCCGCGTTTTACGATTTAACGAACCGAGTTCTGAGTAAAATAAACTCATAAAATTACCAAAATAGTTTTAAAATTCTCAGAATAATTAAAAACTAATATAATAAATTTTTTGTAATTTTTAAATTATTTCTAATTCGCGCTTCAGACCCGCATTTAACGATTAAACGAAACAACGCGCGAGTGAAATTTATCCCAAAAATTTCAAAAATAATTTTAAAATTCTTGAAATATTATACACTTCATAAAATATGAGTTTCCTAATTTTTGAAGAATACTGGATTTAAATACGGATTTTACAAATAAATGTAATCAGAAAATCATTTAAAGATAAATAATTAATAAAATATTGATTTCTCAATTTTGTAAAATCCTAAAATAATTATTAAAATTATAAAAATCATAAAAACAATTTTAGTGAAAATCCAAATATTTATGCAAATAAATTTGCATTAAATCCACTTTTAAAAGTGAAAACAAATCAGTATAACTCGATAGTTAATTACGCAAATAAATCATGTACATCATAATTCACACATAACTAATAGTAAACAACACACAGCTGTCAAAACCAATACACATATTTTATTTAATTAATTATTCAATAATTACACTCTTAAAGTAATACAAAATACACGAGTCGTTATAAAAATTTCAAGGCATCTAATATTTACAATTAGCCTACCTGTTTTGCATGTCATTCTAGTAGTCAACATGACTTAGAAAATCCCACAACCTCTAATTCTCTAAGATATTACAGTATACAGGAATGTACTACAAAAACTTATTTAAACATAAGCTACTCTTTCAACGGATGACAAAGTAAGACTATCTGTTGAAAGTTACAAACACACTTAATTAAATCTACTAAGGTATCTTGGTAAAATATCATCAAGCCTACAAGATATTCCTAAAAGTCTCCACCAATTTATGTTTACTAGAATTTTAGGCATAAATTTAGGAGGGCTTGATGATAACAAAACACCTCATACAAAATGATAATTCAATGGTAGATAAAAATGATAAGTTCTGCAAATTTTATTGAAAATTGATAGAAGAAAGTTCACAGAAATCTCACAAGCCTTGTTCAAGGTGCTCCTCTAGATTGAGCAAATTAATTCCTCTTCCTTGAGTGTCTAGTCTTCTTTCCCATTTTCTCATTGTTCTCTTCTATCCGATGTTGGAGTTATCTTTTGAACTCAGATTCATCTTCATTAGATAGATCCAGCATCTCCTACATTTCCTTGAAAGTCTCATTGCTTGATATTTTTAGCTGGTCTTCTAGTCTGAAGAATCTTATGGTATTTCTTTCATCTCTAAACTCCATCAACCAGTATGGCCTCAAGTGCACTCTACTTTCAGTGTCAGGAATAGTTAATATTCTTGATAGTGTACTTGGGTCTCTCCAGCTTTGTCTTATTTGTTCAATTTTGTTAAGTGTCTCTGTTTTGGCCACCTTGGTAAATCCAAAATCCTTCTTCATTGCAGAGAATACTTTCACCAAGACACTGTAGCCTTAATTGAGAATCCTATGTAGAGGCCATGTAATTTCTTTTCCTCCCCAGTACCTGAACACCAATCTTTCTGGAATTCTGTTATGGGCATTAATTGCTCTCACTTCATCTAGCTCATCCAGATAAAGATTGATGTCTGAGAATTCCTTTTTGTCATAGATAAAGAGTTGATCTCCTTTGTTGATTGTTAGCTTGGGTTTAGATGAGGCTTTGGATTAGAATGGGACAGACTTGACTTGTTTGCTTGCTGTATTCTTTCTTCTTTTTGAAGTTGTTGGAATTGGGATGTTCAGCTCAAGTATAGGGAAGCTTTCCATCCTTGCGAATGATTGGCTCACCATGGAAGTTCACATCAGGATGGACCTTGATTTCAACTTGCTCCATTGTGGGCATAGTTGGTTAATTTGTGGTAATAGACTGAGTTGGCTTTTTTTCTTCCTTTTTTTCTTAAAATATCAGCTTCCTTTTGGCTCTCTCCTTCCAATAACCTTATCCTGATTTCTTTGGTTCTTGCTTCTCAATTTCATTTATTACAGCAGGCTTCTCAGATCTGACTTGGTAGCAGTCTTTTCAGCATCTTCCTTTGCTTCTAAGTCAGCCTACTTTTTCTGAGATTTGAGCCTCAATTTCTCTTCTCTCTTGGCTTCTCCAAATTGAGGATGTCCAGCCATCACACAAATCAGTTTGCCATGCCTATAGATCTTTGCTATCCTTTTCTTCAAAACTGAGTCTCTTGGATCTTTGTAATTTGCAATAAAGTGACCAAGCAGCTTCTTTTCATCAGGTTTAGGAGTTGAATAGACTATGTCTATGGGATTTTTGCTTGAGTATTTTGATGAGTGTTTCTTAGGCTTCAAACTCACAGGCATGTTGATGTCTTTTAGATGAGGTTTGACCTCTTCCCATGTTTCCCAACTTCATTTAATCTATTGAAATTGGTTTCAATTGAGTGGAGTGCTTCACAGATTTGTCTTGATTGAAAATTGGACCAAATTCCTTCTCAATCCTTTCATCAATTTTCTTATTTTGCTCTTTTAGCTTGAGTTCAGCTCCTTCTAAGTTAATCAAACCATTACTATCAAACATCGATGGCTTTGTGAAGGTAATGGCTAGAACTATTACCTTACTGACTTGGATATGCACATCTTTCTCCCCCTTTTTGCAATCATCAAGGAGAGCAGGGAATGAAGTTTGAGCTGCCACCAGTTATTATAGTAGAAGAGTTTGAGTTTGTTGATTGGTAAGGATTTGAGCAATTGAGTTCTCCACTTTGACAGTCTTGAATCCAAATCCCCAACCTTTCTATTCAAGTCAGATTCATTCCTGAGCTTCTAGTGTATGTATGTCATGGTTCCAGAAATTTGGAATCCAGTCTCTTAGTGAAATCCTCCTTGACTTGCCCGATAGAATGCTAGAGTTCATCTACAACTTGATTATATTGGAGAGTCTGAATTTTAAGCAATTGAAGAGGCTCGAGATGGTCCTGTAGAAGACTTTTGATACGGGCATTATTGGTGGCTTGAATGGCAGATTGAGTGTCATAGATGAACTTGAACAAGGTAGATTTGAAATGATGATAGTTGTAGTCTTTTGTGAACATCCGGGCTGAAGTTCCTCCATCTCCCCCTATATTTCTGCCTACCTCTTCAACATCCTCTCCAAGAGAGTCATCCCCAATTGAATCACCAGAAGCACCAGATGATAATCAAAATCATCACCAGTTGCAGGTGGAAGAGAATTAATTGCATCCTTTTCCCTTAGAATTGAAGTTATAGTGTGCACCAAGTTTAGAGCCTTCTCAGCATCCTCATTTCCCTGTTCAGCTAGAATCTAATATGCTGGAACAAGGTGAGTAAATGCCTCAACATCAAAAGAGACAGAATATAGAACATCTTGATATTCTTGCTGAAATAGTTTCTCTTTATCTGTATCATTGACATCCATTAACTCACTAGCAATGGGATCTTCCCATTCTTCTATACCAACCTTTCTCTCATTTTATCTCTATTTTTGCATCAAGGGCTCCCCTTGGCTACCCACCCTCACACCCTCACCTTCACCATTTAAGACGGGACTCCTCTCACTCATTTTTTCCATGTTGGAAGAAATAGCATGATGAATTGCACTCTTTTCCTCTCCTTTTTCCTGAGAGCAACTCAGCATCTCACTCAAGTCACTCCTTTCCCTCAATCCTAAGAGTGATTGAACAACTACCAAGTCATCTACACTAGTCACATGTTTATAAATTTCAAGCTTTGTAGAGACTTCCAACGGATGAGAGACATCCGTCGAAATAGCAATTGTGAATGTCGACGGATAATTGCTGTCAAGCTTATCCGTAGAGAAACAATCACTTGTCGACGGATGAGGAATATCTGTTGAGAAGGTAGAAATGATAGAGTTAGGAGTTGAAACTACAGTTGATTCTGTGGTGATTGATTTAATATTTGTATGCACAGACTTATCAGTAGTTTCCGAAAGAAAGGGCAAGTGAGCCGAAAAATCATCAATAAGATGAGAATCACTTGCTTTAGATTTTGGCTCCTCCGTGAGGTTCAAAGATAGAGAATTAGGAATTGATGTGTTTATCATATTCACATCCAGTGAGTTTTTGGGAGAATCGTGTGTGAGGTGTTTCGATTGCGAGAGAATTTAGTTGTGACTCCACATTTATATGGAGCCACATCAACCTGAATTTTAGATGGTGCATTAACTGAGTCTTTGACTGTAGTTGACACTGTGTCTGCACCCTGTGACTCCCCCAAACTTTTTAATTTCTTCTTTCTAATGTAGGTTTGAGTTTGGCCTGTAGTGTCCCTAACCTTTTTGTTTTGTGCTCTTAGAGATGAACTATTTTTAATAGTTACATCCTTTTGGGAGGATGTAACTAGCAATGTGCTACTTTCCTTATTAATCATCACAGCCTGTCGAGAGATTCTGGTGTGGCTCGGCTGGGATTCACTAACCTCTCTCACCTTATCCTTAGGGCTTCTTTTTTGTTCCCCCTGTCCCTCACCTTTCTCACTACCCTTCACACACCCTTCATGTGTCGTGTTAGTTTTTAAAACTAGCGTCTTTTGAGAGGAACTAGAGTGTGGTTTCTTTGATTTGGATTTTGGAATTTTAGGTTTTGTGGCTTGGGTAGGCATCTGTTTGGTCACATTCAAAGATGCCATAGCCACGGTTGACTGCAAATAAATTGGAGATTGGGAAAGAGTTGTGACAGAAACAGTTACTTCACTTACCAGAGGTGCCTCCTGAAGGGTTTCAAGCACATAAAAGCAACGGAAACTGTAATTAAAAATTTTAAAAACTAGAATTTTTTTTAAACCCATCGCGGGATCCATGCGAAAAATAGATATTTAATTCGTAGATCGGATTGTTTACCTTAAGAAACTTTACAAATTAGTTTAATAATGGAGATCTAAAGATTGTTCAATCACCACGCATCCCACTATCGCGATCTACGCTCTATCGATATCCACACAAAGGCTTGAACTCAATGATTGGATGTGTACTAGCACAAACTCATTTTTTCTTGCTCTCTCCTTCTTCTCTCTTGGTGGCTAGGGTTTTAGTAAAAGTCTTATCTTAAAAATCAGCCACAAGAGATATTATATAGAGAGTAGAAAAATGAATTATAACTCTTAACTAATTAGGAGTTATTATTAATTCAAAATTCCTATTTGTATAATAATTAAGTCACACTTAATTATTTAACAACTGAATTTCATAATTAATATTAGTAAATTCAAATATCATTATTTATCTAATTTATTAAGCTATACTTCATTAATATTATAAATAATTCGAATTACTTTAATATAATTTAAATTAAATAATCCTTCAAGTATTCTTTTTGTGTGACCCTTTAGGTTAATATTGCGTTGGCAACGAATTTTAAATCTAATTTAAAATCATAAACAATGAGCGGCATCCAGTAATACATCATTGTTACCCAAGTAATAATAATTCAACCGGTGATCGATTTAACCTTTCTTGAATAATGTACATTGTAATATAATCCGTTTAACCTCATATTATAGATTAAACTATAGGCATGTAATGTGTCATCCTCATCAATATTTAATCCAAGCTTCCCTGATCAATGAGTAGACTATAATATTAAATCAATATTTGAGTGTGGCCACGCATTTCATAGTCTAGCTCACACAAGAGGCTAATAATATCACTCCTAAAATTAGGATGGTTAAATCCTTTCTAGATCATTCATATTTCTCATATGATTAATAATATACCCGAAATTCACTTTCATCATTACCCAGTCAAAGGTAACTTTTAATGTAATCAAAGTAAATTAATTCTCGTATAAAAATATAATGATTTCAAGTCTAAGGACCATTATATCATTATCACAGTGAGAATTACTTATGACACAACATACATGTAAAATCTCACATTGGGTCTGTCCAGCACCATGTACATTTACATCTTCCTGTGTTTTTGACTTTAGTATCACTATACATATGATCAATGAGATTTGATCATCAGTCAACAAACACACCAGTCTTAATGCATTATTATTGTCCCTTAATAATAATACTTGACTAGGGACCTTTAGGATTATTGATATTATTCTCATAATCTCATTTTAAGTCACGTACTTAGAGGTATAGAATTCATATCATATTCCAAGGACATTTATTAATCTAACATTTATATCGCAGTAAATTAAGAATTAGTAAATATAAAAGGAATAATCGATTGAACATAAATATTAATAATCCAAATGTCTTAAACTAAAACATCATAGTGTTGTCTTTAGGGCACAAACGCTAACAATCTCCCACTTGCACTAGAGCCAATCACCCATGTATCTAATACTTATGGAACTAGTATGACCATCGTGCTTCTGCTGCGAAAAAGCCTTAGTCAGTGGGTCTGCAATACTATCATTACTATGCACTTTACATTTATATCTCCTTTATCATAATCTCATTAATAAGGTGATACCCTTTAAGGACATGCCTAAACAATCTCGTTGGTTGTTTCAAAAATATCAATATATTCGGCTTCCATTATAGAATCATCAATGTTCTTGCTGTGAGCTATTCCAGCTAACATCACTTATACTTAGAAAAAAACACAAAACAAACATGAACACGTAATCATCCTCGTCTGTCCAAAATTTTGGTTCAGAAATTAGCATCAGTGTAACCCTTTACAACTAGTTCCTTATCTTCTCCATACACCAAAAATAAATCTTTTATCCTTTAAGTACTTAAGAATATTCTTAAAAATTATCTAGTGACCCTCACCTAGATTAGACTGGTATCTGCTCGTCATGCTCAAAATATACGAAACATCAGGATAAATACATATCATTGTACACATTATAGATCCAATTGCTAAAGCATATGGAACTTTCTCAAACGGCCTTTATCATCTAATAATTCAGGGGGAAATTATCTTTTGAGATCACTATCCCATGAGACATCGAAACATACCCTTTATTTGTCTCCTACATCCTAAAATGATGCAATATTTTATCAATGTATGTACTCCGACTAGGTCGATTAATCTCTTCAATCTATCTCTAGAGATCTCGATCCCTATTATATAGGTAGCGTCGCCTAAGTCTTTCATCGAGAAATTATTTCTCAACCAAGTCTTAACAACCTGTAGAGAAGGTATGTCATTCAATATCTGTTATATGTCATCTACATATAATACTAAGAATGTCAAATGGCTCCCACTAACCTTCTTGTAAACACATGGTTCATCTTCATTTTGAATAAAGCCAAACTCTTTGACTGTTTCTTTAAAATGAATATTCTATCTCCTTGAGGTTTGCTTCAATCTATAAGTAGATAGAAGCAACTTATAAAACCATCTTAGCAAACTTTTGGATTGACAAAACCCTCAGGTTGTATCATATATATATATATCCTCTTCAAGGCTCCCTTATAAGAAAGTGGTTTTAACATCCATTTGCCAAATCTCATAGTCAAAGTAAGAAACTATTGCTAACAAAATCCTGATGGACTTGAACATAGCAACTAGTGAAAAAGTCTCATTATAGTCTATACCATAAATTTGTTTGAAACCTTTTGCCACTAGTCACACCTTATAGGTCTGTACTTTACCATCCATGTCACTTTTCTTCTTGAAAACCCACTTGCTTCCTATAGGTTTTACCCCTTCGAGTGAATCAACTAAAGTAAATACTTTATTTTGATACATGGATTCCATCTCGGATTTTATGGCCTCCAGCCATCTCTCGGATTTTGGACTGTTCATAGCATCTTGGTAGGTAAGAGGCTTATCATTATCCGTAAGAATCACATCACCATCTTGAGTCAAAAGAAATCCATAATTTCTCCTGGACTCATAGTGAATCCTACTAGATCTACGAAACACCTATATTTCCTGAACATGATTACTTTCAACATTTTGATGTACATCCAGATCTTATTCCAACTCTGGTTCAATGTTTTCATGTGGTTCTCGATCTTCATTGAGATATATTGTCCTCCCACTAATTTTCTTAGAAAGTAGTTCTCCCTCAAGAAATACAGCGGCCCAAGTAACAAACACTATGTTCTCGGAAGGATTATAAAAACTATACCCTAGTCTCACTTGGGTATCCCACAAAATAGCGTCTCTCTAATTTTGGTCCAAGCTTGTCAGAGGCTAAATGTTTTACAAATGCTTCACATCTCCAAATTTTCATAAATGACATGCTATGACGTTTATCATTCTATATCTCATATGGAGTATTTTGAACCGCTTTTGTCGAAACTTGGTTAACTGTATATGTAGCCGTTTCTAGAGCATAACCCCAGAAACTGAATGAAAGATCCGCTTGACTCATCATCGATCGCACTATGTCTAACAAGGTACGAATTCTCCTCTCAGAATCTCTATTCCATTGAGGTGTTTTAGAAGGAGTAAGTTGTGATACAATAGCACACTCCTTCAAGGAACTCTTGAATTTGAGGCTTAAGTATTCTCCTCTACGAACTGATCGTAAAACTTTTATACTTGTCCCTCGTTTGCTTTTCTACTTCGGCCTTGTATTCTTTTGACATTTCAAAAGAATCGAATTTATTCTTCATAAGAACCACATATCCATATCAACTGAAATCATCAGTAAATTTTATGAAGTAGTATAAGCCACCCATTGCCATCATACGCATTCGACCACATACATCATTATGTATAAGTCTTAATCGTTCGGTGGCCCTTTCACCTGATCAGGTAAAAGAAGCTTTAGTCATTTTTCCAATGAGACAAAGTTTGCATCTTCTGTATGATTCAAAATCAAACTTATCCGAGTATCCATCTATATGTAACTCAGAAACGTGATTTCATTAATATGGCCTAAGACAATGCTAGAGGTAATGTTTGATTTGAGTCATCTTTGAACATATAAATTGTTAACTAATTGTGCAACATTATAAGCCTTATCATTAAAATAGAATAAACAACTATTATTTATTTAATTAAAATGAAATCCTTTCTTGTCCTGACAAGAAATTAATTTAATGTATCCGCTAAAGGCAGGCAAGTAATAACAATTTATCAAGTTCTCAATCTCGACTTATGGGCAAAATTAGGTATCGAGTTCCTTCAACTAGAGCAACAACTTTTGCTCCAATTCTGACCCGATACTTGAAACTTGAACATTGCTGGTCTTCCTCTTTAGATCTTCCAAACAAGCTTGATAATTTAACTTCCAATCATCCAGTTATTTCCACAGAAGGTGAGAATCATCTCCTTTAGCAACACCACTATCAGGCTTCAAAAGCCCTTTGGGATTGGACTTTGGTTTGGCACCAAATAAGATTAAATCTTCACCTTGCCTTTCCACTTTCCTTTCCCATTTGCATTCCATGTGTACACCATCAATATGGACGTAATTCATGCCTTTACTGTATTATTTTCAGCAGTTCTAAACATGTCTAACAACTCAGTGAGTGTTTTGTCTATCTCATTCCTTTTGTTTTTAACAAACTGAGAATAGAAATTGTTCAAAGATTGTTTGATCAAATCAAGCTGAGCCTCTAGACCATTCTTGAAACCCAAAATATCAATGGTACATATATATATCATCTTTAGAAGATGGGATCCAACCGGATATCATTCTCCCATTAATGCAAAAGTATGGCGCCTTATTATTGTCAAATATTTCTGACGAGCCTATCCTTCAAACATCCTTTGAAGGTGCTCAATCATATCTTAAGCATCATTATGCTATTGTTGCTTCTAAAGCTCAGCACTTATAATTACAAGCATGAGACATAAAACATCAGTTGCGTAATCAATTTGCTTCTGGTAAGCATTTTGTTCATCACATGTTTCATTCTCAGCTAGAAGAAATAACATAGGGTTTTGAGTTACATCCTTGAACTTGAGGATAAACCTCAAGTTCCCATGTTAGTCGAGGAAATTATTTCATGTCAGCTTGTCCTTCTCAAGGACTATTACATAGAGAAGTCATTTATATTATTTTCTTTTGATATCTATAATATTAAAGTGCATAAAATGAATTAGTCTACAGATGATCATTAAATTATGTTCAAGTCATTATTCATATATATATATATATATATATTCATAATATATATCTCCCACTATTTTTATCAAATAAATATCCCTAACTATTAATTCGGAAAGAATATCTTCTATATCCTTTCTAGTGAGGCAAGATCCATATTTTACCATGCGTTAGGTCATTTTTGGTTTTCCTCCTAAAACGTGATTATTTAGGTAGACAACATTTGTCAATTATATCAACTATATAACTCTTGGATAGCTTGGTGGAACAACATTTGCTCATATTTATCTAAAAAATCTCGCCAAACTCTATGTCTCTATGTTCACAATCCTATTGTGGTAAGTTAGTTAAGTCAAACCCAATAGTCAAAAAATATCAATATACTTCAACACATCTCCACGATAGATGGGAGTACTTCGCTTTGGCGAACCCACTCCTTATTGATCTAGGGGTTAACGCATTGGACTCTTTGGAAGGCATCTGATCAACTTACTATTAACTTTAGGGTTTTATTAATTTTAAAATGATCATGATGCCATCATAAGAGATTCCCAATTTTTCCTTGAATAAAATACTTCAAATCAATATTCATCAATGGTTTGATCTCCAAGTAGTGAGGGAGTCACAACGGTCTCTCTTAAAACCCACAATCTTACAAGTTCAATGAACTCGCTTTTGACAAAATCGCCCCATGTCATAAACAAAGAAAATTTGTATTTTAATCAGTGTTTCATAAACACGAGAATCTCATAATCGTTTGTTCATTTTAAAATCTTGAGTCAATACAGATTTATCTTGTTCAGCAAGCATGGCATGAGTATCGTATATAATACATGCATCTTTATAAACTACTCTACACATACATTCATCATATGAGTATATATATGTAAAGTGCGATAAATTAATTGTGGTTAGTTATGGCTTCATCTTATGTGATATTTATCAAGCTAATGACAAAGATCTAGGTCAATCTAAGGTGGAAAATAAATACAAGCTAACTATTACATGTCTTCTTTCTTGTATTGCTTCCTTGGATGGCCTCCATGTGAGATTACCCTTCCTTGATCTTCAAATCTCATGTCTTCATGTACATTAAACAAATGAAAATAAAAACTAATCTAATGTATTTATAATAAGAACTCGAGTTACATTCGAGATTTATTAATTACAAGATCAAACGACATGCAAGCCGTATTTAAAAAACCAAAACCATTAACCTAAGCTCATAAGCCATAACCATCCACCATGCTCAATTAACATATAAGAACATGTTAAAACACATAATATGATCTTAACATATCATACCCATCGTGATCTAATCATAAAAACCAAATATGGAAAAAATCTAAAAATTTGAAATTAAATCTCATAACATTAAATAGCGGATTACAGGGCCTAAACGACATCAAACGCCTTACAGATCAGTCGATGATAGCTTTATCTATCAGCTACGTTCATACGCTCGATTCCATATGAAATAGCGTATTCGTTCGTCAAAATCGGACACTAGACCCAGATTTCAGCAAATCTGCAGCATCCGATTCAGAATCGTATCAAATACGATTCATATAATAAGAACAAATACAAAATATATATATATATATATATATATATATATCAGTATATATACAGATTATATAATCATCATATGATTATATAATTCTCATGAATATCATATATTCAAAACATATACATATATACGCATATATAAAAATAACAACATGTAAAACATACAAAATCACATACATAACAGTCATGGAATATTGTATACATGTTATCATCATAAAACCAGTAAACACAAAAACGAATTAAACACTTTTCGCAAGTAGATCTGATGACATTGAAGGGTTTCGAGCACATACACGCAACGGAAACTGTAATTAAAAATGTGAAAAACCAGAATTTTTAAAACCCACCATAGGATCCATGCAAAAAATAGATATTTAATTCATAGATCGGATTGTTTACCTTAAGAAGCTTTACAAATTGGTTAAATAATGGAGATCCAAAGATTGTTCAATCACCATACATCCCGCTCTCGCGATCTACGCTCTATCGGTATCCACACGAATGCTTGAACTCAAAGATTGGATGTGTACTAGCACAAACTCGTTTCTTCTTGATCTCTCCATCTTCTCTTTTGCTAGTTATGGTTTTAGTAAAAGTCTTATCTTAAAAATCAGCCACAAGTGATATTATATAGAGAGTAGAAAAATGAATTATAACTCTTAACTAATTAGGAGTTATTATTAATTTAAAATTCCTATTTGTATAATAATGAAGTCATACTTAATTATTTAACAAGTGAATTTTATAATTAATATTAGTAAATTCGAATATCAATATTTATCCAACTAATTAAGTCATACTTAATTAATATTATAAATAATTTGAACTACTTTAATATAATTTAAATCTAATTTAAATTAAATAATCCTTCAAGCATTCTTTGTGTGTGACCCTTTAGGTTATTATTACGTTGGCAACAAATTTTAAATCTAATTTATAATCGTAAACAATGAGTGGCATCTAGTAATATATCATTGTTACCCAAGTAATAATAATTCAACCAATGATCGATTTATCCTTTCGTGAATAATGTACAATGTAATATAATCCCTTTAACCACATATTATAGATTAAACTAGAGGCATGTAATGTGTCATCCTCATCAATGTTTAATCCAAGTTTCCATGATCAATGAGTGGACTATCATTTCAAATCAACATTTGAGCGTGGCCACGCATTTCATAGTCTAGCTCACATAAGCGGCCAATAATATCACTCCTAAAATTAGAGGGTTAAATCATTTCTAGATCATTCATATTTCTTATACGATTCATAATATACCTGAAATACACTTTTATCATTACCCGGTCAAAGGTAACTTTTAATATAATCAAAGTACATTAACTCTCGTATAAAAATATAACGATTTCAAGTCTAAGGACCATTACATCATTATCACAGTGAGAATTACTTATGACACAACATACATGTAGAATCTCACATTGGGTCTGTCCAGCACCATGTATTTGCATCTGCCTGTGTTTTTGACTTTATTATCACTATACCTATGATCAGTGAGATATGATAATCAGTCAACAAACACATCAGTCTTAATACATTATTATTGTCCCTTAATAATAATACTTGACTAGGGACCTTTAGGAATATTGATACTATTATCATAATCTCATTTCTAAGTCACATACTTAGGGGTATAGAATTCATATCATATTCTAAGGACATTTATTATTCTAACATTTATATCACAGTAAATTAAGAATTAATAAATTATAAAGGAATAATCGATAGAACATTAATATTAATAATCCAAATATCTTAAACTGAAATATCATAGTGTTGTCTCTAGGGCACAAACACTAACAATCTCCCACTTGCACTAGAGCCAATCGCCCATGTATCTAATACTCATGGAACTAGTATGATAATCGTGCTTCTGCTGCGACAAAGCCTTAGTCGGTGGGTTTGCAACAATATCATTATTATGCACTTTAAATTTATATCTCCTTGATGATAATCTCATTAATAAGGTGATATCGAAGGACATGCCTAAAGAATCTCATTGGTTGTTTCAAAAATATCAATATATTCGGCTTCTATTATAGAATCATCAATGTTCTTTTTGTGAACTATTCCAGCTAACATCACGTATACTTAGACAAAACACAAAATAGACATAAACACGTAATCTATTGAGCAAGACTGAAGTTGTATGTATAACTCAACAATACTGGTTTGGAAAACTGAACATAGAACAAGGATTTTGAAATAATCTATATTCCACTAGAATTAGTATAGCTTATTTATTGGGCATATACACAAAAGATTTTGTTAGGTGCAGTGAAGAAGACGTCAACAGTGATCCGTATGAAGTTCATTAATATGTTCAGGCATCGGAGGAATAAGGTTAGAGTCATTCAAAGCAGTTATCAGAATCAGTGTGAAGACCTCAAGGATTCCTAGTGAAGGTGGTTATATTTAGTAGAAGACTTAACAGTGGTTTGTATAAGTATAATACGAAGGCCTGAGTGTGGAACTAGTCTTCTGTGAACCAGACCCGTGCACGAGACGCCAATGATCCGTGAAAGGAAACAGTGTATTATTTTTAGAAATATTGTTAAGTGGTTTTGGTACTCGAGAAGACTGGAAATATTTTAAGATCCTTATTTGCATGCATGAGCTTGGTACAGTTTAATTACAAGCAGAGGGACCCTCCTGATCTAACCTTGCCTTGATCAAATAAAATCAAATGCATTCTTTCGTTTATTAATTAAACAAAAGAACCAGTCAGTAGAGTACGTTCACGCAAAGAAATTCAGAAAGTGTCAGGGTTCTTTTGCTTTGTTTACACTGTGGCTATTACTACATAAAAGAAAAAAATAGTTGTGCAAAGAAAAGAAACATCAATTGGCAGCCCTCAACCTGTTTGTGATTCCCTCCAAACCCGGGTCAGAAGTTTGGGGTCCATAACACACACACACCATATTTAAACCTGTATATAAAATATTATATGCATTTACCCTTCTTTACACAACCACGGATCGCAACAGGTTAAAGTATGAAAATAAGCCACCACCTTAACTTTTATTTCATCGTACCAAATCCCACTAGTTCAACTTACAATTGATAATAATATTGTTCTTACAATCTTGCATAACTCATCTACAATATAAAGCTCATGCTAGCTCGATCCAACTTAACCTGTAATCCTAGCTCGCACACTGGACTGGGATCCTCGTTACCAACAATTTCCTTTTCAACTGTTGAAAACATAAAGAGGTTTGCAAGAGTGAGCTAACTAGCTCAGCAAGTCATAATAGCAATACTGAGGTTAAACAAAAACCAATTAAAATGATTCAAAAGAATCAAGTTTCTGAATAAGCAATGATTAGAATTGGATATTCATTTTTCATTCTAAAAACCAAGGTTAGGTTGTTGATCAGTCACGCACTAACCCCGAGCAAGGCTCCCAGCTTTGCTCTATATACTGGATCCAAGGAACGGATTGGCCCATTATGAGCACGAATCTGGTCCTACCACGAATCTAGTCCATATTTATAAAACCATCCAATTCTAAAACGAGTCAATATGATAACCATTGTGATTCAGTAAAAATAGAATCATAATTATAATTGATAAAACATTTATCTCAGAGCATAAAGAATTTCATAAGTATCATCAGGGTATATCAAGGTATAAATATGAAGAACAGCTGCAAGCCTGAGGAAGAATCAAGTATTTGATGAATAATGGTTCAATGATAATACAGGGTATAGATCTTTGATGTCATAGGGTATTCCATGGTATATAAGTTTCTGTAGGCTCGAGAAATTTTATTTCAATATTTTGTTTATGGTAGGTATGCATTTGTGGAGTACTATCATATTTGTATGGTTTAATATTTGTAAAAGCAATTGTTGGGGGTTTACAAGAAATAAGGTTTGAAGCTCAAGTTCAATGGTATGATCAGGGTTCAAGGTTGAACAATTAAAGCGCTTACTTATAAAACAGGAGTTAATTTGAATAATAGCGACATGTTATGAAAATGTTCGAAAATATTTGCAATATATGTTGAATAAGGTTCAGAAGTACTTGCCTTATCACAGATGATTTGCAACCTTACTTGTACTCATCTAACAGTTCTACTCATCCATCAATTTCCTTCTTTTTTCATGCCTTGCTTCTATTCATCAATCACTTGTCTTCTCTTTCTACGCTTCAGTTCTATTTACTGATCACTGATTTTCTTTTCTATGCCTCGCTTATTCTGCTGGGCATCACAAGTATCTATCAATACTCAATCTCATATTATTTTAATCGTCACATAGACGTTACAAGCTTCTAACTACCCTTCCTTTCAACCAAATCTGACGTACGGATTCAAAGTTATGATTAAAACCGTCAAACAATGCACATACAGTCGTATTGTATATCAATCAGATTACATATAACACGTAGCACGTAAGATATTCAATCCAAATAATTATTCAAAGAAGATTCCGGGTTAAAATGATTTTTTAGGTATTTAATACGAATTTTGGTATATTTTTCGGAATTAAAACGGGCCTCCGAATCATTTTATAATTAAATAATAGAGTTTGAACACCCGAATCTGACTTCAAAATAATTTAATAATAATTATCGAGCTTTGAAAATAATCTTAAATAATTTTTAAAAGCTCGAAACTATTTTTCAGAATTTTTAAATCCAAATAAATATTTAAATCTAATTAAATAATCAATTAAAATAATTAATAACTAATTAAATTAATTAATCAATTAATATTTAAATTAATTGACTAATTAACTAATCAATTATCAACTAATATTAATTAATTAAATAATTAAGATTTTTTTTTAAATTAAAAGAAATTTTCAAAAATTAGATAATGAATTTTTTTGAAATTTAAAATAAATAAAAACAATTTCTGAAATATAATTATAAAAGATAATATAATTTCTTGTAAATAACTAAAACAGGAATCAGACTTTTGGATTTTCAAAAAACACCAGGGACTATTTTGCAAAACTGAACAAACTAGGGGTAAAATGGCATTTCTGCCATCTTCCCCGCCCCGCGCCAGCGGTCACCATTGCCGGTAACCCCGAGCTCGCCGGGAAATCGTAATTGTGCCCAGATTAGCTTGAAAATGTGCAGAGTTATAGAACATCATGTCAGGAACTTATATATTAGCTTAGAATCAACAAACGATGCATATATTGATCAGAACATTCGTCTAAAACTTCATCGGCGACGAACTCGAACCTTTTCCGGCGAAGTCGATTGAGCTGTTTCAGGAATCATTTGTTAATCTGCTATATACCAATTGAATCGTTGTTCAACGATCTACAACTTGGTGCAACCAATTTCAATTAATAACCCCAAACACAGATTCTCCCAAATTTCAATTAAGAACATTCAAATTTATAAACCCTAATTTTTAATTTCGAGAATCAAACATCAATTTGAACATGTTATTGAACTCCAAATTAGTCATAACATATACCAAAATGACCAGGAAGAAAAGATCTACATGTTTATGCCATCAAATCATATCAACAACATCAAGAACAAATTTTCATAATTTAATCTTTAAATAATTTGAATTAAAATAAATAAATAAGAAAAATACCTTAATTCATGCATAAAAATGGATGATTGATTATGAAAGTACTTTTTGAGAGCTTCGATTTGATATATGGCACGCCCGAATCAGAGTTCGATAACGCCCTCGTTCGTAGGTTTGATTATGAAGAACGCAACGTTTTATTAAGGTTTTCTCTGTATTTCACAGGAATTTACTGACTGATTATGATTATACGAATAAAATGAAATAATAAAAGGGCTATATATATTTATGGAATATTGGATCGTGTGGGATCGATGAATTAGTTACTTAGCCGCTAAGTAACTGCAAAGACGATGCGTTTTGATACCCGTATTGGATAATTATCCAGACTGGGCTTCTTATAAAACACTTTATACAAAAATAATGTAATATTATCCCGCCTTTCGAGAATACGGGTTTTGTTGCTATATCGAAATGATTATCGTATCGAAATTTTGCACCGGGACGCGTACGGGTCAAACTGTAATCCGGATTGAAAAAGTTAAAACACAGAAAATGTCCGGAATTATTAGATTAGGTTAGGAAGGAGTTTTCGGAAGAGTTTCGGGTTATAAAATGTATAAACGGTTGAAGTCGGACGATTCCCGGTTTTATAAAATAGTTTGTAATTATTCAGAAAATAATTATTAAATCTGTAAATCATTATAAAATCATATAACGATCTAAAAATTACCAGAAAAATATCACAATTATTAATATTTTATTCTGGATATATTAAAATGAACATACTCATATTTTATCACATATAAACATGTAAATATAAATATCAATCATCAGATTTTCACCAAAATTCACATAATAATCATATAATAATCATTTATTGATAAAAATAATTACACGCGATATCCCGGATATTGCATCCTCCCCCCTTAAAAAGGATTCTGTCCTCAGAATCACACTAAGGGCCAGATATTGATACATTCAAATATCTCACTTCCATTTCTCAGGTTGATCCCTCAACCTTAAAACTTTTCCTAAACTTTTACTCGCAGCATCACTCATTACTTAACAGCCTCTCGCTGACATCATATTCTATCTGTTGCTCATATAACTCAACTCAAGTCTCAATTTTATATTAATGGATTTAAATTACTCTTCCTGAGTATACACATATAAATACCTTATGTGCTAAACGTGTTGAAGCCAACTTACTTACACTTATCCTGACTATTTTACTGTCTCAAAAGGACCAGCATAATGCATACTAATTACCTTTTCTTACTAATTCTAGTAATTAATGCTCATGAATGTTTGCAATAGTTACTGGTTATTGAACCCCATTTTCACATGTTTCTCTGTTCAATTAGCCTAGTTTATAATCGCTTATAATTGCATTCGAGGCTCTTTACTCGTCCTCTTAATCTTCTCGTCCATCTGCGAATGATATACCGAACCCATGGCGTATTCGATTTCTAACCTTCTCGAAATTACTCGAAAATTAAAAATTAACGAGAAAATCTCGACTGAATATGATTGACATATAAACTTATCGCCATATCTTATTTTCCTTGAATCATAATCGAGTATATTTGCTGAGCGAAAATCTCTTACTACTTTGAAAAAAATACACTAGCCTGGAGGCATCACCGACATATTCTAACCCATATTATCATTTATTTTGGTTCTAAGAAGTTCTCATACAAAACTGACTGCAATGATTTCCTTGACGTCTAGTTACATATGACATTTATTCTTTCTTTATACCATACTATCATAAAGTCTTCTTTGACATCTATGTCTTGTATCATGTTCTCAGCGTAGCTTGAATCCCTTGAGTTATCGTAGACAAATTCCTATCTTTTAGTTACGCCTTACTTAATGCCTGTTCATCTAAGACTGGTATATAATATTCTAGTTCGACACAATTCATCGTATTCTGAATACTCCTGTCAAATTTCAAATCAAACAATATTGATCATTTACAATCAATTTCTGGATCTGATGACGTACCATCATTTCTTCAGGCAGCAACTAACCCACTTATTGGACAAACTGCTTACTAATAAAAGAGCAAGGCTGGGTTTGGATAACCTATCAATAATAATTTAATTTACGCTTTCCTCACCTTTGGTTCTCAAGTGATTTCACTACGACATCTCTTGGCGAAATATATCTTTCTTTATTTTTGAAAGTCAGCGGTTATGATAATCCATCTAGCCTTTGATGCTCCTTCCTAATTCTGGGGTAGGTATAAAATTTACTTACATGTTTCTCTCATTTCCTCTTCATGTCGGGTCACTAGATATTTTCTTTCAGCCCTCGGTACTCAATCGTACTTCTGAGATGCATTCCATATCTCAATTTACAATTTTTTCCTCAAACTCTTCACTTTAATCCTGTCCCACATAATACCCATATCTTACTTATATCCTGGCATCTTATAAAGTTTCTTTATCATCCTTTTGATTCCTCCTTTCCTATTTATGTCCTTCATAATTATAGCTCATTCAAAAGCGAACTCTCGATATTAATACTAATTTTGATGTCATATCAAATTATATATCAATACGAACTTTGATGTTCGCTACATCCCATACTGAAGTAAACATCAATCATCTATATTAATATCACTTTTGATATTTAACAACAATTTAAGTATCAACATCAATCAGAAACTGAATTAAAATTGTATCTAACATTCTATCCAAAACAGAATTACTTGATAAATCATTTATTGTAAGATTATCAAAACAATTTAGAAATAAGACGTCCTTTAATAAAACTTTGTTGCAGATGATAAAATCTCTTTGATTGTCTAATAAAATCCATATTGGTGTAGTTATTAATCTATGCTTTATTCCATCTCCCTTCTTCATTTCTTTCCTTCCTTCTCGTTGTTTTATCTTAATTCTTTAGCTCTTGAAAACATTCTTCTCACTTGTCCATACAAATAACTTTTTATTTCTCTTGTCCATTATAAAGGTCATATTCATTCAAGTAAAAACTCACACATTTGCATCAATTTCTGAATTATACTGGTGTCCTTACTTTTTCCAAATTCCTCATTGCTTTGATTTCGTATTTGAAAGTCACATCAAAATTTGACTTAATCTAATTGGAATCAATTTCCATCTAACTGACCATGAATTGGTAAAATTAACCAATTAACTCACTTAATTGATCAATTGCACCAAGTGATGACTAGCTAAATGAAATCAAAGACCAATTATATAGAGTCGGATTGGCTGTAACAACCTCTTTCAAGAACCGAGATCATAATTATTTGGAGTATCAACAGGAATATCAATAACATATAGAAGTATACTTTCTATCTTTAAAAGCATGGTAAATCTGAAAATTTGGGCAGCATCTCCTTTATATTATTGACTACCAGTCGGGCTCAAGCCGACACCAACAATCAATCAAACAACCAACAATCAACCCTCAAATATACCAATCCACTGCCACCTTCTAAACTCACCATTTCACCATCTCATGTAATATTAATCAGTACAACCCATGTCTCTAGTTCAACTTAAGATTATAGCGAACAATTCTTATTATATCATACATTTTTCTCATATTTTCTGATTATAACAGAATATCACTATTGAGTACAATTACAAATTATTCTATAATTCTTGTAGTTTGTGTTTCAATTCAAGCTCTCTGATTGACAATTTATCTATCCTTGACAATAGACCCTGGTTCTTATTAATTAACTTGCTCAACTTCTGATAACCAATATATGATCTCAACCAACACTATCATATTTTTGTGAAATAATTCCATTGGTTTTAAAGCATTCCTTCTTAAGAATTTTTGCAGTTGAATCATCATATCTCCATCTCCACTTATGTCTTTCTATACGGAACCTCCTTCACTGGCTCAGTTATGAACATTAAATTTACCATAACCCACTTACTTGGGTGGGAAAGCCAAACCATTCCTTGAAGAACACACTCGAAGTTTATCGCAATTAGAATTTCTTCGATCTTGAACCTTCATGATAAATATCTCCCACATGATTGAGGTATGCTTCATCTTCATAATGTATTAATCGATTATCTGGTTATTATTAAGAATTTCTTCATTTGCTTCTGATGTCCAATCAATCATTTTCCTTATCCGATATACGCAACTTTACTTTCTTGTTTTTCTAGTTAATTTCTGTTATACGGTTCGCTAACTACTCCAATTCACGCCAAAATAGCATATTTGAAACGTATCATGTATACAGATTTCTGCCTCGGATTTGATGTCCTTGTAACAACCACGTTATTGGTATAGTGGTTCTTCTCTGCACGTATATATCCACCATTTATTGGCTTGTAATTATCCACACTCATCATATAGCTCCATCTGTTACACGGGTTCATTTCACTTCCTTTTTAAAATATTCAAAGAATAGAACTTCCACAAGAAGGAAATTTGTGTATGTGATTTTGATTGGAAACCTTTTGTAAGGAATAAGAGTACAAGGAAGCAATCGGAAGGATCCATGAATCAAAAAATCATGATTGAAGAAGAAAGAATGAATAATGATGTAGATATGAATGAGATAACCATATTTGTACTCAAGATGGCCAGTCTTTCATACTATATGGCATACAGCGACATGATTAGGTGGCGTCCCACCAGACTCTTTGTCATTTCGAAAAAGCATCACACCATAACACTGTTTATCTCAATCAGAAAATAAGACTTGAGGGAAAAATGATTTTGAAAGGAATACAACAATTTTTTATCACCTCATAGAGCTGATTATGAACGAAGTTCATACTTTATTCAAGATTCATAAGAACTAACGGTATTATAGAAAAGAATGATATCATTGGTCGTCATCCACATTTCATCTATTTACAACTTCAACGCTAGTCCGATCAACATATCCCATTCCAAGTCATACATTAACTTCAGAAAGTTCTCTGAAATGCCTTCTTAGATCGATCATTAGAATAAATCCCCATTTATTAGGTCTTGTATCTTTAGCGTCGCGCTTCCATGTTCAATAATTTATAATTCGACCCTATTTGCACTCTTACGAGATTTACAATCATAACTTCAAATTTCGCTTACACTATTGATCATTCAACATATCGACTTCCTTGCTAATAACATTCTTCCTTTAGAAAAGTCTGGAGATTTTCTCAATCTTCTTTGCTCATACTCAGCTTCTTTTTCAATTAATGAACTCTTTAAACTCTAATCGTCTCAGGAATTAAATAGTGTCTCTGTACGCTGAGTCTGTTGTTAACATTATCAAAAAAAACTTGTATTCCTATATTAAGAAAAATTGAATCTTCTTCATAATAGCAGATCTACTTGACTCTCTGAATTAATAATACTAATTTTAGAACAAGTATTCTTCTGGATAATCTGGATCTAATAACAAGAAAGAAACTCAAGTGGTAGTTTGACAACCAAGTTTTTAAAACTTGTTTTGTTTAAAGGATTTTTAGAAAAAATCTCTTTTGAAATCTGGTTTAAAATTTTGAAAATCATACACCTGGTCATTATTACTATATGAGTTGGTTGTCATTCTTCTCAACCACTACAAGGTATTAAATTAGGGAAACAATCAGATAAGAGCTCATTCATTTCCATATATCCTCTACCCCTTGTTGGGTCCATTTTACCTTCATTGGTCGACAAAAATTCCAATTACCGTTGTATATTATCTTATTCGTAACTTCACTTCTAGTCTTTCATACCGGTAACACTACCATCATCATCTCTTACGATTACTAAGTATAACAAGTCTGTCCAGTAATCATTAAATCTATTTTATAAAATAAGGTCGACTAATATCACATCATATTACTACTATACCTATCATGATTGATCATAACATCATCATCAATTCCTAGAAAACTCTCGATATCCAATCTTCTCAAACTCCTTTAAATCCATCTAGGTCACTCCACAAGATAATCATGGGTGGCATACTTACTAGTATTTTTATATAACTTGGTAGCGACTATCTTCCGGAACACACGTATCTTCACTCTCGGTTCCTTCTCACATTTCTTAATACCTCGTGTATTCGCTATATGTTGTAGCTCTCGAATCCATCCTCATAGATGTTGTTACTTCATAAGACGAGTTTTAAGCTGATGGTATAGAACAAGGCGTAGTGTAGACAGAAAAGATGCGCTTATAGTTGAATATCCGGTAGAACCAGAATTAGCATGTGGGGGATTCTTGAATAGGTAGTCTCGCATCAGGGGATGAGATAATGGCTGAAAAAGGTGCAATTATCACAACCGGGGGTGATATGGCTAACACCGGTGGAAGAGCGGGGCATAAATCAGATGATACTCTTCCGACTGAAGGCTCTGAATGATCACACGTACCGAGATAGAAGAATCTGTCATCGCTACTATCAGAGAATCGCGTCGCTATATAAGAATCTTGAATCTCATCACGAATTATACCAAAACCTATTATACAGTCGCACTCAACCTCTCGACATCCTATCTTTCTATTTCTTAATCCTAATCCTAACCCTCTATCCATTCCCGACAATCTAAGCTTATTTCCGTGACTTATAACCTGTAGATATGATACCAAACCTGAGACGCCCTCCAAACCCAGGTCAGAAATTTGGGGTCCACAACACACACACACATATTTAAACCTGTATATAAAATATTATATACATTGATCCTTCTTTACACAACCACGGATCGCAACAGGTTAAAGTATGAAAACAAGCCACCACCTTAACTTTTATTTCATCGTACCAAATCCCAACTAGTTCAATTTATAATTGATAATAATATTGTTCTTACAATCTTGCATAACCTATCTACAATATAAAGCTCCTGCTAGCTCGATCCAACTTAATCTGGAATCCTAGCTCGCACACTGAACTGGGATTCCTCGTTACCAACAATTTCCTTTTCAACTGTTGAAAACATAAAAAGGTTTGCAAGAGTAAGCTAACTAGCTCAGCAAGTCATAATAGCAATAACTGAGGTTAAACAATAACCAATTGAAATGATTCAGAAGAATCAAGTTTCTGAATAAGCAATGATTAGAATTGGATATTCATTTTTCATTTTAAAAACCAAGGTTAGGTTGTTGATCAGTCACGCACTAACTGATAAGTGGCATCTTATACCACATAAAATGTCTTATAACGGCTTGAATTGATGTCTTGAAATCAAGTATTTTATGTATTCGATGTTTTTTCTAGTGTCTTTGCATTTCAGGGTATAACTTGCGAATTTAGGGAGATTTCATCATAATAAGCGTAGGGAAGTACTTGGAATCAGTTGCGGGGAATTGTGCGAAGAAATCAGCAAAATCAGGAGCAAAAAGGTTATTTTTTTAGAAGCTGTCCAGGCGCCCGCCTGGGATCTGGGGCGACCGCCTGGAGGTGCAGGCGCCCGCTTGGAATCTGGGGCGGCCGCCTGGGGTCGAGAAAATTAATTCTGGATTTTTAATTCGTATTCTATTAGGCTTCTGACGACGCTGCTTCTTGTGGACTCTTATATAAACCTACTTGAGAGACGTTTCACAAAAAACAAGCAACAAGGATCTAGTATCAATCAAGCAAGGAGCAAGGAGAGAAGAATAAGAAGACCGATTTAGCACACCATAATGAAGAAGAGGAAGCATACATTATGTTGTGATTCTTTTATTCGTTGTAACAGTGGATGCTAGTTTTCTTTACTTTGAACCTTAATACTCTTGTGACGTACTCTGGTTTTAATAAGTATTTTGTAGTTTATATTTTCATGTTATTATCATGTTTTCGTATGAACCCATGGTGACGATGATTTCTATCATGGGCTAATCGTGATCATGGGGTCGTAGCGGATTTACTATGTATTTTTTTAGTTAATTGTTTAATACCTTGGTATGTGATGATTGTATGATATCTAGTATAGGTTGTGCTTATTCGTCTTATGTGCGTCGCGAACATATAAGATAGCCTGTTAATCTCTTGTGAAGTGAAAGTGAATCTTGAGATTTAGAACTTGCCATGCTAGCATAGGTTCATGTATTTGTATGCATGATTAGTGGGTAACTCTAACCGTTTTACTTGCCCTGTGTAATCATAATGAATAACTTGCACTTAAATCGTTATGTTGTCAAATTCTGTAGACATATAGGGTCTCAACATAATTGATGCCTATTCAACTTCTATCTTAATTGTGGATGCTTGGTAGAATGGTATTTGTGCAACGAAAGTTGGCTTTTATCAGTTTCGTGTTGTTCGGTTAATATCATCACCATTACATGCTAAGGGTAATAACAATGACTATTGAAGGAAGTAGTAATAAAGTTATGATCTCATGTGTGTTTAATATTGTTAATTCAAGTGTTATTTAAGTGTTTTATTCTTGTAGTTAATCGTAGTTAATAATTAGTTAATCAACCTTAAGTGTTATTGCTTTGACATTGAGAAGTAATCATACATTGGTGAGTAAGTGTTAATTAAATATAATTAGTCCGAGTCTCTGTGGGAACGAACTAGAAATTATTCTATATTACTTGCGAACGTGTATACTTGCATGAATTATTAGCGCATGTTTTGTGCCTAACACTAACTCCGAGCAAAGCTCCCATCTTTGCTCTATATACTGGATCCAAGGCACGCATTGGCCCATTATGACCACGAATATGGTCCGACCACGAATCTGGTCCATATTTATAAAACCATCCAATTCTAAAATGATTCAGTATGATAACCATTATGATTCAGTAAAAACAGAATCATAATTAACATTGATAAAGCATTTATCTCAGAGCATAAAATATTTCATAGGTATCACCAGGGTATATCAAGGTATAAATATGAAGAACGGCTGCAGGCCTGAGGAAGAATCAAGTATTTGATGAACAATGGTTCAATGATAATACAAGGTATAGATCTTTGATGTCATGGGGTATTCCATGGTATATAAGTTTTTGTAGGCTCAAGAAATTTTATTTCAGTATTTTGTTTATGGTAGGTATGTATTTGTGGAGTAGTATCATATTTGTATGGTTTAATATTTGGAAAAGCAATCTTTTGGGGTTTACAAGAAATAAGGCTTGCAGCTCAAGTTCAATGGTATGATAAAGGTTCAAGGTTAAACAATTTAATGCACTTACGATATAAAACAGGAGTTATTTTGAATAATAGCGACATGTTATGAGAAAGTTCGAAAGTATTTGCAATATATGTTGAAGAAGGTTTAGAAGTACTTGCCTTATCACGGATGATTTGCAACCTTACTTGTACTCATCTAACAGTTACTACTCATCCATCACTTTCCTTCTTTTTCTATGCCTTGCTTCTATTAATCAATCAATTGTCTTATCTTTCTACGCTTCAGTTCTATTTACTGATCACTGGCTTTCTTTTCTATACCTCGCTTACTCTGCTAGGCATCACAAGTATCTATCAATACTCAATCTCATATGATTTTAATCGTTACATAGACGTTACAAGCTTCTAACTACCCTTCATTTCACCCAAATCTGACGTACGGATTGAAAATTATGATTTAAACCGTCAAATAATGCATGTACAGTCATATTGTATATCAGTCAGATCACATATAACACATGGCACGTAAGATATTCAATCCAAATAATTATTCAAAGAAGATTCGGGGTTAAAATGATTTTCCAAGTATTTAATACGAAGTTTTGAACATTTTTTGAAATTAGAACGGGCCTTCGAATCATTTTATAATTAAATAATAGAGTTCGAACACCCGAATCTGACTTCAAAATAATTTAATACTCCCTCCGTCCCTTTCAATTGTTTACATTTTTTAGAGAGTGTCTGACACGCATTTTAAGGTGCATATAAAGTATAGTTTTGTAATATGTTTTTATAATTTTATTTTTCTAAATAAAAATTATAACATTCAACTTTTATTCAGAAAAAAAAAATTGTAAAAATAAGTTACATAAATATATTTTTTATGCACCTTAAAATGCATGTCGGATACTTACTCAGAAGTGTAAACAATTGGAAGGGACTGAGGAGTAATAATTATCGAGTTTTGAAAATAATCTTAAATAATTTTTGAAAGCTCGAAACTATTTTTTGGAATTTTTAAATCAAAATAAATAATTAAATCTAATTACTAAAATTAATTAATAACAAATTAAATTAATTAATAAATTAATATTAAATTAATTGACTAATTAACTAATTAATATTCAACTAATATTAATTAATTAAATATTTAATATTTATTTTTAAATTAAAAGAAATTTTCAGAAATTAGATAATGAATTTTTTTAAAAATTTAAAATAAATAAAAACAATTTCTGGTAATAATTATAAAAGATAATATAATTGTTTGTAAATAACTAAAACATGAATCAGATTTTTGGATTTTTTGAAAACCCCAGGGACTATTTTGCAAAATTGAACAAACTAGGGGTAAAATGGCATTTATGCCATCTTCCCCGTCCCACGCCGGCGGTCGCCATTGTCGGCGACCCTGAGCTCACCGGGAAATCGTAACCAAGCTCAGATCAGTTTGAAAATGTGCAGAGGTATAGAACATCATGCCAGGAACTTATAAATTAGTTTAGAATCAACAAACGGCGATGCATATATTAATCAGAACATCCGTCTGAAACTTCGCCGGCGACGAACTCGAACCTTTTCCGGCGATGCATACTTTTGATGCAGACTATGAAGGTAATGGTCATGAGACAAGTAATGATAGTCACACTATCTCAGGGACTGGTCCTCAAGCTTCAGATTCTGGAGACCAAGCTGGCAACAACTTAGGGGGAGCAGAACAAGAAGAAGAACAAGGATTCAGTAGTCAGACACAACACAATTCTGGAAATGCTGAGTCATCAAGGGATAGTCTACCAAGATATAGAATATGGAGTAAAGACCACCCTCGGAACTTGATACTTACTAATCCAGACAGTGGAGTTAAGACTATGATAGTTTAGTATTAATAATAATTTTGTAGTTATATTGTGGTTTGTTTTGTTTAGTGACGTCAACTCCTGACCCCAGGGTTGAGGCCGTCACAATGAGAATATTTATAGGCTATAGTAGGGATCATGTACCATTAGTTTGGGCCTTCCAATGACATTCTGGGCCAAGCCCAATATCAAAATATTAATTCAATCCATTAAAGAATTAATGTTTGCACTACCTTTCCTAATTCCTAAATTAATCATTTAGTCCGGCTCCCATATTAATTGCTTATTAAATTCCCCATATTTAAGATATCGCATGTCCATTAATTAAATTAATTTCTGACAATCAATTTAATCAATATCTTTCTTGATCATCCACTCAACCTTATATTATGCAAGAAAAAATCTGCCTGCAGGACTAAAGCATAATTATCTTTATGAGCTTTCAAGAGGACATCATCACCCGAATATATTTTTCAGACACGGTTTCCTTTTATAGTTAATATCCAACTCTATATATAATGTCATTGCCCAATACATAAGTTCGAAATTTAAAATAAATTACTTAATGTATGAATCAAGGCATGTGCATTAAGTACAAGTGTCAATCACTATATCCGGATTAAGAATCTAAGCAATAATAATATCATAGAATCTTAGTTCTTCTTTATTGTCAGAAGGGGAGGTATTGCCGAATGACTATCTATCTGTGTGATAGAAGCCTAGTAGGATACCACATGTTGTTTAATTGCTTGTCAAGTACTAAAGTCTGGCCACCTTCTGTACTAACTATGCAATGTAACAAGTGTTCATGATCATAGTGATCTCTCAACAAATTCCTTTACTTCTATATGATGGATCAAGCTTTCGAAGATGGAAGCAGCTAAAGGAAGTAGTATCAGTACGGTGGTATTCTGATTCTAACGCGTTCGTGATACTAAGGTTGACGTGGTTATTAAAAGGTTATAGAACGCTAACGAGCAAAAGTGTAACCAGCATAGTATTATGTACGGAAGATAGTAACGCTTACGAATTAGAAAAGAATGAGTATTGAGAAGCAAAAGCTATATCGCTAGAAGCTATAATGAGAGTCTGTGTAATAGACTTGAAAGAAATTGGAATGATCACTTAACACGGATTGAGTTTTCTTACGACAATAGATCATATGTCAGGTATCGAGATGTCGTCTTATGAGATCCTTGAGGGAAGACAATGTCGATCTCCCTTATGTTAGGATGAAGTCGTAGAGCGCAAGATGCTCGGACCCGCAGTAGTCCAAAGGACCAGGGATATAATAGATCTAATCAGAGGACGGCTGGTAGTAACCCAAGATGGACATGATAAATATGTTGATTTGACACGAAAGGATAAGGAATAGGAAGTAGGGGACCTAGTGCTGTTATAGGTATTCCCTTGGAAAAGATGGATGAGGTTCGGAAAGAAAGGAAAGCTAGGCCCACGAATTGTTGGACCCTTGGATATAGTAAGACGTATTGGGAAGCTAGCATACGAGCTAGCCCTACCCCCGAACCTGTAGCAAGTTCATAACGTGTTCCACGTATCAATGTTAAGGAAGTGTAATTCGGATGCCAGATAAATAGGGGCATATGAGCGCATAGACATGCAACCCGACGTAACCTATATGGAGCAACCAGGAAGGGTTATAGAGTGAAAAGGAACAAGTGCTTAGGAGAAGGGTTATCAAACTATTCAGAGTTTGATGGAAGAACCACAATGTGGGAAAATTTACTCGAGAGTTAGAAAGTGCAATGCTAAGAGAGTATCCCTATTCATTTTCTATCTGATTCCGGGACGGAATCCTTTTAAGGAGGGGAGACTGTATTAACCCCAATTTTTGGAAATTTTTGAAACCCTTATGAATAGTGATTTTGCAGATTATGCTGAATGAGAAAACTTTTCATGCCACACTATGTAAGGGTTCTGTTATTGATCTTCTGGGATATTATTAGTACTCTATGTGGTATATAAGTGTATGTAAAGATCGTCAGAATCCAATTCCGAACACTTTGATTTTTCCCGGAAATCCAATAGATACGGAAAGAATTGAGTATAAGGTAACAGGATAAAAAGGATTTAAATTAAAGGATTACAAGAGAGGATCATAAAAGGAATATAATGTATTGAGAAAGGTTAAGGAAACCCAAGTAATAAGATCCCGGGTATGATCCCTCAAACGATAAACGAAAACGAAAGTTAAGCGAACCGTATAACAGATCAGCGGTCATTAGGCAAACAATTAGGAAGTTAATCAAGGAGGTTAGGGATGATGAGGTCATCCAACCAATAAGGAGAGGACAAGTAAGGGATGATGACACAATAAGGTGATGTAAGCATGACATAGGAGGGAAGGAGGTGTGGATGAATGATAACCACATAAAGTTCAAGGTTATTAAGGTAATTAACCAAAATCTAAACAAAAACAACCAACCAAAAAATAAATCAAAGCAAAAAAACACAAAAATCTCTCTTTCTCCAAGCTTGCTCTCGGCTTTTCTTCTTTTTCAAAGAAGAAATTTTCAAAAATCAAGTTCCAAGCATTGTTAAATCACAAGGTAATTATCTAAGGTTCCTTGTACATAGATATGGATGTCCTATAAGTTTAAGCTTCTAATTCCTTCACAATCTCTTCCAATAAATCAAGGAAGAAGATGGTGAATAGTAACCTTCAAGAAATAACTTTGGTTTTCTTGATTTTTTATGAAAGTTCAAGGTAGCTTAAGCATAGATCAAGGCTTTCATGGGCATTCCAAGGATCTTTCATTGATTAAAAGCTCCAAGGAAGGTATAAACTCCAAACCATAGCTTTAGTTTTGAGTAATTAGGAATGAATATGATTGATATAGTATATATGAAGCATGATGCTTGTTTGTTTAAAGTTTGGTTGAGTTTGTAGAGATTAGTTGGTTTTGTGGTGTTTTTGGAGTTGTAAATCTTGATAATTAGTTAAAGAACTTAAGTAAAGCTTTTAGTTCATGTGGGGAATAAGTATAAATTGTTAATGTTGAGTTGTTGGGGCTGTTATGATGTAGTATGGATGAAGTTTTTATTTGGTTGTGATTGTGGATTGATTGGTGGTTGAATTGGAATGGTATAAAATTGGGAAATCGCGTAAACATAGCCGTCGTAATGTCCGATTTACTTTAGACTGCTTTTGTTCATAACATTAGGACCCGAGAACTCCCTGCTAGGTTTTGACCATTGCCATTTTTAAATAGTTCATGTTACGAGCTTCGTTTTGATATGTGGTTCGTTTGATTCCGATGAACGGTTTAGGAGAAACGGCCGTTTTAAGTAACGACATTTCGCGAACGAAACATTACCCCTCGCCTTACTTTGAAACATAGGTTAAAGACCTTAAAGGACTAATTGAAGTATGAAACATTTATGTAAGGTGTAATAGGCAGTTGGTAAGACACTTGCGAAAGAATCGCCTTAAAACTCGTAATGGTTAATTTATTAAATACGGGGGAGCCGAGGGTACTCGAGCGACTTAAGTAAATCGTTAAGCGCAAAAGCGAACGTTAGGACTCTAAATGGTTAAAGTCTAGTTTCTTAAGCGACCGGGGTTTAATTCTGACTTATGTTATTGTTCATAGGTTATCGGACCCACTCTAAGCTTAAGTCTATCCGGGAGCACTCAGGCAAGTTTTCTATTCGTTATACTGTTGTTGTGATGTATACACTTGTATATGCATTATCTTGTGATAGATGCATGATGGTTAAATTAGCAAATTCTTGCGATATATTATAGCATGTGATATGGTACATATGCATGCCTGTTTCGTATTCTTGCCATATATATCTGTTGGTTCAGTTGATAATACCTATGCTAGAGAATATCGGTAATTTGCATATACCCTTAGTATAGGGACCCAAAGGTGAAAACATTTTCTAAAACCGGGAGTCGAGGATCCCGAGTAGATTTTATATATATATATATATATATGGTTATAGTTTTCAAAACTATTAATCGACTAAGGTTTATTCGATAACTTTATATTATTTAATGAATATTATTTCGAATATTCATTCGAGGGCTTATGACTCAGCTTATTTTATTTATTGAATATTATTTGAATATTCATTTGAGGATCTATGACTCCAATTATTTGCTGAGATATATTCTTTATTTTATTAAAGAATAAGGTGTCGATAATCAAACTTATCTTTGATGATTCAAATAAAGATAGTACTTTCGTATAAGTATATCTTTGGTTAATTAATACTCATTTCAAGTATAAGTTTTACAACATCTACTTCAATTATTTTTATAAAGATTATTCTTTATGGGAATATTATTTAAATAATAATATTCAGATATTTTCTAATATTGGGACTGATTTATTTTGTTAAATCAGCATCACTCCAAATATTCTTAAAAATGTTTTGCGAGTCTTCAAAGTGATTTTTAAAAGTTAGAGCGGATCCCAAAACTCATTTTTATATTTAAGATCCTCCTTTCGAAGGGGATTTAAATACTCGCTCAAAACCTGAGGGATCCGGCTCTGTGGTGTGTTTTATATTCGCAACAAGGTTGCTGTCTTGATAAAAGAATTTTGATTACTTACCCAACACTCGGGAAGTAAAATTCATGGAACAAGTTAATCCATTAATAGGCATCGCCTGGGAAATATCGGTGAGTTTTCCTTTCCAACTAGATACGACTTCTTGGTAGAGCCGTATCAACAAGTTTCTACTTGGGGAAAGGGGGGACGAGCTTTACGTTTCAGAGTCATGGATTTCATCTGAACTAGGAGTGGCGTAAGTGGTCGAGTGGCGCCGGCCCAGCCTTATTATATTGGCCCATGATGGCCTGGAAGTTCCGCTAAGACGGTCCATTCCTTAGGAGTCCAGTGTTCAGTTGACAAGTAAATCCGACAGGTTCTCCTCTACATGTAAAAAATGGTGGGGTTGTACTACTACGACTGATTATCGTAAGTGGTCTTCCTGGCGCGGCAAACTCCCGTAATGAGTTCATCATCCAATTGGATATTTCTGCAACACTACCCAGAGCACTTCGATAGAAAGGCTACGGTTGGGCGATTGTTGAGTGTTGGCAGGGTCAAGTTTTCAAAATGATGTTTGCATCAAATGAAGTATCTCATAACTTCATTTTATTTTGATGATATTTTAAAGATTGAATCTATTCAAGTATTATCTTGTAGTCTCATCTATGTGATGAACTTTTGAACTAATTATAACTTGAACGGTGGTAGTTCAAGTAGTATTTGGAAAAGATATAAGTATATTGGAGTATCTTGTAACTTCATCTTTTAAACTTATATCTAGTAAATGATTATCTTATGCATGTCAAAGATTTTCAGAAAAACGTTGAGACAAGGTTAGATATATGAGATCACCTTGCAACGATAGTTTTATACAGTATAAACTGGAACTCTGTGTATATTATGCATGGAAGAGGACTTCCAAGATTTTGAAAAGTATATATGTATATATACTGAATATTTTGCGACTTCATCGCATTAAGGTATCAAACTTGGTTCATTTCTTTTGACCAAGACTTTCATGAGTACTATGAGAAGGCTCATATATTGTTAATCATTATACATATTATTTTGGTGGGCTTGCTGCTCACCCTTGCTTTCTTCTTTCATCACACAACAACAGATAGAAAAGATGAACAGGACCAAGCTCCCGATTCGCGAGCGGATAGGAAATGTTCCGCAGTTTCCTATAGGCATTGATGTCGCTGTAGCTGAGGTAGGAACTACCAATAGGCTAGGCTTTCAACTTTTGATGTACCAGATTATGTATATTTATGAATTGTAATAATGGAAAAGAAATGTAAATTTATTCAGAAACCCTTTTAAGGTGTATTGACATATAATTGTGGAATAAAACGACTTGCGATTATTTTTGGATAATCGTCTCTGAGACTATAACTTGTGGTGTGTGTGTTTATTGTGGGGTCACAGTACAGAGTAGTTGATTATTTATTAAGATTGGGTGTTATTAAGGGAAATGGAACTCGTGACAACCCGGATCCCCGACCCCGGATTTGGGGGTATTACAGAAGTGGTATCAGAGCTAAGCGTTATAAACCTCAGAGATGATGTGACGTAAAGATAATAAGTTCACTAAGATAATAAGAACTCTTGCCAAGTTCATAGTCGGGCTACCTAACGTAGTACTGACAGTTAAAACCCTTACGGGAACCCTTATAAATATCGTGATAGTAACATAGTTCGTTCTCGTATAGGGCAGCGGGGCACCGAACCCCGAGGTTCAGGAGCATCAGCATGAGGATGTTTTATTACAAGTTGGAGATCAAATTGTGAATCCGATAGAGTATCCTAATGAGGGACCGGATGAGATTCATATTGAGAATGTTGCGGTTGAGGATGTTATTCCGGAAAGGATTGTGGCTGAGGAGGATCTCATGGAGGATCCTGATGAGAATGAAGAGAGGACCGCTGAGGAATTGATGACCGTAGTCAGGGCGACTACCAGAGCAAGAATGGCCGCGAAGGTGGCACTAGAGGATGAAGAGTTACCAAGGGCACAAAGGTTAATGAGGGCAGAAGGAGTGGGGCCTTCCATGACCCTAATTATACCAGTATCAGACCCTCTTCCAGAGGTTCCTGTAGACATCCATAAGGTTCCACCAATTCCTGTTCCCTCCCCTGTACAGAGCCCAGCACCTACTGAGGAAATGCCACCTTTATCTCCTGCACCATTGTCACCTGATATCGTGCTTGGTTATCCGTTTGGATCTCCTGGGTCTGCGCCACCTGCACCCCATGGACTGCTAGATGCTACCACTCAGGCTTCTCTTATCGCCAATTATCACATGACTTTGGGTGGCCTGTCCGAGGCCCGTAATGTTAGGAGTGATCTGTTAGATCGACTTACTGCACCAAGGATTGGGGGCGGGGTACTTCCGGCAGGATTAGCTCATAGCATGGAAAGGATTGAGGCTACCACCCGTGTTACAGCTAAAGGCCATCTTGAGGGTCAGATTGATCCAGCTCTACTTGCAACTATCTTAGACCTCATCACCTCTGTGATGGAGCAGGTTAGGGATGTCGTGCGTGCCCATATTTCTTGATCCATGGTAGTGTGCAGAGCCAGAGCAATCAGACAAGGGTTTCATGTAGCACCGCTTTTGGAGGATTAGCCTAAGTTATGAATGATTAGTTTTAATGACTAGATGATTATCTATGGTAGTACTTTTGGGATAGAAGCAATCAGATCACATGATGTAATTCTCTTTAATGTGTTCAGTTGTTGTACCCTCGAACAAATGGTTATGTATATATTCGTTAATCTCAGTTCAGATCAGTTTGTTTGTGATAAGATCACATTGTTAATTGCTCTATTAACACTTAAGAGAGTGTCATGAAGTTTATCGAACTTGAGAATTTATAATTTGCAATCGTGCAAGGACTGAACGAGGGAAAGACTTAAACAAAGTAAGTAAGACAAATATCCGGAGATTCTCAAAAAAAAAATTCCAAGTAATATGCCCCCACAAGGAATAAGATTAGGGGCAAACCTTGAATGCGATAATCAGGGAGGTCGCAATTAAGATATAAGGAACCCAGAATATAATAAAGTGGAAAATAAGGATTTTAAATTTAAAGATGACCCCAATTATGGGGAGTAGGAAGAAATATTTAGACTGAGAAAACAGAAGTCGAGCGAGATAGGGAGACCCGAGACGGTACTCCTAAACGGCAATTTATGGACCTGTCTAGACAGAACTTAGACTATTATCCCCAACCACCACCTTGAGGAAATAATGCGGTAGGAAATTCTTTCAGGACCTTTAAGTCTCTAAGCTCTCAGAGTTCCAAGGAACAGGTTGACCTAGTCGAGGCAAGAGCCTGGCTAAAGGAAATAGAGGAATCATTTGAGATTCTGAATGATTGACGAATCACAAAAGAGTGTTTTTGTCACTTACCCTCCTAAGAGAGAGACCACCCACTGGTGAAAGACCAAGGAAGGCACGGAGCAAGAGATTATAATAAACTGATTTAAGTTTAGTCAATTGTTTTAGGAAAGTACTTCCCAAGGTTATGGAGATAGTGTAAAAGCTTTAGAGACAGAACAAAGGCAGAAGAGTATGATGAATTATGAATCTAAGTGGTAAAAGTTGTCAAGATTCGTTCTGAGGACACGAATCCAGAATGACGGGATGTTTGAAATCGATGCTTATGTTGGGTTGGTTCATGAAATAATGATAAGAGAAAGGAAAATAAAAAGAAACTAAAGTGGAAAGGAATATAATATGAGGAAACCCTAAAGACTCGTAGTAATAGAAATAGAAAAGTATGTAATCGTCAGGATGAGGGTGATTCACCATGAGATACATATATTTCATCCAAGGATTCGAGGAAACCTTGAGATAATTCGAAGGATAAATAATGAGACGCGGATAGACTGAGGAGACAAGAAAGTAAGAAATTAGGAAAAATTGGATGAAGGAAGTGACCTTCAAGAATGTGAAGTGTAAGACCGGTGGCTTGATACCCAGAAAGGGAGACGCCATGTATGAAAGATATCCCAACATTGAGGTGACTGTTGAGATAAACAACAAAAGTAAATAAGTTCACGTTGAACACGACCAATATCTTCCAGAACATCCTTGTTATCGTTACCAAATTAGGCAAGAAAAGCGGATAACCGTTGTTATCTTTTGGAGGCCATATTGATTGACCTCATTTTGAATACAGATGTTATTGTGAAACTAGGCATATACTATCGAGGTGGGAATGATTGAATAAGACACCCTTATCAGGGATATATGACTTGATTTATCCATGGAAGGATGCATGTACCTTTTTAAAGGTGGAATTAAGGATAGAACATCGGTAACTTAAAACGAATCCTGGGGGAATGCCTAAAGGTTGGCATTTCACCCTTAATAGGGATAGTATGAGTTTTGACAGTATGAATTGGAAAGGATTAAGGTAATAACAACCTTTAAGAATCAGTGGAGAAATTTTTTTTTTCAGAAGTATATAGACAATGATTCTGGTATTAATAAATGGTATCTTGATATGCCCTGTATCTAGGGAATACAGGAGGAACGATTCAAGGATAACCTTAGAGGTTTTACAAGGAGAAAGGTAATATTCAAAATTCTCAAGAATAGAAATGTTGATAAAGGAAATATGATGTAATTATAATGATGCCAAGTGGGGCACGTGTTAAACCACGAGAAAGTATGGATCGAACCAGTAATGGTCGAAATTGTTCAGGGCAATTAGGACTTAAGATAAAAGATGTTCTAAGTATGATTGAGAGTCAGTCGTGACAGTGATTAACCTCTAAAGAATGAGGCAATAACTTATGGAAAAATGGTGATATTTTTTTTAAGTCATCAGATTTTAAGGAAAACATCTTCACATAAGCAGTGATTGAAATAAGGTAGAAAATTTATTTGGAGGTGGTTAAAATGACATTGACTGTAAGGAAATTTTACTATCAGAAAAGGCCAAAGAGGTGGCCGACACTTTAAAGGTAAGAGGATAAGTATAGGCGCTTGTGCCAAAGGAATACAGTGATGATGGTTAAAGCTATGCAGATTATATTATGGTTTGGAAGATTGACATTCCTTCTGATGACTGTGCAATACCCAACCGTAATAGTAGTTGGTAAAGGTTTAATTTGTGTAATCGCCATGAGCGGGCTATCTATCTCAGAAGGTACTATCTTGAGAATAATCCAGGACCATATTTCAAAAAGGACTAAACGAACCTTGAGTTAAGTCTTCTATTTAAGGCATACGATTAAGAATGGTATTCACCTACTATCGTTGCTTTGACTGAAACTCTTCTGCAATTTTATCTACTTCATGTCATGAAAGTATGTCAGAGTTTGGATTGTTCTTCATGAATTATGATTGGTGATTATGTTAACTCCTTAGAAGTATTCTATACGACACGTATGGACTCCGTATGGTTAGATATTAAGATTTCATGGAAAATGAATGATGACAGTAGGTCAGTAGTGGACCATAGTAGTGCATCAATGATTCTGCGAGTAATGAGCTGATTACAACCGTGAGAGTTGTATTGGAATGAATGTTGAGATTGAGTACCACTAATCGGGTCGTGGTGGTGTATAAGTTATCATTGATAGACTAATTAAGTAGATTATCTACCTATTGAATACTTATTCCTTCTTATCAATAGAGAGTCGTATTACTATACGAGGAAGGTTGCGATGCAAGCATAGAATTCTAGTAACGATGATGTATAAAATGAGATTCCAGATTCGATTTTCGATGTCGAGGGAGTTTCGAAGGTGATTGTGTATAAGCTCGAGCAAGAGCATGGGTCCATAGAATGATGGATGGAATAGTAAATATTTAGGCAGGTGAAATACGATGCTATAATACTTGATGTTGATATAAATACACATATGTTTTGTTCTCCTATATCAAAATCTCTATAGTTCAGAGGTAGGTTCCAAGCCAGATATTTTGTGGCAGTATATTTTTTTTCACATATACAATTCTCTTCAAATCATTCTTTTCTCTCCTTTTCATTTTGTATAAGTTGAGAAGAACAACCCTTCCAGAAGGGGAGGTATTGCCGAATGACTATCTATCTGTGTGATAGAAGCCTAGTAGGATACCACATGTTGTTTAATTGCTTGTCAAGTACTAAAGGCTGGCCACCTTCTGTACTAACTATGCAATGTAACAAGTGTTCATGATCATAGTGATCTCTCAACAAATTCCTTTACTTCTATATGATGGATCAAACTTTCGAAGATGGAAGCAGCTAAAGGAAGTAGTATCAGTACGGTGGTATTCCGATTCTAACGCGTTCGTGATACTAAGGTTGACGTGGTTATTAAAAGGTTATAGAACGCTAACGAGCAAAAGTGTAACCAGCATAGTATTATGTACGGAAGATAGTAACGCTTACGAATTAGAAAAGAATGAGTATTGAGAAGCAAAAGCTATAACGCTAGAAGCTATAATGAGAGTCTGTGTAATAGACTTGAAATAAATTGGAATGATCACTTAACACGGATTGAGTTTTCTTACGACAATAGATCGTATGTCAGGTATCGAGATGACGTCTTATGAGATCCTTGAGGGAAGACAATGTCGATCTCCCTTATGTTAGGATGAAGTCGTAGAGCGCAAGATGCTCGGACTCGCAGTAGTCCAAAGGACCAGGGATATAATAGATCTAATTAGAGGACGGCTGGTAGTAACCCAAGATAGACATGATAAATACGTTGATTTGACACGAAAGGACAAGGAATAGGAAGTAGGGGACCTAGTGCTGTTATAGGTATTCCCTTGGAAAAGATGGATGAGGTTCGGAAAGAAAGGAAAGCTAGGCCCACGAATTGTCGGACCCTTGAATATAGTAAGACGTATTGGGAAGTTAGCATACGAGCTAGCCCTACCCCCGAACCTGTAGCAAGTTCATAACGTGTTCCACGTATCAAGTTCATAACGTGTTCCACCAACTCTTACAAGATGAACTTCAAAACCATGACTTAGATATTTTCAAACTAGTTTTTTCAATTTTGTAACAGAAGACACACCCTGGTGCTTTACTTACCTCGCCAAACACATTCGACTTGCTACTTCCTTGAAGATTAGTCATCTTTTTTTTAAAGATCAAAAGGACGCGTCATGAGGTACCATTTGGATGTCTTGAACCCAATCATGTTTTTTTTATTTCCTTATGAGTTGTTCTTGACCTGGGACCTGCATACATGCTATAATACTCAACACACAAGATCTTCCACATCCATGCGTATAATCATAGGACGCGCCTTAACGATATTTTTTTTTCTAAAAATTTCTTCGGCTGAGCTCTATAATATATTCAATTTTTAAAGCTCGTGTAACAAATACTCATAGTGTAGGAGTACTGTCTCCCTTCATTTATGTAGAAAGGTCTCATGCTTTTAACTCTCTCAAATTGCTTTTCATATGACACACATTTTATATCTTCAAATTGTTCCTCTTCTGTCCTTGACGAACTGTTTCTTTTCCTTTGCTGGTAGACTCCATAATACTATATTGCACGCAATTTGAACTAAAGTACCCACTTCAAGCTACCACCTTGCATGCACCCCATCAATATAATAAAATTATTATTATTATTATTTCAAAGAAATGGGCAACAATCTCTTTGTTAGTAGAACCATGTCTCTTTTTTGTCGTGAGATCAACAACAGAAGGAGACGCGCACTCCATTTTTCTCTTATTCAATTGCTAGTTCCACATTAATATTTTACTAATATGTGTACCATCACTTTGTATGTAGTTTTTCTATTCACATTTTTTATCAGCCCCACTTTGAGTAATATAACATTATAGCATATTGTTTTCCTTTCCCACAAATCAAAATTCCATCATCACCTTATTCATTTTTTGAATAAATAATATAAGGTACCAAGTCTTGTTATAATGCTTGTAGGAAACACACCACTTTCATAATAATAATATTTATTTTTTAATTACAACTCCTTCACACCACACATATTTGTATGTAAATGTTCACATACTTCCTTTTAAACCATGTGTTTGTGTGGGGGCCGATATAAATACTTCAACTTTTACCACTTTTGCATGTTCCCGTGTGCACAAATAGAAGGTAGAGGATTTTACCTTGTTCTTTCTTTACTTTAATCCATGCAGACCCTGCCACTCAAGCTACAACCATCTTGATTTTTTCTCTATTTAAAGTTTGAGGACGCGCCTTATGAAGTTCCTGCATCCAAGCTCGGTTTATCCGTCATATAAAATGTGCCCTATTATCTATTTTTATAAAGCAATATCACTTTGATGCTTCTTCCTTCCACGTGCTTTCCGTCGTTGTTTCCCATTTTATTTTCATTTACCTTGGTACGGAAAACTTGATTTCTCCAATTTCTTGTAGAAAGGGCAGATGCGCCCTCGTACTCACAACCTACGTGCAACCCCCACTTTACACCTATTAAGTTTCCAGGAAAATAATAAAACCTTTTTTTTATTCAGCGCACCTTCATACATTACAAGGGAACCACAATCTTATTATGTTTAATCTTGTATATAAATTTCTTCTTCTTTTAATTCTCCTTCGTGAAGGTTGTACACACACGGGCTTCTATAAGCATACAATGATCTTACTAATATAACATTGTTAGGTAAAAGGGATCACTTGTAATGTTCTGGAGCTCATTCGGTACAACTTATTTTCAATTAAAGTTAAATTACTGAGTATACATCTTATGTTGTGGTTTCAGCCTTTGCATCTTAAAGCACACCTAATGGCATAAGTCAAAGACATACATGACACTCATCTCAGCTATTTCAGGTAAAGGGGCTCGCTCATGTCCGAGGTGCCTTTTCCTATAATTTACTTGGAAATTATGGGGCACAGGCGTTGTATCATGGAGCCTCACTTCTTCAATATTTTCTTTGAAGTTCCTATATAAGAATATCATTATAGTCATTGTTGTTTCTTTGTAATCGTGCCTTCTAAAGTTCTGTTTATTCTTTGAGGGCGTGTTTTGACAGGGAAACACTTCTCAGGATACCTACCAAATAGAGGGGCATTTTAGCGCCCCCAAATCCGAGGTCAGGAATCTGGGTCGTCACGTAATCATCCAATCATTTGAATTTTGTATTACTTAAATAAACCAACAATTTACATCAAAGACCCTCAATCTCAAACACACACAAGTTATAGTCTTAGAAACGATGTACAATATTTAAAATCTGTTATTACAAATCAAATGTACATTCCAGGACCTTATACAACTACTCACAACCTCAACATGAAGTTGTACTAATTTCTAATAATAACTGGAACCTATTTGATTTCTCTAACCTACCAGAGGCAAAGCTGCAATGAGTTTACGAAAAGCCTAAGTATTTTTCACATGTTGGAGTCAGTTAACTTCCTCACCGGCATATGGTTATCTGTTGTGTACTGACATTTAAAAGAAAGTAGGAGCGAGAAATAATGTTCAACCATAATATAAATAGTTAAAAATGGCTATTAAAGTAAAATTATACTTCCATAATTATCGTTTAATAAGAAGAACGAAATTTTGGTGATATAAACTTTTTTCTCTTTAAATCAAATCAGATATTTATGTATATCAAAACATCTTGCCAATGCTCTCGATAATATTATATACTCGGGAGATTCTTGGTGATATACACTTCCTCATTTTAATTCACATTGGAATTTATTTTTTCATCAAAATATATTGCTAATGCTCTCGATAACTAAGTACCTTGGCTTTAGTTACAGTATTGCATAACAATTCCAAAATGGAAGAATAGGACATTTACTGGAGCCCCTATTATACGATGATCGGCCGTATAACAGTAAATATATTGTTCTCTACATGTAGAAGGACAATTCTCTTAATTGTGGGTTATCATCCTGGCCGCATTTGGGCCTTTTATGTGTCCATCCCCCTCGGGTACACATTATGCGTCCATCCCCCTCAGGTACGCATACTTCACATGTTTACATGTGCACACCGGTAGTCCCCCCAGTAGTTGTGGTACTGAAGTCTACCCCTCCTAGTCCTTTGAGAATCTTAATATATATATATAACTTATGTTTGTTCCCCAAGCATTATGCTTGTTGATAGGTACATATACCGATAATATACATACTTTCGAGAATTTTGGAGGAAGTATTATAATAATATGTGTTGACCGTTGTCAACAGATAAATGTTTAAGAGGAAGTCTCCTTTGACATTATAGCCAAATTATTCACAATAAGATGAAATAATATTTTCTGAATATTTTAAAGTACTTGGATGATTTTCTGAAAGTCATAAATACGTTTAAAATAGGATTTATGGTTTTAAATCATATAAAACCTTGAATAAATACTTACCAATTAATAATAATTGTAACACCCCCAAATCTGGGGTCGGGGATTCGGGTTGTCACGAGTTCCATTTCCCTTATAAATACTTAATCTTATCAGTCAACCAACTACTGCGTACTGTGACCCCACAATATACACACACACACCACAAGTTATAGTCTCAGAGATGAATACCAAAAAAAAATAACACAAGTCATTTTATTCCACAATTATAAACCATTACACCTTAAAAAGAGTTTCTGAATAATTTAAAAATTCTTTGCCATTATTACAATTCATAAATATACATAAGTCTGGTACATCAAAAGTTGAAAGCCTAGCCTATTGTAGATCCTACCTCAGCTACAACGGCATCAACGCCTACAGGAAACTGGGGAACGTTTCCTATCCGCTCACGAATTGGGAGCTTGATCCTATTCATCTTGTCTAATTTTTGTTGTGTGATGAAAGAAGAAAGTAAGGGTGAGCAACAAGCCCACCGAAATAATATGTATAATAATTAACAATATATGAGCATTCTCATAGTACTCATGAAAGTCTTGGTCAAGAAGAAATGAACCAAGTTTGACCTCTTAATGCGACCAAGTCGCAAAATATTTAGTATATATGTATATATACTTTTTCAAAATCTTTGAAATCCTCTGCCATGCATAATATACACAGAGTTCCAGTTTATAACTGTATAAAAATATCGTTGCAAGGTGATCTTATATATCTAACCTTGTCTCAACGTTTTTCTGAAAATCTTTGTCATGTATAAGATAATCATTAACCAGATATAAGTTGAAAAGGTGAAGTTACGAGATACTCCAATATACTTATATCTTTTCCGAATACTACTTGAACTACCACCGTTCAAGGTATAATCCGTTTTAAAAGTTCATCGCATAAATGAGACTACAAGATAAGATTTGAATAGATTCAATCCTTGAAATATCATTATAAATAATGAAGTTACGAGATACTTCATTAAGTCCCGATATATATATACACCTATATATATATACATTTCATACACTCCTTAAAAATCTCTTTTATGAAAATTATAAACAGAGTTGTAATATCCAATGAATTTGGAAAGGAGAAATGCTTGGCATAAACCTGATATCTTGCTGATCAGGCAAAGATACCAATAAGTAACATTTTCTACTAGTAGATGGACGAATTCCCCACTGGTCATCACCCTGGCCGCAATAGGACCTTATGCTGGACTGCCACTCAGCCACTTACGCATTTGATGGACTCCCACTGAGCCACTTACACTTTCATGGACACCCACTGAGCTCATGTTGCTTATGCTGACTCAAATAGATGGACTTACTTCCCGAACGTTGGGCAAGTAATCAAAATATTTTCTCAAAACAGCAACCTCGTTGCGAATATAAAATACACCATAGAGCTGGATCCCTCAGGTTTTGAGCGAGTACTTAAATCTCCTTCGACAGGAAGATCTCAAATATAAAAATGAGTTTTGGGATCCGTTCTAACTTTTAAAAATCATTTTAAAGACTCGAAAACATTTTTAAGAATGTTTGGAGTAATGCTGATTTAATGAAATAAATCAGTCCCGATATATTAGAAAATATTCGAATATTATTATTTAAATAACATTCCCATAAGGATAATCTTTATAAAAATAATCGAAGTAGAAGTTTTAAAACTCATACTTGAAATGAATAATAAATAACCAAAGATATACTTATACGAAAGTACGGTCTTTATTTGAATAATCGAAAATAAATTTGATTATCGAAACATTATTTTTTTAATAAAATAAAGAATATTATTTAATAAATAAGCGGAGTCATAAGTCCTCAAATGAATATTCAAAATAATATTCATTAAATAAAATAAACGGAGTCTTAAGTCCTCGAATGAATATTCAAAATAATATTCATTAAATACAATAAAGTTATCGAATAAACCTTATTCGATTAATAGTTTTGAAAACTATATCTATATATATATATATATATATATTATATTATACTCAGGAACATCGACTCCCGGTTTAGAAATATGTTCACCTTTGGGTCCCCTATACTAAGGGTATACGCAACTACTGCTTATCTCTAGCATAGGTATTATGCAACTTATAAGCAATTGAATCAACAATTAGATATCAAGATTACGAAATAGACATGCATATATACCATATCAGCATGCTCCAATATATCACAAGATTTGCTAATAACATTCATGCACTTATCACAAGATAATGCATATACATATATACATCACAACAACAGTATAACGGGTAGAAAACTTGCCTGAGCGACTGGGGGTGATAAAAGGCTTGGAACGAGTCTGGTAACCTATAAACAACATATAAGTTGGAATTAAACCAAAGTCGCTTAAGAATCTATACTTTAACCAATTAGACCCTAACGTTCGCTTTTGCGCTTAACGATTCACTTAAGTCGCTCGAGTACCCTCGGCTCCACCATTTTTAATAAATTAACCATTAAGGGTTTTATGGCGATTCTTTCGCGAGTACCCTATCAACTGCCTAATCCACTTTACATAATTTTTTTATACTCCAATTAGTCATTTAAGGGCCTTAACCAAGGTTTCAAAGTAAGGCGAGGGGTAATGGTTCGGTCGCGAAACGCCGTTACTTAAAACGGTCGTTTCTCCTAAACCGTACATCAGATTCAAGCGAACCACATATCAAAACAAAGCTCGTAAGATGAACTATCTAATCATGGAAATGGTCAAAACCTAACAGTGAGTTCACGGGTCCTGATGTTAAGAACAAAAATAGTCTAAAGTAAATCGGGTATTACGACGGCTATGTTTACGCGATTACCAAATTTTATACTACTCCAAATCAATCCACAATCATTACTACAACCAAACTCCATCCATACACTACTACAACAGCCCCAACATCTCAAGATTTCCAATTTATACTACTTCTCAATCATGAACTAAGAGCTTACTTAAGTTCATTAACTACTAATCAAGATTTACAACTCCAAAAATATCACAAAACCAACCAATCTCTAAATACACAATAATCATGCCTCTCATGAACTATACTACTCATAACAAGCTCTTAACATTCAATAATTATGCTAGGTTAAGAGATTATACCTTCCTTGAGAGTAGGAGTAACTAATGAGCTTGAAACAACCTTGGAAAATCCTTACTAAAGCTTTATCTAAACAAAAACACAAGATCAAAATTTCAAGTTCTTGAAAAACACTATTCACTCTCTTCTTCCATGAATTATAGGAAGAGATTGTGAAGGAATTTGAAGCTTAGACTTATAGGATATCTATATCTATGTACAAGGAACCTTAGATAATTACCTCACTAATTAACAAGGCTTGGAACTTGAATTTGAGTTTTTCTTTCTTTGAAAAAGAGATGAAGCCGAGAGCTTCTTGATGGAAAGGTGAAGTCACTTTGTATTTTGTGATTTCTTTTGCCTTGGCTTGGTTTTTTTGTTTTTGTTTTTCTTAATTACCTTTTAACCATGGTAAAATTTGTGTGGTTTATAATCAACCAACACTTCATTCCCTTTTGGTCATGCTTATATCATCCTCCTATGTCATCTTCCCACACTTGTCCTCTTCTTGTTGGTGTGATGACATCATCATCACTAACCTCTTTGATTAGCTCCTAATTACTTGGCTAATGACCGATGATCTGTTATACGGTTCGCTTAACTTTCGTTCTCGTTTATCGTTTGAGGGATCATACTCGGGATCTTATTACTTGGGTTTCCTTCACCTTTCTCAATACATTATATTCCTTTTATGATCTCCTCTTATACTCCTTGAATTTAAATCCTTTTTATCCTGTTACCTTATACTCAATTCTTTCGGTATCTGGTGGATTTTTGGGAAAAATCAAAGTGTTCGAATTTGGATTCTGACGATCTTTACATACACTTATATACCATATAGAGTACTAATAAGATCTCAGAATGACAATAAAAGAACCTCTACAAAGTGTGGCATGAAAAGTTTTCTTATTCAGCATAATCAGCAAAAACACTATTCATAAGGGTTACAAAAAGTTAAAAATTTTGGGGTTATTACAGTCTCCCCTCCTTAAAAGGATTCCGTCCCGGAATCAGATAGAAAATGAATAGGGATACTCTCTTAGCATTGCACTTTCTAACTTTCAAGTAAATTTTCCGACATTGTGGTTCTACCATCAAACTCTGACTAGTTTGATAACCCTTCTCCTAAGCACTTGTTCCTTTTCAATCTATAATCCTTCCTGGTTGCTCCATACAGGTTACGTCTGGTTGCATGTCTATGCGCTCATATGCCCCTATTTGTCTGGCATCCGAATTACACTTCCTTAATATTGATACGTGGAACACGTTATGAACTTGCTACATGTTCGGGGGTAGGGCTAGCTCATATGTTAACTTCCCAATACGATTTAATATATCCAAGGGTCCAACAATTCGTGGGCTTAGCTTTCCTTTCTTTCCGAACCACATCCATCCTTTCCAAGGGAATACCTATAACAGCACAAGGTCCCCTACTTCCTATGCTTTGCCCTTTCATGTCAAATCAACATACTTTTTATATCCATCTTGGGCTACTACCAGCCGTCCTCTAATTAGATCTATTATATCCTTGGTCCTTTGGACCACTGCTGGTCCGAGCATCTTGCGCTCTGCAACATCATCCTAACATAAGGGAGATCGACATTGTGTTCCCTCAAGGATCTCATAAGGCGATATCTCGATACTGACATATGATCTATTATCGTAAGAAAACTCAGTCCGCGTTAAGTGACCATTCCAAATTCTTTCAAGTCTATGGCACAGACTCTCATCATAGCTTCTAGCATTATAGCTTTTTGCTTCTCAATACCCATTCTTTTCCAGTTTGTAATCGTTACTATCTTCCGTTCCTAATATTATACTGGTTATACTTTTGCTCGTTAGCGTTCTATAACCTTTTAATAACCACGTCAACCTTAGTATCACGAACGTGTTAGATTCGGAATACCACCACACTGATACTACTCATTTCTAGCTGCTTCTATCTTTGAAAGCTTGATCCATTGTATATAAGTAAAAGAATTTATTGAGAGATCATTATGATCATGAACACTCGTTCTATTGCATAGTTAGTACAGAAGGTGGCCAGCCTTTAGTACTTGACAAGCAATTAAACAACATGTGGTATCCTACTAGGCTTCTATCACACAGATAGATAGTCATTCCGAAATACCTCCCCTTTCTGGAAGGGTTGTTCTTCTCAGCTTACATGAAATGAAAAGGAGAGAAAAGAACGAATTGAAGAGAATTGTATAAAAATACTGCCACAAAATATCTGGCTTGGAACCTACCTCTGAACTATAGAGGTTTGTCATAGGAGAACAAAACATAAATATATATATCAACATCCAGTATTATCGTATCGCATTTCACATGCTTAAATATTTTTGCTATTCCGTCCATCATTCTATGGACCCATGCTCTTCCTCGAGCTTATACACAATCACCTTTGAAACTCCCTCGACATCGAAAATCGAATCTGGGATCTCATTCTAGACATCATCGTTACTAGAATTCTATGCTTGCACCGCAACCTTCCTCGTATAGTAATACGACTCTCTTTTCATAAGAGGGAATAAATATTCAATAGGTAGATAATCTACTTAATTAGTCTATCAATGATAACTTATACACTACCACGACCCGATTAGTGGTACTCAATCTCAACATCCATTCTAAAACAACTCTCACGGTTGTAAGTAATCGGCTCATTACTCGTAGAATCATTCCTGCATTACTATGGTCCACCGTTGACCTACTGTAGTCATTCGTTTTCCATGAAGTCTTAATAGCTAACCATACGGAGTCCATACATATCGTATCGAATTCTTCTAAGGATGTAACATGATCACCGTTCATGATTCATGAAGAACACTCCTGAACTTGACGTACATATGCCATGAAGCAGATAAAATTGCAGAAGAGTTTCAATGAAAGCAACGATAGCAGGTTAATACCATTATTAACCATATGTCTTTATTAGGAGACATGAAGCTCAAAGGTTCATTTAGTCCTTTCGTAACATGGTCCTGGCTTATCTTAAGATATGACCCTATAAGATAGATAGCCCGCTCACGGTGATTACAAAAATTAATCTTTACCCAACTACTATCACGGTTGAGTATCGTACAATCATCAGAAGGAATGTCAATCTTCCAAACCATAATACAACCTTCACGGCTTCAACCATCATCACTGTATTCTTCTGGCACGAGCGCCTATAATTTCTCTCTTAAACTTAGAGTGTCGGCCACCTCTTTGGCCTTTCCTGATAGTGAAATTTCCTTACAATAAATGTCATTTTAAATGATCTTCAACTAAATTTTCTGCCTCATTTCCAATCATTGCTTGTGTGAAAATGCTCTTCCTTACGCTTTGGTGAAAAAAAAATCACCATTTTTTCCATAAGTTATTGCCTCGGTCTTTTTGAGGTTAACATTGTCACGACTGACTCTCGATCATACATAGGACGTCTCTTATCTTGGGTCCTACTTGTTTTCACCAATCTCGACCTTCATTGGGCCGATCTATAGTTTCTTTTGGTTTAATACATGCCCACCTGGCATTATTATTATTACGTCATATTTCCTTTATCAGAATTTCTATTCTTGAGAATTTTGAATATTTCCTTTCTCCTTGTAAAACCTCTAAGGTTATCCTTAAATCCTTCATCCTGTATTCCTTAGATACATGGCATATCAAAATACCATTTACTAATACTAGAACCATTGTCTATGTACTTCTGAAAAATTTCTCTACTGATCGAGGTTCTATCCTTAATTCCACCTTTAAAAAGGTACATGCATCCTCACATGGATAGATCAAGTCATATATCCCTGATAAGGGTATCTTATTCAATCATTTCCACCTCGATATTCTATACCAAATTTCATAATAGTATCCTTATTCAAATTGAGGTCAATCCATATGGCCTTCAAAAGATAACAATGGTTATCCGCTTTTCTTTCCTAATTTGGTAATGACAACAGGGATGTTCTGGAAGATAATGGTCGTGTTCAACGTGAACTTCTTCTTAATAATTCCTCATTTACTTTTGTTGTTTATCTCAACAGTCATCTCAATGTTGGGATGTCTTTCATACTTGGTGTCTCCCTTTCTGGGTATCATGCCACCGGTCTTACACTTCACATTCTTGAAGGTCACTTCCTTCATCCAATTTTCCTAATTTCTTACTTTCTTGTCTCCTCAGTCTATCCGCGTCTCATTATTTATCCTTCGAACTATCTCAAGGTTTCCTCGAATCCTCCCAACTTACAGGGGATAAAATATATGTATCTCCTATGCCTCCAACCATCAACTTTAACTCATAGTGAATCACCCTCATCCTGGCGATTACATACTTTTCTATTTCTATTGCTACGAGTCTTTAGGATTTCCTCATACCCAACTCCCTTATCGTTCCTCAAACTGTATTGCCTTTTTATTTCTTTCCACTTCAGTTTCTCTTTATTTTCCTTTCTCTTACAATCATTTCATGAACCCCCTAATCATTGACTTCAAACTTCACGTCGTTCTGGGATTCTTGTCCTCAGAACGAATCTTTACAACTTTTACAACCTAGATTCATAATTTATCATACTCGTCCGCCTTTGTTCTGGCTCTAAAGCTTTTACACAAAGAGCTTCTTCAGTGTTTTTAATATATATCATAAAAGTTTTATATTTAAAGCATGGATTTAAATAGGTGAAAAACATTTTAAAGGTTCGGTCAACTACGGAGTTTTACTATTCGTACCGCTTTCACTATTCGTACCGCTTTCACTAATACATTAATATCTCTCAAACCGTTAACTCAATCGACGCATCGTTTTCGCGTACGCGATCTAGACTACATTTAAAACAAGCTTCTTGAAAATATATTTCTTGGCAGAGGGGTAAAGTTCCCGAAGAAATAGGTGTTATGCAGTAGGCAATTTTGATGTTTCCACTTTATGCAAACTTGGCTCGAATATTTTTATAAAATCGAAATATTCATATCTTAATCTCAAATTTTAAATACATCTTCCTCACTATAAAATTAAGCTACTGAAAAAGTTTCATACTTTTAGAAAATGTTTAAGGGCCTCATTTATATCTTCAAAATCATTACTACATAACATTTTGGTTTTCTCAACTACATTCACTAAAACAAACATTTCTTTTAAAATGTAAGTCATCTCGATGCGATATTTATATGGTTACAAAATAAAAAATGAGTTCTTTACATCCATTTCTAGCGGTTTTCAAGAATACAAGTCTTACAATTCGGAAAGATGCTTCAAAACAGCCTAAACGCACATGAACCTTATAACGGCTACGTGTAACGTTTTCTGGTTTAATTATGTTAAATTTATTTAACAAAAACCCAAACATCAAATCCACCAATTTTATTTCAAGGTATGTTTATTAACTTTCTTAAAACATCATCAACATCAACCCATTACAATTAATCAACAAGATTTAAAAATCCAAACTCCATTTTTCAAGAATCATGTCACACATGAACATTCTTGTAACTACGCTTAAAACTCAAAGAAATACAAAGGGTGGAGAAGGTTTATACCTTTTTTGAATCCTTAAACATAATAAAAAGAGCTTTTAAGTCTTAAGGGAGCCTTGAACTATTCTTATCCTTCTTAAACTTGCAAAAGAAATCAAGAAACTAGTTAGAAATTTTCGGAGTTACTATTACCCCTTATCTTCAAACATTTTAATAAAATTGAAAATTTCATGGATAATCTTGAAATTTGGTACGTACCTTATCCATGATATAAAGGAGATGTGGAAAAAATTTGGTGATTTATGAATTAGTATAAACTAATTTTTAAAATTTTCTTTCTTTGGTGTTCTTGAATGGCTTAAATAAAAAGATGAGAGAGTGGAGAGTGTTTTACTTTCTTGCACTTACTTTTTGTGATAAAGTGAGATGTATATATGTTTATATAGATATAAAATCAGATCATGGCTGATTTGTAAGCTTGCATGTGAGTATGTTACAAGCTACAGCCTTGCACTATTTAAGTACTATACATGTGTTATTCCTCTAACTAGTGTAGTTTGGTTTTGTACTTCTCATTTGGCTTTATAATTGCATTGGTTAGCTTCTAATGCTCTAGTTACATGGTGTGCATGGATTTAATACTTTTCAACTTGCGTCTAATACTCGATATCCTTTTATAAGTCATTTGAAATATTTCGCATCGTAAATCCTTTTATTGTATGTTCTTTTCTATTTCTTGTACTTAGAATTGGTTGTATTTGTGGGATTCCAATTTTTATAATTCTCTTGGTCATAGTTTAATTCTCTTATTCCTCTATACCTCGTAAAATATGGTCATTTAAAATATGGTTTTATTCGAGAACTAATGACTTTACATACACTCATTTGTTTCGTAAAAATATAATATCAATTCGAAACCTTCATATGGTAACTCTTATATAATGTGGTCGTAAAAGTTTTTTATTAAACTGCGAGATCACTATTCATAAAGGTCTTTTACCGATATCAGAAATTCAGATTTTTACGTGCATGCCCTAGGAGATTTAGACGCAGTCCTTAGTTATTGTTGCCAGGGCGCGTAGGCTGGTTGAGGACGCGTCTTTTGGGTTCGTAGGGATTCCCTTCATGTAGAACTTCCTTACTTGGAGTTGAAGATGAGTTCCCAAAAATTACGCATCTTCTTAGGATTCTTCATTCATATGTTGCGTGGAAGATTTTCATAAATTCTTTTTCCAAAAATTAAGCAATTTTGTGAATTCGTCTTGCGGGATCTCTCTGAATATGAAGCATTCTCCTTTAGATTTTACGTGGAGCCACCCCCCGATTATTCTTATCCATCATCGCATATCAGAGGTCTCCACCTTTGAATAACCCTGGAACATTAACTCTATAGAAACAATCAAAAATCCATCTTCAAAATCACCCATAAGATCCAAATTGCCTTCAAATCTCACTTGACCCCTTGGTCAAAAAGCATTGTCTGTGGATCTCCTTCGTGGTCGCATCCTGTAACCTAGTCCATGGCTATCCTATAGATTTTTTTAAAGAACCTTCATCATGGTGAAACATCTCTTCCTCCTGAGATTATGATCTTAATCAGCAGCTGTTAGTCCCTTAATAATATGACAAGAATTATAGAAGGGGGGTTGAATGGAATTCTTGAAACTTTTTCCTTGAAATAAAATGTTCTAACTCAAATATAAATATAAGTGTATTGATTAGCACAATGCGGAATAAAAACTTAAGTGAATCAAGACACAAGTAATTAAAAACAAAAGTCTTTAAAAACTTTCTGGTGGATTTGAATGATTCCACCAGAGATATATATTATATATCGAGAGAACCCTGTGTGCAGAAATGCTCACAGCTGCTTACAATAATTGAACTTCTAAGACTACAGAGAAATGCTAAGAATCCTGCTTACAAATGTTTCTCTGCTTTCTTGCTTAGATCGATAGTGTCTTAGTTGCTACTTCTTGGTTTATATATCACCATGATTACAAAGTAATAAGACAAGATAATAAAACAAAAACTATCTAGTCTATTACAATGCTACTTCATTACTCTATTCCAGCATCTTTGAATATCTTCATAATAGCATGGAAATGGCAATGCTTCTTTGTTCTCAAAAACCCAGTTGAATAGGCTACCACATTCCATTTGCATCCACTCGACACATGTGACTGTGTTGTCACTGTCAACAGATATTTGAATTCTTTATCTGTCAGGTTCATGATCATCCGTCGAGTTATTAATCATCCGTCGGGTTGTCTATTTGATCATCCGTCCACTTCATTATAGCTTATCCGTGGGGTCGCAAACTGGCACTTGACTTCATTTCATTTATGCAGAATTACAAGACATCATCTATGTACAATTAATCAACCTATTCTGCATATCTAGTTAAAGTCAACATGACTTGAATACTACTTACAGAATCTATACAATGGTGAATGCAGAAATGTGCTACAGACTTATTGTTACATAAGCTACTCACTCGATGGATAATAAGTCATCATCCGTCGGGACTATAATGAGTCATCCGTCGGGACTATAAATCTTATCCTTTGAGTGCTACATTATTTCACTAAGTAAAATCTACTAAGGTGTTTTGTTCATGTAATCATTAAGTACACAACATATACACAACAATCTCCCCCAATTTATGTTTACTAGAATTGTAGCCATAAATTAAGAGATACTTGATGATAACAAAACACCCTAAAAATATAACTTTAAGAGAAAGTGGATATTACTGAAAAGTGCTTCAAATAACAAAAATGTACCAAGTTTTGCTCACAGTCATTGTTCAAGATGCTCCTCTAGTCTGATTAGATTTTTCTAGTTTCTTGAAGGTCTGGATCTCTTTCCAAGCTTTTTGTTGTTTTCCTCAATCTAATTTTGGAGCTGTCTGTGGAATTCCAGTTCATCAGATTCTGAGAGATTTAGCTTTCCTTGCATTTCCAAAAGAGTCTCATTGCTAGAGATGCTCAATTGGTCTTCTAATCTGAAGAATCTTCTCACACCTTTGTGATCTATGAACTCCATCATCCAGTAGGGTCTTAGATGCACTCTTCTCCCTGTGTAAGGGATGATTAGAGTCTTTGGGAGTGCATTGTTAGCTCTAATACTCCTTAGTTCTTCAATCTTCTTCAATACCATTCTTCTTGCAGTAATGTTGAACCCAAAGTTCTTCTTGAAGGATGAATAAACTTTAATCAGTACAGCTTGGCTTTCTTGAAGGATCCTGTGAAGAGGCCCCTGAATCTCCTTTCCTCCTTTGTACTTGAACACTAACCTTTCAGGTAGGTTTCTGTATACATTAATTCCTCTCACTTCATCTAGTTCATCCAGATAGAGGTTTAGATCAGAAAATTCTTTGACGTCACACAAGTACAGATAGTCTCCCTTACTGACTTTAGATTGAGCCTTGACTTGAGACTTGGATTTTAGAGGTGGCAGCTTTACTTTCTTGACTGCTCTTGACTTTGTTCTTTTTGGCTTGCTAAGGATTGATAGATTGAAGTCAGGAATTGGTATATTCTCCCTTTCTATTGGCTCCTCCTTGGGCACAATAGGTTCACCATGAATATTCCTGTAGGGATCCACCACCTTGATAACTTCAAATACCACAGAGGGCTTTGATGCTTGAGTTGTAGATGGTGTGGATTCCTTAGGAAATTGATCTTCCAATTCCTTGTCAACAATATCCAGTTTCCTTTTAGTTCTTTTAGCCAATTCCTTCTTTCTTGGAGATTTCTTCTGTTGTTCAGCTTGCTTCTTTGATTCAATAGCTTCAGATGGTTGAGAAGGAATTTGTTGTGATGAATTTAAAGCATGTAGCTTGGCCAAGATTGCAATATGCTCTTTCTTTTGTTTAGTCTTTTCAGCATCCAGAGCAGCTTACTTCTTTTCCTGCTTCAATCTAGCCTTTTCTTCTCTCTTTTCTTGAGCAAATTGAGGATGTCCAGCCACCACACAAATTTCTTTCCCATTTTTCAAAATCTTGGCAATTCTCCTTCTGGAAGCTGAATCAGCTGGATCTTTGTATAAAGCAATTGACCTTGACAGAAGCTTCTTCTCATCAGGCTTAGGTGTCTCATACACAGTGTCCAAAGGGTTCTTCAATGATGATTTTGAGTAGTTTACCCTTGGTTTAAGAATTAATTCAGCCTTTGGAGATTTGATGCAGGAAGATTGTCCTCTATCCAGATAGTTCATGCTCATCTCATTCACACTAATTTGCTTGACTTGAGAGTGATGGATGGCTGACTTAACTGGCTCCTTGACAAGTTCAAACTTCTTCTGTATTTCCTCATCAATCTTCTCCCAGTTGACTAAACTCAACTTTTCCTTATCAGCTACTCTTAAGTTGGCTGCTGCTGCATTGATCAGATCTATACTGTCTGTAACTGATGGCTTTGAGATAGTAATTGAAGGTACAATTACTTTAGTGATTTGAATTTGAAGCCTCTCCCCCTCACTTGATCCTTTAAGCCTCTCCCCCTCACTTGATCCTTTATCCCCCTTTTTGTTATCATCAAGTTGAGCAAGGGAGGGGGTTTGAGCAGCCACTAGTTTTTGAATTAGATCAGTCTGTTGGGCTTGATGGAGATGAATGGCAGTTAAAGATGCTTCCATAGCCGACATTCTTGTGTCCAAGGCATCTATCTTGGTAGACAGATTAGAATTTTTCCTTAATTGCCTCTTGATGGCAAGCATTGTAGCTTCTGGAAGTTTAGAGTCTATCATGTCTGAAATAGCCTTTTTCATCTCCTCAATATCATTCTTCATAGAATTCACATCTCTAGCATGCTGGAAGCCTTGGATTTGTTGAAGTTGCAGGGAGGCTAGATGTGCCTGAAGGAGCTTCTTGGTGCTGGCATTGGTAGTGGTTTGAAGAGCAGTATTTGTCTGATTGATTGATTGGATCAGGGTTATCTTGAAGTAATGCTCATCACAGTGCTTTAAGAATGCCCATGATGGCATACCTGATCTTGAACTTGAGCCTACTTCTCCCCCTATGTCCATTGCTTCATCTTCACTATCCCCACTCCCATCTCCAAAGAAATCAGTTGAACTACCAGTCTCATAGTCCACATCACCAGCTGTAGAAGGCAAAGTTGTGATGGCATCCTTAGCTCCTTAGCTCTCATGATGGAGAGTGTGGTATGCACCAAATTCAACATCCTTTCTGCATTGTCATTGCCCTGTTCAGCTAGAAGTTGATAAGCTGGAACAGGGTGAGTAAATGCCTCAGCATCAAGGGAAGTGGAATCTATAACAGCTTTAGGATGCTGAGATAGTCCTTCCCTGTTTGCATCCTGGACATTCATTGACTCACTGGCAATGACATCCATCCTTATTGCTCCAGTACCTGTATTTCTCTCATTATCTCTCTTTTGTTGCATCAGGGTCTCACCCTGGCTCCCCACCCTCACACCCTTACCTTCACCTACTAAGGTGAGACTCCTCTCACTCTCTTTTGCCAATCCTGAAGAAATGGATTGCAGATTTTCACTCATTTCCTCTCCTTTTTCCTGGGAGCAACCCAGACTCTCACTCAAAACACTCTTCTCTCTCAATCCTAAGAGTGATTGTACAACCACTAAATATTCTCCACTTGAAATAATTGAAGTTTGAAATTGTGCAGAGATACTCGATGGATGAGTGATATCCATTGAGTGAGTGGTTTTGCTATCCGACGGATAACTGCTGTTAGGCTTATCCGTCGGGATACAATCACTACTCGACGGATGAGCAATATCCGTCGAGAGAGTAGAAATGAATGAGCTGGGAATAGAAACTATTGTTGACTCTGTGCTGATTGAAGATATTTTAGGCACAGATGACACAACAGTTCCTGAAAGAATTGGCAAGTGAGCCAACAAATCATCTAAAAGATGATGCTCATTTGCACTAGATTTTGGCTTCCCCAACAGAGTTAAAGAAGGGGAATCAGGAATTGATGTGTTTATCATATCCACATCTAGAGAATTTTTTGGTGAGTTTGGTGTTTGAGGTGCTTCTATAACTAGAGATTTTGGCTGTGACTCCACATTTATTGGAGCCACATCAAACTGAATTTGTGAAGGTGCAGTGACTGTGTCTTTAGCACCAGTTTGCACAGTGTGTGTACCCTGTGCATCCCCAAAGGTTTTTGATTTCTTCTTTCTGGCATAAGTTTGGGGTGAGCTTGTGTCCCTAACCCTCTGGGCCTGTTCTCTTAGTTGAGAGCTTTGTTCAATAGCTACATCCTTTTGGGAGGATGCAGCTAGAAATGAGCTTTTGTCATTTTTAAGCACTACAGTTTGTTGGGAAACTGCAGTGTGGCTAGGCTGGGATTCACTCAACTCTCCAACCTTATTCTTGGGGTTTCTTTTATGTTCACCCCTTCCCTCACATAACTTACCCTCCTTCACACTCCCCTCTTTGGCTTTAGTGGATTTTTCAACTGGCATCTTTTGGGAGATACCAGAGGGGATTTTCTTTGATTTTGATTTTGAAATAATTGAAGGTTTGGCACTTTGGTAGGCAACTGTTGGGTCATTGACACAGTTGTTATAGCCACACTTGAACTCAAAAAAATTGTGGAGGTTGGAATAGTTGTAGAGATAGGTGAACTTACCTCACTTACCTGAGGTGCTTGCATTACAGGAAAATAGAACATTGGCACATCCTTGTGATGATTGGCCCTGTTCAAATCTGCAATGAGCCTTCTATCTTGAACCCAACAATCTAGTTTTTTTTAGGGTTCTCAAGCACAATCTCTCCACAGAGGTGGTTAGCTAATAACATAAGAAATCTAGCATAATACACATTCTTACCTCTTTTATTTAACTCTCCTAATTTAAAACCTAACTCAAACAAGACAAGATCACTGAAATTGTATAATTTATTTGTAACTAGCATTGATAGGGATAAATAAATTATGTTTGTATAATTAAATACTGCATTAATTGTACAAACTGTGGGCTGCCAGGCCCAATAAAAAGATATATGATACTCAGACCAGAAAGGTTAAGCCTGATGGACCAGATCAGGTCTGATGGAATAAAAAAGGCCCAGAAGCCCTGATTATTAATTAATTTCGTAATTAATTAATAAGGGACAAATCAGATGTTGAAAAGAGTCCCGATAAGGGTATAAATCCTTGGAGATTAGCCTCAAGGGGACCTAAAAGGATAAGGAATCAGTTTCCTACTATCTAGGACTCCAAAGTCCATTCTAATTATGAGACTTGCCCACCAAGTCTCCTATACCAAGTCCAATTCAAGGACTCCCAACATCTATATAAGGGGTCTCACCCCCACCAATCAGAACTACGTTTTTTGGCTTGATTCTCTAATTCACAGAGATACGTAGGCATCTCGTAAAGGCAGATTGAGTCACGAAACACGAGAGCAGCCATTAAAGGCCTTGAGCTCCCGAATCTTAGTATTAAATACAGCAAGTAATAACCTTGGTTTTTTATCCATAACATTTGGCGCCGTCTGTGGGAAAAACGGAACAACAACCATGGCGAGAACACGGAGAACAACCAGCACTCTGGAGGAGGGAACACCATCAGGGACAACCCAGGTGATTTCATCAACCGTGGAGGTTCCTCCCCATTCAACTTATGCATCTACTCAGGGGGAAGCCCAGACAGGGGCAACTCATCCTCAGCCATAAGGGACAACTCCCCCGACTATTCAAGGTACGAATCCTCAAGTTCAACAAATACATATACCTGTAAATTCTCGACCCGTCGGGTATGAATATTCAACTATTGTTACTACTAACCCCCCTTATGGGATGCCCCTTCACCCTGAGGTTGGAGGAAGCGGATATGCCGGGCGAAGCGAAGCACGAGGGCGGTCGCCCCCCTATATACGAGGTTTGGATCCTATCCCTGAGGATCGGGAATTTTCTGGTCCATACACTGAAAGAGACTCAGAATCTTCGGATGATGAAGTGGCCCCGAGAAGGAGGCGTCCTGGAAAAGAGCCAATGGCCGATGGAAGACAACGCCCCCAAAGCACCCCAGGGGCGAATCCCCAAGAAGTGCAGGAAAAGATCAGGGCTCATGAGGCTGAAATCCAAAGGCTGAGGCGTGATTTGGAGGCTCACCAAGCCACCAGACCCCACATACCTCCTAGGGGGAGAAATCCTCCTCCTATCATAGACCTGGATGGTCCGGTAAGAAGAAGGGCTGCTGTCCCAAGAACTGATCCAAGCAATCTCCTTCCCCTTGGAGATCCTGATGATCCAACTCCACCCTTCACAGAAGAGATAATGAATGCCCATATCTCAAGGAAATTCAAGATGCCCACTATCAAAGCCTATGATGGCACGGGAGACCCCGCTAATCATGTTAGGACATTCTCTAATGCACTGCTGCTGCAACCCGTGAATGATGCTATAAAATGTCGGGCCTTCCCTCAAACCCTGTCGGGTATGGCTCAAAGATGGTACAGTCGCCTACCCCCAAATTCTATTGGATCATTCAGGGAATTAAGTCAGGCTTTTATTAAGCAATTCATCAGTGGAAGAGTCCATGAGAAAAGTTCAGCATCTCTTATGAGTCTTGTGCAGGGAGCTAAAGAATCCTTAAGAGATTACCTAAATCGTTTTACAAAGGAGGCTTTAAAAGTCCCAGACCTTGATGATAAGGTAGCCATGATAGCACTGCAACAAGGAACTAGGGATGAGTTTTTCAAGATTTCTTTGGCCAAACGACCCCCTGAGAGCATGTTGCAGCTCCAAGAGAGGGCAGGGAAGTATATCAAGGTTGAAGAAAGTATGAGGAAGACCGTAGTAAGTAATGAGCCCACTGGAGGCAAGAAACGAAAAACTGATTTGGAGTATATCGCTAAGGATAAATATCCTAGAACCGAACAAAACCCTGATTCAACCCCCAAGAAGGGAGGACCTGGGCAAAAGTTCACTGAATACGCTAAGCTGAATGCTCCCAGAAGTCAGATTTTGATGGAGATTGAGAAAGACAGAGATATTCGCTGGCCTAAGCCCTTGAAGGCTGATCCCGCCAAGCTAGATAAGGGCAAGTATTGCAGGTTTCACAAAGATGTTGGCCATGACACCGATGAGTGTAGGCAGTTGAAAGATGAAATTGAGTTTTTGATTCGAAAAGGAAGATTGAACAAGTATACTGGAGATGGAGGAGACAGAAATAATAATGGAAGGAAGAACTTTGAAGATCGTAGGAGGGACCAAGATGATCAGGGGCGGAATCCCCAACCTAGAGGACCAGTTATAAACACCATTTATGGAGGGCCGAGACCTCGAGGGCCTGTGATAAACACGATCTTTGGAGGTCCAACTGCTGCTGGATTGTCCAAAAATTCCAGAAAGGCATATACTAGAGAGGTTATGCATATTGTTGGGGAAGCCCCGAAGAGGGCCAGGACAGAAGTAACATTGGCTTTTGATGATTCTGACCTAGAGGGTGTGAAGTTTCCCCATGACGACCCGCTGGTCATAACGCCGATAATAGGAAATAGCCCGGTTAAGAGGGTCCTTGTGGATAATGGTGCTTCTGTGGATATCTTGCTCCACGACACCTTTCTAAGGATGGGGTATAACGACTCCCAGTTGACACCAACCGACATGCCGATATATGGATTTGCTGGAGTAGAATGTCTTGTGGAAGGGATAATTAAATTGCCAACCACCATAGGTACGGAGCCAAGGCAAGCAACGCAGATGCTGGATTTTGTGGTGGTAAAGGCTAGTTCAACTTATAATGCTATCATGGGGAGAACAGGGATACATGCCTTCAAGGCAGTCCCCTCTTCCTACCATTCAGTCATGAAGTTTCCCACCCGAAACGGGATTGGAGAAGAGAGAGGAGATCAAAAAATGGCTAGAAGTTGTTATGTGGCCTCTTTGAGGGCAGATGGAGTTGGGGGGCAGGTTCTTCCTATTGAAGATATGGATGTTCGAGAAAATGATGAGAATAGAGGAAGGCCAGCAGAAGAATTGGTTTCGGTTCCTTTAGATCCCAAGAATCCTGAGAGGATGACTTTCATTGGAGCCACATTAGAGGAGCCCCTTAGAGGGAAGTTAGTGAAATTTTTGCAAGAAAATAGTGATGTGTTTGCATGGTCAGCAGCTGATATGCCAGGCATAGACCCGGATTTAATTACTCACAAGCTAAACGTGGATCCAAGCCGGAAGACAGTGAAACAAAAGAAAAGAAATTTTGCCCCGGAAAGACAAGAGGCTATAAAGCAGGAAGTGGAAAAGCTCTTAGAGGCTGGTTTCATTGAGGAGATTCAATTTCCGGAGTGGTTAGCAAACCCTGTAATGGTGAAGAAGGCTAATGGAAAGTGGAGGATGTGTATAGACTTCACCGATCTGAATGATGCATGCCCCAAAGACTGTTTTCCGCTGCCTAGAATTGATACTTTGATTGATGCCACCGCTGGACATGAGATGCTGAGTTTCATGGATGGGTTTAGCGGATACAACCAGATCAAAATGCATAAGGATGACATTCCAAAGGTATCATTTATCACTGACTTTGGTGTTTATTGTTATCTTGTTATGGCGTTTGGTCTCAAGAATGCAGGAGCCACCTCTATCAAAGGTTGGTGAATAAAATTTTTAAGGATCTTATTGGGAAGACTATGGAAGTCTATGTTGATGACATGCTAGTCAAGAGTCTAGTAAAGACTGATCATATAACCCATTTGAGGGAAGCTTTTGAGGTCCTGAGGTACCACAAGATGATGTTGAATCCCACGAAGTGTGCTTTCGGAGTAGGATCTGGAAAATTCTTGGGATTGATGGTCTCAAAGAGGGGAATTGAGGCTAACCCCGATAAAATAAAGGCAATCCTGGACATGGAACCCCCAAAAACTGTCAAGGTTGTTCAGAAACTCACAGGAAGGGTTGCTGCGTTAGGACGATTCATCTCCAAGTCAGGAGACAAGTGCTTGTCATTCTTCAAGTCATTAAAGAACATTAAAAACTTTGTATGGAGTGAGGAAAATCAGAAGGCATTTGAAGAGTTAAAGAAGTATATGGGCCAGGCCCCGTTGTTGGCCAAGCCAGTTCTGAGTGAAGTTTTATTCTTGTACTTGGCTGTTTCAGAAAGCGCCTTGAGCGCGGTGTTGGTTAAGGAGGAACTGAAAGTCCAGAAACCCGTATACTATGTCAGCAAAATTTTGCATGGTGCTGAGTTGAATTATTCAGCCATTGAGAAATTCGCTTTAGCCTTGGTAATGGCTTCAAGAAAGCTGCGTCCTTATTTTCAAGCTCACCAAATTGAAGTGCTAACAAATCAGCCACTGAGAAATATCATTCACAGTCCCAAGGCAAGTGGGAGACTGATTAAGTGGGCAATAGAGTTGGGAGAGTTCGATCTCAAGTATAAGCCACGTACGGCCATAAAAGCCCAGGCACTAGCTGACTTCGTGGTGGAATGTACCATACCCAACCAAGAAGTCGGGAGGCAGGAAGATACCATACCTCAAGACAATGGGGACGAGGAGAAAGAATATTGGGTTCTCTGGGGACGAGGAGAAAGAATATTGGGTTCTCTATTTTGATGGAGCATCAAAAACAAATTCCAGTGGAGCAGGGTTGGTTTTGCAAAGCCCTGTATGCCATGAAGCTAGACTTCCCAACCACAAACAATGAGGCAGAGTATGAAGCCCTGATTGCTGGCCTTGGTCTAGCTGGGACACTTAGAGTCAAAAACTTAAAGGTCCGTGGAGACTCGAAGTTGATCATATCCCAGGTAAAGGGAGAATTTGAAGCAAGGGATGATACGATGGCTAAGTATGTTCGCCTAGTAAGGGCTGTGATGACCCAATTTAATGAATGCCATGTTGAACACATTCCAAGGGAAGAAAATGCTAAAGCAGATGCGCTATCAAAGTTTGCTTCATCTGAGATTGAAGAAAGTTCAGGAAGTGTGTACTTCCGTGTTTTGAAGACACGAAGCATAGATGTTAAGCTTGTGGCTCCCGTAGGCTTGGGGACGTCATGGATTGATCCCATCAAGGCTCACATTCAGACCGGTTGGTTGCCAAGCGATGCAATTGAGGCATGGAAGTTAACTGTTCGAGCACTAAGGTACTCTTTGATAGATGGGATTCTATATAAAAGATCTTTCGTGGTTCCTTACTTGAGGTGTCTCAGGCCCGATGAGGCACGCTTAGCTCTTGAGGAAGTGCATGGAGGTATTTGTGGGCAACACTTGGGGGGCAGGGCCTTGGCTCATAAGATAACTCGTTTAGGCTTCTATTGGCCAGAAATGATGGCTGATGCCAAAGAATATGTAAAGAAGTGTGATCGTTGTCAGAAGCATGCACCAGTCGCCAGACAACCCCCCGAGATGCTGACCTCTATCAACTCACCTATTCCCTTTGCTATGTGGGGGATGGATATTCTAGGTCCTTTTCCTATGGCCACAGCACAAAGGAAGTTTCTGATTGTAGCCATTGATTATTTCACCAAGTGGATCGAAGCCAAACCTTTGGCCAAAATCACAACTAAGCAGGTTGCACAATTCCTGTGGGAAAACATTATGTGCCGATATGGAATTCCCCGTATCCTCGTCACTGACAATGGAACACAATTCAACAACGAGGAATTCAAGAAGTATTGCGAAGAAAATGAAATTGAGTTACGGTTCACCTCTGTGGCTCACCCGCAAGCCAATGGGCAAGCGGAGGTAGAAAATCGGATAATCCTGGATGGACTAAAGAAGAGGATCGAGAAGTCAAGAAATAATTGGGTAGATGAGATACTTCCAATATTATGGGCCTACAGGACTACTTGTAGAGTCACGACAGATGCAACTCCTTTCATGTTGGCATATGGGGTGGAAGCAGTAGTTCCCGTGGAGATATCACATTCCTCTCCAAGGATTCAGGCCTTCGATGAGAAAGAAAATGAGGAAGGGCAGAGATTAGCCCTGGATTTAATTGATGAAGTGCGAGATAAAGCACATGCAAAGATAGTAGAATATCAGAAAAAGGCTTCATTCTATTACAACCTAAGGGTTAAAGAGAGATTTTTTAAACAAGGAGATCTAGTCTTGAGAAAAATAGAGGCTTCTGGTGTTGGACAGAAAGGAAAGCTTGCCCCAAATTGGGAAGGGCCGTACAGAGTCAAGAGCGTTCAGGGTAGAGGAACCTACAAGCTGGAAACTATGGAAGGTTTTGAAGTCCCGAGGACCTGGCACGCACAAAACCTGAAGGTTTACTATGTGTAAAATAGGAGAAGTATGATTCTCACTTGTCATTGACAAGTAGGTTTAAAAGCACCTTGAAGCTTTGCTTGCATAGGATTTTATATTCCAGTAGAATTTACATTGTCTAGTTATTGTTGATTAGGGTCGAACCCATGCTATGTAAGGTTTTGGAAAACCAGACTTCATATTAAAGAGTTTGAAATTATTTCTATCTAAGGATGTTTAAGGTTCAAATGCATATTAAGATTGTAAAGATAAAACAGAAAAAGGCAAGAAAAGCAACGTATAAAACATAACCCCGAAGGGTAACAAGTTCTGATACAAATAAAGTTCAAAAAGAAGATATACAAGAAGCTAGGCCTTGGAAGGATGAGATTCCTCAGAACCACTATCCGAAGTCTCTTCGGAAGTTTCAGTCGTTTCTTCAGACGTCTCGGTCGTCCCCTCCGAAGTCCCTGTAGAAGTTCCCTCGGCAGAAGATGATGGCTGTTGAGGCGCTGCTTTGGGAGATTCTTCCACCCTGGCCTTCTTAGCAACAGGCTCGAATTCCTCCTCGGGGGAATCTTCCTCCTCTCCATCCTTGATCATACCAGCAAGCTTTTCAGTAACACCTCCAAGCTCTGGAACCCGCACTGGGCAAGGAAAGGGCAACTGCTCAAGGACCTCGGGAAACTCATCCTGGATGGCCTCCACAGCAGCGTCCCAGCCTTCCTTATAGCTAACAGGATGAAGAAGGGCGTCATGCTCCACCATCAAGTCTTTGAATTCTTGAGTGTCCATCCAGCCATCAAAGGCTTTTTCCTTCTGCGCCTTCAAGATGACATTTTCAGCCCGGGCCGTCTCCAGGTCAGAAGTGGAAGAGGCCAATTGAGCTTCAAGGGCCTCAATTTTTTGATTGGCCTCCTCCAACTTCTTGTTGGCATCTTCCAGGCCAACCTTCCAAGCCTTGGCTTGGTGAATAGCCCCTTGAAAATGGGCGTTAGCCTGCAGGAGAAAACAGCAAAGGTTTAGAAAAGAAAGAAAAGAGAATTGTAAAAAGCATAAGTAAAGTACATACCGTCGCCAGAGCTTGGGCTCCAAACAGCTCATTCCCCTCCAAGTCCTGTTGAAGGACAAAATCTTGATAATCCACCGGGGAAATGGAATGCTTAGACCATTCCTTGGACAGGGCCGTGCTGCCCACAATTGAGTCCTTGCCCCGGATCCCCCAAGCAGGTTGAAAGTAGGCACCTGGCCTCTGCTTGGTGCGCAGAACTTGGCTGGGGCCTTCCTCATCTGGCTCCGTTGCCTGAAGAAGGAACTCTGGGAAGCGGTCACCCAGTCGAGGGTCCTTAAAGATCTTCCCAGCCCTCTTCATCCTGGTTGTCTCCAGGTCCTTCGGCTTGGTAGCCTCCTCAATCTTCTCAGCCACTGCAAGAAACAAAGTCAGTTGAAAATCAATGAAATAAAAGTGCAGGAAATAAAGGAGATAAGAAAGGGAACTTACTTTTCTTATTAACGGGCGAAAGGCCGCGTTCTACCAGGACGGTCTCCCGGATAAGGTCCCAACAATGGGAAGTGCCGTTGTCTTGCGTAAGGAGGTTGAAACCTCTAGCTTCCTCCTCAGACAAAGTTATGTCATTCGGGCTCCCGTCTACGGCCAGCCCAAAGGATGATCGAAACAGGGAGCCCCAATCTCCACCTTCCCAAATAACAAACAAAAAATCTTTCTTCCACCCCAAGTTGTTGTCAGGGATGGACTTCCCATTTACGATATGGGGGATAGTGGGGCGCTGGTTGATAGAAACCCAACCCGGACTTTTATCAGGGCTGTTTTTAAACTGAAAAATCTTCCTGAAGACAGCAACAGATGTGGGGACGTTGTGCTTGGCGCATTGCGACAGATAACACAGAATCAACCTCCAGGAATTAGGGGGAAGTTGGCAAGGGCTGATGCCCACATCAGCCAGTAGCAAAGGAATGAATGGATGAAAAGGGAGTCTAATACCTGCCCTCAGAGTATCCCTGTAGACGCATAGCGCGTCCTTCTTCCACTGACAGGCCCTGTCGGCCGGACCCGCAAGAACCAGCTTAAAAGGCTCCTTGATTTTGAAGCAGCTACTCAACTTTTCCAGCTCCTTGGGATCCCGTAAAGCACTGATATGATCGTGCGCGTCCAGATGCGCATCAGACGGATACTCGTCCCCTCGAGTGTTGATCATGTCGATTAAGGAAGTATACCTCGATCGAATAGGAAAATCATTGGACTTCCTAGCCACGTTCATCTTGGCCAAACGAGTCATTCTTTTGTCAGCCATCTGAAAAAAAGTATGAGGCACGTAAATAGGCTATCTTAAAATGGCACACAATGGAAAAATAATGAAAGGCAAAGGGAGGAATCTTACCTGAAGAAGCGCTCCTGAAAAAAGGCTTTGAGCTCCGACTTGCTGTTATTCCTCTGAGAATCTTAGCAGGAAGATGAAGAAGAAAACTAAGAAATGAGAAAGTGAGGAGTAATAGCCTTTCCTCATTCCTTTATATAAGAGAAAAAGGAAGTTGAAGGGACGAAAAGCCCATTGAGGACAAAAGCCCATAAGAAAAAGCCCATAAAAAAGAATATTCCAGAATATTCCAAGGAATTCTAGAGCATTCTTAACAGGGTGTATTAAGCCCAGATCAATAAAAAGAGGCCCAATAAGATTTGAAAAGGCCCAATAAAAGAGGCCCAATAAGATTTGAAAAGGCCCAATAAAAGAGGCCCAATAAGATTTGGAAAAGCCCAATAATAGAGGCTCAGAAAAATTTAATAAGGCCCAACAAAAAAGGCTAGGCCCAAATCCAATTTGGATTTGGAAAATACAATACCCTAAATTAAAGCTAACTAAAGAAGGCTAGTGGAAGACCAGGAACCAGGTCGAAATCCAGGTCGTGAATCCTGCCCGAAATCTTTCGAGCAGACACCCGAAAATAGCGGGTAAAAAAGACCAGAATCCAGGTCGAAATCCAGGTCGTGGATCCTGCCCGAAATCTTTCGAGCAGACACCCGAAAATAGCGGGTGAAAAAGACCAGAATCTAGGTCGAATTCCAGGTCGTGAATCCTGCCCGAAATCTTTCGAGCAGACACCCGAAAATAGCTGGAATAACGGAACTGAATTGAGGTCGAAGCTTCGACCAGGAATGAGGTCGAATAAAACCAAGCATCTTTCAAAAAATAGGGATTAAAAACCCAGGTCGAAGTTCGACTAGGATCCTGGTCGAATTCCAGGTCGTGGATCCTAGTCGAAATCCTTCGACCAGGAAGCAAGAAAACCAAAGAATTTTCGAACAGGATTCAGGTCGAAATATCGACTAGAATCCTAGTCGAAATCCTAGTCGAAATCCTTCGACCAGGAAGCAAGAAAACCAAAGAATTTTCGAACAGGATTCAGGTCGAAATATCGACTAGAATCCTAGTCAAAATCCTAGTCGATAGGGTTATAAAAAAAAAAAAAGGTTGAATTTTCGACCTCGATCCAGGTCGAATTTTCGACTAGGATCCTGGTCGAATTCCAGGTCCTAGATCCAGGTCGAAATTTCGACTAGGATCCTGGTCGAATTCCAGGTCGTGGATCCTAGTCGAATTCCTTCGACCAGGATGACAAGGCTGGCCCCATTTTTCGACTAGGATCCTGGTCGAAATTTTTTCGACCAGGATCCTGGTCGAAAAAAGGGCTGGAAATTTGAAAATTCCAGAAAATAAGGAAAAATACCAGAAAATTCCAGAAAATAAGGAAAAATACCAGAAAATTCCAGAAAATAAGGAAAAATACCAGAAAATTCCAGAAAATAAGGAAAAATCCCAGAAAATTAGGGAAAATTCCAGAAAATAAGGAAAAATCCCAGAAAATTCCAGAGAATTAGGAAAAATCCCAGAAAATTAGGGAAAATCCCAGAAAATTAGGGAAAAATTCCAGAAAATAAGGGAAAAATCCCGGAAATAAGGGAAAAATTCCTGGAAATTAAGATAATTCCTGAATAAAGGGAAAAATTCGTTGTGAATGTGTAGGTCGCTCCACACTTTACGGAAAAACGAAACCCTGTAAGGGAACAAATAGACTTAACTTCTGCGAAACCTAATCAATGTTTCCCAAAAGTTGGGGGGCAAATGATAGGGATATAATAAATTATGTTTGTATAATTAAATACTGCATTAATTGTACAAACTGTGGGCTGCCAGGCCCAATAAAAAGATATATGATACTCAGACCAGAAAGGTTAAGCCTGATGGACCAGATCAGGTCTGATGGAATAAAAAAGGCCCAAAAGCCCTGATTATTAATTAATTTCGTAATTAATTAATAAGGGACAAATCAGATGTTGAAAAGAGTCCCGATAAGGGTATAAATCCTTGGAGATTAGCCTCAAGGGGACCTAAAAGGATAAGGAATCAGTTTCCTACTATCTAGGACTCCAAAGTCCATTCTAATTATGAGACTTGCCCACCAAGTCTCCTATACCAAGTCCAATTCAAGGACTCCCAACATCTATATAAGGGGTCTCACCCCCACCAATCAGAACTACGTTTTTTGGCTTGATTCTCTAATTCACAGAGATACGTAGGCATCTCGTAAAGGCAGATTGAGTCACGAAACACGAGAGCAGCCATTAAAGGCCTTGAGCTCCCGAATCTTAGTATTAAATACAGCAAGTAATAACCTTGGTTTTTTATCCATAACAAGCATGTAGAGCATGTTAAGCATGGAAATATTCACTGAATCAAAATTACTGATCTTTCCTGAGAAAACCTTTGTAACCACATCACACAAGAAACTCCACTCTTTCCTACGACCCATTCTCCTATTATCACTCAGTTTAGAAGTAGGAAGTGTATAGTGCATCGAATTAAGCATATTGATTATATCAGTGTCAGTGTGTGGTGAAGTCACATTGTTATCAGGAATTTTAAAACATGCTTTTATCACATCACTATTGATACAGAATTCTTTACCTTTAATGGTTAGAGTGATGGTCTTATCTGTAGAGTTGTAGGTAGCAGTGGTCCACATCTCTTCAACAACTTCACAAAAGCTTGTGGGTGATTCCAGCATGGCATAATTGAGCTTGCAATTCTTCACAAAGTCCATCATCTTGTGATAGTCTCCAGATTGCTGAATACCCTTATTCACTAGTGTGGTGAAACTGTTCTTCTCATAAATGAACCCAGTTTGAGACATAATCTTTACAACAGGTGCCATTATTAGAGAATAAAAGCTTGAAGAGAAAGAGAGTAAGTGTTTTGAGAGAGAATGAAATTAGAGCAGTTGAATTGAGAATGATAAAAGAAAAGCAATTGCAATGAAATAAGCTTTTATACTATCTCAAAAATAACTGATAAAAATAATAAAGTAAAATAAAGTAACCAATAGAAATTGCCTAAAATAGCCGTTTAAAAATAAACTGTAAAAATTCTACCCATTATCCGTCGTGTTATGCTTACAAACTGTAAGTATACTCGATGGATAATGTACAGGGAATTAACGGCTGATATTAAGACAATTCGACGGATGAGGAAAAACTGTTATCCGTCGAGACATAAAATATTCCAGAAACATAATTGATTTTTGTTAGCACATAATATATCGACGGATGATCAAACTCGATGGATAAGGATCATCCGTCGAGATGTAAATTTTGACTAAGCCAAAAACTCATCTATGACTGAAAAATCATTTAAATTTTTGGCTGCATTTCAACTTGCAAAATAACTCGGATAGATTTAAGAGTAATTAAGCATACATAACTCACTTACCAACCTTGAAAAGGTGGATTCATCCAGTGGCTTGGTAAAGATATCTGCAAGCTGCTTCTCACTTGGAACAAAATGTAGTTCCACAGTACCATTCATTACATGTTCTCTTATGAAGTGGTACTTGATATCTATGTGCTTTGTCCTTGAATGTTGTACTGGATTTTTAGTGATGCCAATTGCACTTGTGTTATCACAGAAAATAGGAATCCTCTCAACTTGCAAACCATAGTCTAGCAATTGATTTTCATCCATAAAATCTGTGCACAGAAACTGCCAGCAGTAATATATTCAGCTTCAGCTGTATAAGTAGAAACTGAATTTTGCTTTTTACTGAACCAGGACACAAGCTTGTTTCCTAGAAATTGACAGGTTCCTGTTGTACCTTTTCTATCAATTCTACAACCTGCATAATCTGCATCTGAATTACCAGTTAGATCAAAACCAGAATCTCTAGGGTACCAAATGCCAAGTTTTGGTGTTCCCTTGAGATATCAGAAAATTCTCTAAATAGCTATTAAGTGAGATTCTCTTAATGGCTTCAAACTTGCAACAGGAGCAAATGTTTCATCAAAATCTATTCCTTCTTGCTGACAATAGCCCTTAGCAACCAATCTAGCTTTGTTCCTGACTACTATGCCATTTTCATCCATCTTGTTTCTGAATACCCATTTGCTATCTATTTGATTCTTTCCTTTAGGCTTGGGCACCAGTTTCCATACATTATTCCTTTCAAATTGGTTTAGCTCCTCCTGCATAGCTAAAATCCAATCAGGATCCAACAAAGCTTCTTCTACCTTCTTTGGTTCTTCCTTGGAAAGAAAGCTGCTGTATAGACATTCTTCCTGAGTTGCTCTTCTTGTTTGAACTCTAGAAAAAACATCACCAATGATAAGCTCAAAGGGGTGATCTTTTGTCCATTTCCTTTGTTGAGGTAGATTAGCTCTAGATGAAGAAACCTCATTGTTGTCTTGATGTGTGATTGAGTTTTGATTGTTAGAAACTCCCCCTGAGTTTGTGGATCTTTGATTTGAGAAAGGGGAGCTTTCTATAGGTGATCTATCTTGACTTCCTGCTCCTTTTGATAACCCGACAGATGGTGAATTTTGAGTACCGACGGATGAAGCTGGTTGTCTCCCGACGGATAACGCAGATTGCCTTCCAACGGATGAAGCATTGTGCAACTCGACAGATGTTGAGTTTTGTGCTTCATTGGTAGTGGATTTATCTGCATTATCCTTAGACATTGTTTCTTGATCACTTTCATCATCACTGTCATCGCTAATCATCTCCACATTGTCGAATTTGAGGCTCTCATGGTAATCTCCATCTTTCAGTCCTTCAATCTTTTTATCATCAAACACAACATGTATTGATTCCACAACAATGTTGGTTCTTAGATTGTAGACTCTATATGCTTTACCAACAGCATATCCAACAAAAATTCCTTCATCTGCTTTAGCATCAAGCTTTCCATTTTGATCAGTTTGATTTCTCATAATATAGCACTTGCAGCCAAAGACATGAAGAAAATTTAGAGTTGGCTTCTTGTTCTTGAACAATTGATAGGGAGTCATGTATCTAGCTTGATTAACCAGAGAAATATTCTGAGTGTAGCATGCAGTATTTACAGCTTCAGCCCAGAAATATGTTGGCAGTTTAGATTCTTCAAGCATTGTCCTTACAGCTTCAATAAGTGATCTGTTCTTCCTTTCCACTACTCCATTATGTTGTGGAGTCCTTGCTGCTGAAAACTCATGCAGAATCCCATTTTCCTCACAAAATGCTCTCATGACAGAATTCTTAAACTCAGTTCCATTGTCACTCCTGATTCTTCTAACCTTGAAATCAGGATGATTATTGACTTGCCTTATGTGATTGATGATGATTTCACTAGCCACATCTTTAGACTTTAGGAACTATGTCCAAGAGAACTTTGAGAAATCATCTACAATTACTAGGAAAAATCTTTTCCTTGAGATGGACAATACATTGACTGGTCCAAACAAATCCATGTGAAGCAGTTGCAAAGGCTCTTCAATTGTTGAGTCATGTTTCTTCTTGAATGATGCTTTAATCTGCATCCCTTTTTGACAGGCATCACACAGTCCATCCTTAGAAAACTCCACTTGGGGAATGCCTCTAACCAGTTCTTTCTTCACTAGCTCATTCATGGTCTTGAAGTTTAAATGGGATAGCTTCTTGTGCCATAGCCAACTTTCATCCTGACTTGCTTTACTGAGAAGACAAGTTACAGATTCTGCATTAGATGAGTTGAAATCAGCTAGGTACACATTTCCTTTTCTCACACCAGTGAGAACCACTTTGTAGCTTCTTTTATTAGTCACAACACAGGCTTCTGAATTGAAGGTTACTGGGTTGCCTTTATCACAAAGCTGGCTGATACTCAACAAGTTGTGTTTGAGACCATCCACTAAGGCAACCTCCTCAATGATGACATTGTCCTTTGAAATCAAGCCATATCCCACAGTATAACCCTTGCTGTCATCTCCAAAAGTAATACTTGGGCCAGCTCTCTCCTTAAACTCTGTGAGCAGGGTAGAATCACTAGTCATGTGTCTTGAACAGCCACTATCCAAGTACCAAAAATTCTTTCTGTTTCCCTGCACACATCAAAATCAAATCAAGTTGATTTTGGTACCCAAGTTTCCTTGGGTCCTGCCTTGTTAGCTTTCTTTTTCTGTTTCTTAGGCTTTATCTCATTTGACTTAGGAATTTCAGATTCATCCTTAGTCATTTGAGTTGGGCCTTTGAAACCATTCATTCCAACAGAATTATCATGCATATTATGACTAACAGGAAATGGCATGTTATGTGCAAACATGTTATTCCAGTAAGGCAGGCTAAATGGCATTTGTGGATACTAAATGCAGCATAATAAGGATTAGGTGCAAATGGCATATTAGCAAACTGTGCATTCGTGTTCTGTGTAGACATAGCATTAACAGGCATGGGAGACATGGCATTCATGTTAGAAAATTGAGGTTGCACAGATATGGAAGTAGGCATGTCAGACTTGCAATTAATAGACAAATGATTTACACTACCACACTTGACACGGATTTTTCTAGGAGCATATTTATCAGGTGTGTTGTTATTGTGTTTGTTAATCCCTACTTTACCATTCCTATTATTTTTCTTTTTGGTCTCTGTTTTTACCTCAATCTTTTCAAGTCTGTCACTTAACTGTTTGACAGTCATGTGACCAACATTAGCCTTTTTCCCTTTCTTAACTTGACTCAATTCTCCTGAAACAAAGTTCTTGGAAACAAACCCATACTTCTCATTCAGTTTAACAAGTTTGGCTTTACTGATAGGCTTGCTCACAGCCGATGGATGAGGATTTTCATCATTCGACGGATAACAATTTTTGTTATCTGACAGATGATCCTCATCATCCATCGAGTCTACATTTGTAAGCACTCCATCCACCAAATTAGGTTTTAGTTTCTCTTTATTCTTTTTCCAGGCTTCATCACAGAAAGACTCAATTCCTTGAACTTTGGTGATTTGAGCATGGACATCCCTGGATGTTTTCCAAGCTTTAATCACCTCTTGTTCACACTCAAGCTGCTTCTTTAAAATTTCCTCTTTCTTTAAGGACTCAGTTAATTCCTCCTTGGCAATTTTACAGTCAATTCTTAATTTTTCAAAATCAATAAACTGAGACTCAAGCACATTATTTCTCTCACTCAAAAACAAATTGTTTTCTTTGATTTTAGCATTTTCTTTAGTAAGAGACTTAAGTGTAACACGCAAATGATATAACTCTGTAGACATGTCATCTATGGCATCATTACACTCAGCTCTGGATAAATGTGCAAGGTTTGTAGTAATTACCTGATTACTTGAAGAGCTTGTTTCTGTCTCATCAGACTTGGCCATTAGGGCTAGATTGACATAGCTGACATCTTCATCTTCATCCACACCATCTGCTGTCCAGTCATTTTCTTGTGTTATGAAAGCCCTTTCCTTTTGTCTGAGCAGCTCAAAGTATTTTAGCTTATAATCCACTGGCTCAAACTTTTTCTTACTGGAATCTGACTTCCTACACTCACTGGCAAAGTGCCCTGCCAAGCCACATTTGAAAATTTTGAATTTTGATTTATCCACCATGTTTCAATTTGGCTTGGCTGCTCCAAAGTTCTTCTTGAACTTGAGCTTGGCAAATCTCCTGAAAAGAAATGTTAGGTGTTCATCAATGTCTTCCATGTCATCTTGGCTCAAAGAATCTTCACTTTCTACTGCAAGCCCCTTGCCCTTGTTCTCACAGACCCTTGAAGTTGATTCAACAGCTTCCATCTTCACTTCCTTCTCCTTTTCCAACTCAGCAACTAGTGCAATGGATCCTCCTTTCTTCTTTCCTCTCTCCATCCTTTCATCCTGCTTTATTTCAAGCTCATAGGTTTTCAGGATGCCATACAGTCTCTTCAAAGTAAACTCCTTATAATCTTGTGAGTTTCTTAATGAGACTGTCATTGGTTTTCATTCCTTTGGAAGAGATCTAAGGAATTTCAGATTGGAGTCTTTTGTCTGATAGACCCTTCCATGCAACTTTAGAGCATTTAGTAGTTTTTGAAACCTACTAAAAATGTCAGTGAGAGACTCACTTTCTTCATTATGAAAATGCTCATATTGCTGAATCAAGAGCTGCATCTTATTTTCTCTAACTTGCTCAGTGCCATCACAGATTATCTGTATTGTATCCCAAACATCCTTGGTAGTTTTGCAGTTGATAATGTTGTCAAACATATCTCCATCAACTCCATTTAACAGGATGTTCATGGCGTTTTATCCTTCCTGACTTATTCAATGTCAGGATCAGACCATTCATGCCTTGGCTTGGGGACTGATGGCTCGTTTCCTGTTGCTGCTCTCATTGGAACATGAGGGCCTCTTTCTATGCAGTCCACATAGGCCTCATCTTGAGAAAGAAAATTGATAGGGATAAATAAATCCTGATTATATAATTAAATATTACAGTTTGGACTGCAAGGCCCAATAAGAAGATGTATGACATTCAGACCAGAAAGGTTAACATGTTGATCAGGCCTGATGGACCAGATCAGGCCTGATGGAACAAAGAAGGCCCAAAAACCCTGATTATTTATTAATTTCATAATTAATAAATAAGGGAGAAAAACAGCTATTAAGATAAGTCCTAGTGAGGATATAAATCCTTGTAGATTGGCCTCCAAGGAACCTCATGGGATAAGGAATCAGCTTCCTACTCCCTAGGACTCCTAAGTCTATCCTAATTCAGAGACTTGACCACCAAGTCTCCTATACCAAGTCCAATTCAAGGACTCCCACATTTATATAAGGAATCTCACCCCACAAATCAGAACTACGTTTTTTGGCTTGATTCTCTAATTCACAGAGATACGTAGGTATCTCGTAAAGGCAGAGTTAAGCTATGAAACACGAGAGCAGCCATTAAAGGCCTTGAGCTCCCGTACCTTAGTAATAAATACAACAATTATATATTAGTTTTTTATCCATAATATTTGGCGCCGTCTGTGGGAAAGCACAACAACAACCATGGTGAGAACATGGAGAACAATTAGAGCTCTGGAAGAAGGAACACCATCGGGGACAACTCAGGTGATTCATCAACCGTGGAGATACCTCCCCACTCAACTTATGCATCTAATCAAGCGGAAGCCCAGATAGGGGCAACTCAACCTCAACCACAAGGGACGGCTCCCCCGACTATTCAAGGTACGAATCCTCATGTTCAACAAGTACATATACCTGTGAATTCTCGACCCGTTGGGTATGAATATTCAACTGTTGTTACTACTAACCCCCTTATGGGATGCCACTTTACCCCGAGGTTGGAGGAAGTGGATATGTTGGGTGAAGTGAAGCACGAGGGCAATCACCCCCTATATACGAGGGTTGGCTCCTATCCCCGAGGATTGGGAATTGTCTGGTCCTTACACCGAGAGAGACTCTGAATCTTCGGATGATGAAGTGACCCCAAGAAGGAGGCGTCCTGGCAAAGAGCCGATGGCCGATGGAAGGCAACGCCCTCAAAGCACCCAAGGGGTGAATCCCCAAGAAGTGCAGGAAAGGATCAGGGCTCATGAGGCCGAGATCCAAAGGCTGAGGCGTGACTTGGAGGCTCACCAGGCCACCAGACCCCAGATACCTCCTAGGGGGAGAAATCCTCCTCCTATCATAGACCTGGATGGTCCGGTACGGAGAAGGGCTGTTGTCCCAAGAACTGATCCAAGCAATCTCCTTCCCCTTGGAGATCCTGATGATCCAACTCCGCCCTTCACTGAAGAGATAATGAATGCCCATATCTCAAGGAAATTCAAGATGCCCACTATCAAAGCCTATGATGGCACGGGAGACCCCGCTAATCATGTTAGGACATTCTCTAATGCACTGCTGCTGCAACCCGTGAATGATGCTATAAAGTGTCGGGCCTTCCCTCAAACCCTGTCGAGTATGGCTCAAAGATGGTATAGTTGCTTGCCCCCAAACTCTATTGGATCGTTCAGAGAGTTAAGTCAGGCTTTTATTAAGCAGTTCATCAGTGGGGGAGTCCATGAGAAAAGTTTAGCATCTCTTATGAGTATTGTCCAGGGAGCTAAGGAATCATTGAGAGATTACCTGAATCGTTTCACAAAGGAGGCTTTAAAAGTCCCGGACCTCGATGATAAGGTAGCCATGATAGCACTGCAACAAGGAACTAGGGATGAGTTTTTCAAGATGTCCTTGGCCAAACGTCCCCCTGAAAGCATGTTGCAGCTCCAAGAGAGGGCAGGGAAGTATATCAAGGTTGAAGAAAGTATGAGGAAGACCGTAGTAAGTAATGAGCCAACTGGAAACAAGAAGCGGAAAACTGATTTAGAATATATTGTTAAGGACAAGTATCCTAGAACCAAACAAAATTCTGATTCAACCCCCAAGAAGGGAGGACCTGGGCAAAAGTTCACTGAATATGCTAAGCTAAATGCTCCTAGAAGCCAGATTTTGATGGAGATTGAGAAAGATAGAGATATTCGCTGGCCTAAACCCTTGAAGGCTGATCCCGCAAAACTAGATAAGAGCAAGTATTGCAGATTTCACAAAGATATTGGCCATGACACCGATGAGTGTAGGCAATTGAAAGACGAAATTGAGTTTTTGATTCAAAAAGGAAGATTGAATAAGTATACTGGAGAAGGAGGGGACAGGAATAATAATGGAAGGAAGAACTTTGAAGATCGTAGGAGGGACCAAGACGATCAGGGACGGAATCCCCAACCTAGAGGGCCGGTTATAAATGCAATTTTTGGAGGGCCGCGACCTCGAGGGCCTGTGATAAACACAATCTTTGGGGGTCCAACTGCTGCTAGATTGTCCAAAAATTCCAGAAAGGCATATACCAGAGAGGTTATGCATATTGTTGGAGAAGCCCCGAAGAGGGCCAGGACAGAAGTAATATTGGCTTTTGATGATTCTGACCTAGAGGGTGTAAAGTTTCCTCATAATGACCCTCTGGTCATAACACCGATAATAGGAAATAGCCCGGTTAAGAGGGTCCTTATGGATAATGGTGCTTCTGTGGATATCTTGCTCCACGACACCTTTCTAAGGATGGGGTATAACAACTCCCAGTTGACACCAACCGACATGCCGATATATGGATTTACTAGAGTAGAATGTCCTGTGGAAGGGATAATCAAGTTGTCAACCACCATAGGTACGGAACCAAGGCAAGCAACGCAGATGTTGGATTTTCTGGTAGTAAAGGTTAGTTCAACCTATAATGTTATCATGGGAAGAACAGGGATACATGCCTTCAAGGCAGTCCCTTCTTCCTACCATTCAGTCATGAAGTTTCCCACCCGGAATGGGATTGGAGAAGAGAGAGGGGATCAAAAAATGGCTAGAAGTTGTTATGTGGCCTCTTTGGGCAGATGGAGTCGGGGGGCAGGTTCTTCCTATTGAAGATATGGATGTCCGAGAAAATGACGAGAAGAGAGGAAAGCCGGCAGAAGACTTGGTTTCGGTTCCTTTAGACCCCGAGAATCCTGAGAGGATGACTTTCATTGGAGCCACATTAGAGGAGCCCCTTAGAGGGAAGTTGGTGAAATTTTTGCAAGAAAATAGTGATGTGTTTGCGTGGTCAGCAGCTGATATGCCGGGCATAGACCCGGAGCTGATTACTCACAAGTTAAACGTGGATCCAAGCCGGAAGACAGTGAAACAAAAGAAAAAAAATTTTGCCCCGGAAAGACAAGAGGCTATAAAACAGGAAGTAGAAAAGCTCTTAGAGGCTGGTTTCATTGAGGAGATTCAATTTCCGGAGTGGTTAGCAAACCCTGTAATGGTGAAGAAGGCTAATGGAAAGTGGAGAATGTGTATAGACTTCACTGATCTAAATGATGCATGCCCTAAAGACTGTTTTCCGTTGCCAAGGATTGATACTTTGATTGATGCCACTGTTGGGCATGAGATGCTGAGTTTCATGGATGGATTTAGCGGATACAACCAGATCAAAATGCATAAGGATGACATTCCAAAGGTATCATTCATCACTGACTTTGGTGTTTATTGTTATCTTGTTATGACATTTGGTCTTAAGAATGCAGGAGCCACCTATCAAAGGTTGGTAAATAAAATTTTTAAGGACCTTATTGGTAAGACTATGGAAGTCTATGTTGATGACATGTTAGTCAAGAGTCTAGCAAAGACCGATCATATAACCCATTTGAGGGAAGCTTTTGAGGTTCTGAGGTACCATAAGATGATGTTAAACCCTACAAAATGTGCTTTCGGAGTAGGATCTGGAAAATTTTTGGGATTGATGGTCTCCAAGAGGGGGATAGAGGCTAACCCCGATAAAATAAAGGCAATCCTAGACATGGAACCACCAAAAACCATCAAGGATGTTCAGAAGCTCACAGGAAAGGTTGCTGCGCTAGGACGATTCATCTCCAAGTCAGGAGACAAGTGCCTGTCATTCTTCAAGTAACTAAAGAACATCAAGGACTTTGTATGGAATGAGGAAAACCAGAAGGCATTCGAAGAGTTAAAGAAATATATGGCTCAGGCCCCGTTGTTGGCCAAACCATCTTTGAATGAAGTTTTATTCTTGTACTTGGTTGTTTCAGAGAGCGCCTTGAGCGCGGTGTTGGTTAAGGAGGAGCTGAAAGTCCAGAAACCCATATATTATGTCAGCAAAATTCTGCATGGTGCTGAATTGAATTATTCAACTATTGAGAAATTTGCTCTAGCCTTGGTAATGGCTTCGAGAAAACTGCGTCCTTATTTTCAGGCTCATCAGATTGAGGTGCTAACAAATCAGCCACTGAGAAATATCATTCACAGTCCCAAGGCAAGTGGGAGATTGATTAAGTGGGCAATAGAGCTGGGAGAGTTCGATCTCAAGTATAAGCCGTGAACGGCAATAAAAGCCCAGGCGCTAGCTGACTTCGTGGTGGAATGTACCATACCCAACCAAGAAGTCGGGGGGCAGGAAGATACCGTACCGCAAGATAAGGGAGTCGATAATGGGGACAGAGAGAAGGATGATAAGGAGAAAGAGTATTGGGTTCTCTATTTTGATGGAGCATCAAAAACAAACTCCAGTGGAGCAGGATTGGTATTGCAAAGCCCTGATGGGTTCTTAATTGAGTATGCTATGAAGCTAGACTTCCCAACCACAAACAATGAGGCAGAATATGAAGCCCTGATAGCTGGCCTTGGCCTAGCTGGGACACTTAGAGTCAAAAACCTAAAGGTCCGTGGAGACTCGAAACTGATCATATCCCAGGTAAAGGGGGAATTTGAGGCAAGGAATGATACGATGGCTAAGTATGTCCGCCTAGTAAGGGTTGTGATGACCCAATTTAATGATGCCATGTTGAACACATTCCAAGGGAAGAAAATGCTAAGGCAGATGCGTTATAAAAGTTTGCTTTATCTGAGATAGAAGAAAGTTCAGGAAGTGTGTACTTCCGTGTTTTGAAGACACAAAGCATAGATGTTAAGCTTGTGGCTCCCATAGGCCTGGGGACGTCATGGATTGATCCCATCAAGGCTCACATTCAAACTGGTTGGTTGCCAAGTGATGCAACTGAAGCACGGAAGTTAACTGTTCGAGCACTAAGGTACTCTTTGATAGATGGGATTCTGTATAAAAGATCTTTCGTGGTTCCTTACTTGAGGTGTCTCAGGCCCGATGAGGCACGCTTGGCTCTTGAGGAAGTGCATGAAGGTATTTGTGGGCAACACTTGGGGGGCAGGGCCTTGGCTCATAAGATAACACGTTTAGGCTTCTATTGGCCAGAAATGATGGCTGATGCCAAAGAATATGTGAAGAAGTGTGATCGCTGTCAGAAGCATGCACCAGTTGTTAGACAACCCCCTGAGATGCTGACCTCTATCAACTCGCCTATTCCCTTTGCTATGTGGGGGATTAATATTCTAGGGCCTTTCCCCATGGCCACGGCACAAAGAAAGTTCCTGATTGTAGCCATTGATTATTTCACCAAATGGATTGAAGCCAAACCTTTGGCCAAGATCACAACTAAGCAGGTTGCACAATTCCTGTGGGAAAATATTATGTGCCGGTATGGAATTCCCCGTATCCTAGTCACCGACAATGGAACGCAGTTTAATAACGAAGAATTTAAGAAGTATTGTGAAGAAAATGAAATTGAGTTACGGTTCACCTCTGTGGTTCACCCGCAAGCCAATGGGCAAGCGGAGGTAGCAAATCGAATAATCTTGGATGGACTAAAGAAGAGGATCGAGAAATCAAGAAATAATTGGGTGGATGAGATACTTCCAATATTATGGGCCTATAGGACTACCTGTAGAGTCACTACTGGAGCAACCCCCTTCATGTTGGCATATGGGGCAGAAGCAGTTGTTCCCGTGGAGATTTCACATTCTTCTCCAAGGATTCAGGCTTTCAATGTTGGGGAAAATGAGGAAGGGCAAAGGTTGGCTCTGGACTTAATCGATGAAGTGCGAGATGGGGCACATGCAAAGATAGCAGAGTATCAGAAGAAGGCTTCATTCTACTACAACCTAAGGGTTAAAGAAAGGTTCTTTAAACAAGGTGACCTAGTCTTGAGGAAGATAGAAGCTTCTGGGGTAGGACAGAAAGGGAAGCTTGCCCCGAATTGGGAAGGGTCGTACAAAGTCAAGAGCGTTCAAGGTAGAGGAACCTACAAGCTGGAGACAATGGATGGTTTTGAAGTCCCGAGAACTTGGTATGCACAAAACCTGAAGGTTTACTATGTGTAGGGCAATTGAATACGATTCTCACTTGTCTGGATGACAAGTAGGTTGAAAAGCACCTTGAAGCTTTGCTTGCATAGGATTTTATATTCCAGTAGAATTTACATTGTCAAGTTATTATTGTTAAGGGTCGAACCCATATTATGTAAGGTTTTGAAAAACCAGACTTCAAATTGAAGAGTTCGAAATTATTTCAACCTATGGATGTTTGAGTTGTGATAGTACTTGTGTGGCCAATTAGTTCAAGTTTGAATGCATATTAAAGTATCGGAAAGATAAAGGAGAAAGATGCGAATAAGGAAAGTAGCATATAAAATAACCCCGGAGGGTAATAAGTTTTGATACAAACAAAAGTCCAGACATAAGTTAAGGATAAGATTACAAAATGAAAAAACTACTCCTCCATGCGGGAGCCTTCATTCTCTTGCTCCTTATCAGCACCTTCAGCATCCTTCGCATGAGAAGCGGGAGGAGAAGCAGTGTTAGGATCCAAGATGCGATCATCTGGCTGAGGGGAGTTGAAGAGGGCATCTATGATGTCCTCCGTCTCAGCCTGCTCAGGACTTATAAAGTCCTTAGGGTCGACTAAGCCCGGGTGCCTCTCAGAAACCGCCTTTACGGCCGCATCCCATCCCTGAGTAAACTGTAGGGAATAAAGACCCTCATCATGAATCTCCATGAGATTCTTAAACTTGTCAGAATCCATGTAGTCATCAATGAGCTTATCCTTATCACTCCTAAGTTTCACCAGCTCAGAATGAGCCTTAGCCAGTTCCTCCTTCTTCATGTCCAGCTTCTTCTCCAGGACCTTGGCTCTCTCCTCCCATTTCTTCATCTCCTTCTCAAACCCATCAGAGTTACCCTTCCAGGACCTAGCCTGATGGAGGGCCTCCTGGAAGTAGGTGTTACTCTGAAAAGAAATATGAGTTAACACAAGTTCGTTGAAATACGAGAAAGTTGGGATTCAAAGAAAAAAAGAAAAAAGAAAGTTACCGCAGCTTGGGCTTGAGAACCCAGAAGCTCAATAGTCTCGATATCACTCCCCGTAACAATGTCAGTAAAATCGTGGGGAGTGATGGAATGGTACGACCAATCCTTAGCATGTTTGGTGGATCCAACCACCGTATCGCTCCTCCTGAAGCCCCAGTTAGGCCTGAAGGAATGTGCCTTAAGTGGAGGATTCACATCGTCCCCCAGCTCGACCACCGGGATGTGGAGCTTAAGGAAAGAAGGACCGTCAGGCTTGCTCCTGGGGTCCCTGTTTAGCTTGGCCCTCTTCTGGCGGCCAGACTCCCCTTCCTTGGGCCTGTTGACATTATTGATGGCCTCGCAAGCTGAAAGAAAAAGATAGAAGGAATATTAAATTGCAGGAGATAAAATGTTACAGTTAAAGGGAAGGAAAAATAGCTATCCGGTTATAAATTTACCCTTATCACTGGCCTGAGAGAGACCAACTTTCTTCAAGGAAAACTCCTCTAAGAGGGTCCAGGTGTCTGTTTTCCCATCATCTAAAATTAAGGCTTGATAGGCCACCTCCTCCTCATCAGATAACCTGATGCTACCTGGACTCCCATCTGACACTTTGCAAAAGGGCCTACGGAAGAGTGTGGCCCAATCACCCCGGCCCAGGTCAGCCTAACGAACTCATCCCTCCATTTGGGGTTGTTCTCAACTATGGAATTACTATCAAATATATGGGGGATTTTTGGCCGTTGACGAATTAAAACCCAACCCGGTTGACTCATAGAGCTATTATAGAATTGGAAAACTTTCCTAAAGACAGCTACGGAAAGAGGAAAATTGTTTCTAAGACAAAGGACCATAAAACAGATAATGTTCCTCCAAGTGTTAGGAGGGAGTTGACAAGGGTTGATTTGTACATCAGCGAGTAAGCGAGGAATAAATTCATGGAATGGGAACCTAAGACCTGTGGTCAGGGCTCCTCGATAAATAAACAAGGTATCCCCCTCCCAGTTACATGTCCTATCCCCAGGGGCGGCTGGAGTAATCCTAAGGTGGGGTGGAAGTCTGTACAGGGTGTTCATGGACTCGATTCTACCATCTAACTCATGAAAGGTGTTACCATGGTTATACGAATCTAACTCAGATAGAGAGGGATATTCATCACCTCTAGAGTTAATCATGTCAATTAGGGAAGTATACGGAGATTGAATTTGAATGTTTGTACCTCTCTTAGAAACATTCATCTTCTGCAAACGAGCCAAGTCACGATCCGCCATTGATATGCTTCGGTTGAATGCTCGAAACCCAGAAAAACTTGAGAAAGGTGGAGCTGCGGTGGCTGAGGTCGCCAGAAATCGCCTTCTCAAAGGGAGAACTCTAGAGAGAATTGTGAGAGAAGGTATGAGAAATGTGAAGTGAAATAAGGATTCTCACTTCACACTACACTTATATAAGCGAAAAGCTCGGAATACGAGGCGTTTTTAGGCCCATTAGCCAGGCCCAATCTAAAAAAGCCCATCTACAAGAAGTATCAGGAATAATCTAGAAGCTCCCATGGAAAATGAAGGGTCGAAAATCTACCAGAATTTTAAGATGTTTTGATCAGAGTCCTGAGCGACAAAGAAAAAAATCCTGATCGATATTCCATTCGATCAAAAGGGAAGAAATCTATTGAATTCGATCAGAGTCCTGATCGACACAAAAAAGGATCCTGATCGATATCTCATTCGATCACAAGGGAAGAAATCCATTGAATTCGATCAGAGTCTTGATCGACACAAAACCGAATCCAGATCGATACTCCATTCGATCAAAAGGATAGAAAGCCACCTAGTTCGATTAGGATCCTGATCGAAATCGATCAGGAATCCTGGTCGATTCTGCCCAGATCCTGGTCGAAAGTTCAGCCGACTAGAATGTCACTTTGAAGGATTGTTCGATCAGAATCCTGATCGAAATCGATCAGGAGTTCTGATCGATTCTGCATGGATCGTGGTCGAAGACCCAATCGACCAGAGTGTTACTTTCTGAGCTAGTTCGATCAGGATCCTGATCGAAATCGGTCAGGAATCCTGATCGATTTTGTATACATCCTGATCGATTTTAAGACCGGAAAATTGAGGAAAATTCCAGAAAAATTATGAAATTCCTTAAAATATTTTCTAGAAAATGTTGGTATTTTCATAAATTAGGGGAAAATCCAGAAAATTAAGGATAAATCCCGGAAAATCAGGGAAAAATCCAGAAAATTAAGGATAAATCCCGGAAAATTAGGGAAAAATCCAGAAAATTAAGGATAAATCCTAGAAAATTAAGAATAAATCCTAGAAAATAAGGGAAAAACCCAGAAAATTAGGGAAAAATCCTTGAATTAAGGGAAAAATTCCTGGAAATAAGGAAAAATCATTGTAAACGTGTAGGTCGCTCCACACTTTACACAAAAAATAAAACCCTGTAAGGGAATAAATGAACTAAACTTTCGCGAAATCTTATACGGTTTTCCAAAAGTTGGGGGGCAAATAATAGGGATAAATAAATCCTGATTACATAATTAAATATTATAGTTTGGGCTGTAAGGCCCAATAAGAAGATGTATGACATTCAGACCAGAAAGGTTAACATGTTGATCAGGCCTGATGGACCAGATCAGGCCTGATGGAACAAAGAAGGCCAAAAAACCCTGATTATTTATTAATTTCGTAATTAATAAATAAGGGAGAAAAACAGCTATCAAGATAAGTCCTAGTGAGGATATAAATCCTTGTAGATTGGCCTCCAAGGAACCTCATGGGATAAGGAATCAGCTTCCTACTCCCTAGGACTCCTAAGTCTATCCTAATTCAGAGACTTGACCACCAAGTCTCCTATACCAAGTCCAATTGAAGGACTCCCACATTTATATAAGGGATCTCACCCCATAAATCAGAACTACATTTTTTTGGCTTGATTCTCTAATTCACAGAGATACGTAGGCATCTCGTAAAGGCAGAGTTAAGCTACGAAACACGAGAGCAGCCATTAAAGGCCTTGAGCTCCTGTACCTTAGTAATAAATACAGCAATTATATATTAGTTTTTTATCCATAACACAAATGAAGATGCATCTTTACCTTCCAATGATGGTAATTATCTTTATCCAGAAAAGGGATTTTGACTCCAACATCCTTCTTGTTCATCTTGTTGTATTGTTTTGATCTTTAAACTCTTTGTAAGGTAAGAGCTTGCTCTGATACCAATTGTTAGTCCCTTAACAATATGACAAGAATTACAGAAGGGGGGTTGAATGAAATTCTTGAAACTTTTTCCTTGAAATAAAATGTTCTAACTCAAATATAAATATAAGTGTATTTATTAGCACAATGCGGAATAAAAACTTAAGTGAATCAAGACACAAGTAATTAAAAACAAGAGTCTTTAAAAATTTTCTGGTGGATTTGAATGATTCCACCAGAGATATATATTATATATTGAGAGAACCCTGTGTGCAGAAATGCTCACAGCTGCTTACAACAATTGAACTTCTAAGACTACAGAGAAATGCTAAGAATCCTGCTTACAAATGTTTCTCTGCTTTCTTGCTTAGATCGATAGTGTCTTAGTTGCTACTTCTTGGTTTATATATCACCATGATTACAAAGTAATAAGACAAGATAATAAAACAAAAACTATCTAGTCTATTACAATGCTACTTCATTACTCTATTCCAGCATCTTTGAATATCTTCATAATAGCATGGAAATGGCAATGCTTCTTTGTTCTCAAAAACCCAGTTGAATAGGCTACCACATTCCATTTGCTTCCACTCGACACATGTGACTGTGTTGTCACTGTCAACAGATATTTGAATTCTTTATCTGTCAGGTTCATGATCATCCGTCGAGTTATTAATCATCCGTCGGGTTGTCTATTTGATCATCCGTCAACTTCATTATAGCTTATCCGTTGGGTAGCAAACTGGCACTTGACTTCATTTCATTTATGCAGAATTACAAGACATCATCTATGTACAATTAATCAACCTATTCTGCATATCTAGTTAAAGTCAACATGACTTGAATACTACTTACAGAATCTATACAATGGTGAATGCAGAAATGTGCTACAGTCTTATTGTTACATAAGCTACTCACTCGATGGATAATAAGTCATCATCCGTCGGGACTATAAATCTTATCCGTCAAGTGCTACATTATTTCACTAAGTAAAATCTAATAAGGTGTTTTGTTCATGTAATCATCAAGTACACAACATATACACAACAACAACCCCTTCTTATAGTACCAATTTGTTGTCGAAGGAATCCGGTAACAATAAAATTTGAGGTTTCATGACGGAAATAAGATTTACGATGGTGGCTCTTTGGCAGAAAATCAAGCGGTATTTGGTGTTTGTGTGTTAACTGATGGCTGGTATTGATTAAGGTTAGTGGTGGCCCTTTTTTAGCTCTCCAATTCCAACCTCTTTCAATGTGTCCACGTACCCTTTATATAGGGATCAAGCCTGACGTAGTTCTTGGGGAACAAAAAATCTAATGGGCTTAGAATTATTATTCTTAGGCCCGGTAGAAGTCCTTCCAGAATCCATCTTCCTATAGCTTTATGAATGTCCAACTATGAGGCCCAACCGCGAAGGCCCAAGACTCGTTCATAATCGTAGGAATTCACGGATAATGCATCTCCCTGCGCTAGGATAACACGCCGCTATAACTATCTCCTTTGATTTATGAACACAGGTATAGCCACGATTCACCCCAAATACTAGACGCGTCCATGTCCCCCGAATGAGGATAATCCACCAGATAATAGGACAGATGATCCCAAACTCTTGGGTACAAAGTGTAGGATGACTCCAAAGTTCTCCAACGAGGACACCCGTTGAATACAAGAACAAAGCTCCCAAAGCATACATCAATGTTAACCCCCACATCCCCAACGAGGACATACATTGAATACATGATGGGGCCTTTAATAATCAGGCATACCTCTGAAGGTCTTCAAGCTTTTAATTGACATCCCCCTCCTTGACCGACTCAAGGAGAGAATTCTTTAAAGAGTATCTACAAGGAATATGTTAGTGAAAATAATTTCCATTGCTTTCTCCATGTTTGCCTTGTCCTGAGATTGTCCTTGCTTTCCTTGTACTGAGGTAAGGACAAGCCCAACTATCCAAATGAATCCAAAAACATGCATCTCCTTAGGTTAGGACGCGTCTTCACCTTATGAAATGCACATGCTTCTCTTTGTAGTATAATCAAATCAGCAAGTAATTCATATCACTCATTTAACCTAATGAGGGTGTGTACTACCCCTAGGGCGCATCCTCCCCTTATGTATTGCGGCCTAAAACCTAATTCTTCATCCTTTTGCCCCAAATTTGATTCTAATTGACCCGTTCTTAACCCAAAGTGGCCCAATATCAAGTTTTGTCCACAACAGGAATGTTAAATCTGTTTGAATCTTTAGTTCTTTGAACATCAGTCCGACCAAGGTTGTATAGTTGCAATCAATCGGAATCACAATGATTGAAAGATCAATCAAGACAGAGATCAATCAAGTAAAGAAGGATATTTCTGAAAGAGCCAAACTTCCAGAAGCCACAATGATTGATATTAAAAGACAGCTAAGGAAGAACACTGATCTTGCAACCAAGGTGGATTCCTTGGATAAAAGAATGACTGTTATGGAAGACTCTCTAACAGCTATACATCTACATCAAGCACATCAAACAGACTTGATTCAAAAGCTAGTGACATCACAAACTTCTTCCTCTACTCTACTTGCTGATAACAAAAAGGGGGAGAAAGATAACTCTATTGTCCCTATCAGTCAAGAGGAATCAAGGAGTGAGGGGGAGCAGAAAGTGCAGCATTGACAAATAAATCTGGCAGCAGCAAAACTAAACACAGATGACAAACTACTAAAGATTGATGTAGCAGGAGCTGAGAAGGAATTGAAAGAAAAATAGAGAAAGATAGATGCAGAAATTCAACAAAAGTTTGGGCCAATTCAGAAGCCAGACAAAACCTTCATTCATCACTCTCAAGTCAAGAACATTCCTGTGAATGAAATGAGTATGAATTATCTGGAAAAAGGCCAAACATCTTGCATCAAATCTCCAAAAGTAGATTTCATCATGAAGCCTAAAAGAAACTATTCAAAGTTTTCATACAAGAATCCTATGGATACTGTGTATGAGACATCTAGGCCAGATGAGAAGAAGCTGTTGGCTAGGTCAATTGCCTTCTACAAAGATCCAGCTGATTCAGCACTCAAAAGAAGATTATCCAAGATTTACAGAAATGGTAAGGAAATTTGTGTGGTGGCTGGACACCCCATGTTTGTGGAAGTTAAGAAGGAAGAGAAAGAAAGAATCAGGCAAGAAAAGAAGCAAGCTGCTCTGGATGCTAAAAAGCGTAAATAAAAGAAGAAGCAAGCTGCTATCTTGGCCAAGCTTCAAGCTGTAAAAACCATAACATAAATTCCTTTACAACCAACTGTAATTGCTGAACCTAAGGATCAGAAAGTGCAAGAAGAACCACAGCAGAAAAGAAGATTCAGATACAAGCTCCAATCCAAGAAAAAATTGGACTTTAATAATGAAGTAATAGAAGACAATATTCCTAAAAAGTCCACAACTACAACTTAAACATCAAAACCCTCACTGGATTTGAAGCAATCAAGGTGGTGGATCTAACTAGGAATATTCATGGTGAGCCCATAATTCCAAAGGATGAGCCAGTGGACTGGGATAGTTTACCCATTCCTGAGCTAAACTTTCCTATCTTCAAGAAAAAGAAGACAAAGACAAGAGCTAGAAAGAAAGTGAAACCAGTGATTCTCAAATCCAAGACCCTAGTCAAATCTAGATCCACAGTCAACAAAGGAGATATGTTGTACATCTGTGACATCAAAGAGTTTTCTAACATTAACCTCTACTTAGATGAATTGGAAGAAGTTAGAGAAATTGATGCTCACAGACATCTCCCTAAAAGACTGGTATTCAAATACAAAGGGGGAAAAGATATCATATGGCCACATCACATGATCCTTCTAGAAAGCCAATTTGTTCTAATAAAGATATACTCATCATTCAAAAAGAACTTTGGGGTACCATATTACTGCTAGAAGATTAGTTCTAAAAAAGATTGAGGAGCTGAGGAGTAATAGAGCCAAAGATGCATTTCTAAAAACTCTATCTATTCCCTTCACAGGAAAGAGAGTGCATTTGAGGCCTTATTGGTTGATGGAATTCAGGGATGAAAAGGGAGTTAGAAGATTTTTCAGATTAGAAGACCAGTTGAGTATCTATAGCAATGAGACTCTATTGGAAATGCAAGAAATGCTAGATCTCTCAAAGCTGATGAACTTGAATTCCACAGACAACTCCAAAACCAAATAGAAGAGAACAACAAGAGGCTTGGGAAGAAACCTAGACAATCAAGGAAATAGACTTATCTGCTCAGACTAGAGGAGCACCTTGATAATAATTGTGAGCAATTTCTTTGTATACTTTGCATTGTTCAATTTTCAGTAAATTTTGCAGCACTTATCAGTTTTATCTACTATTTTCAATCTATAGTTTTAGGGTATTTTGTTATCATCAAGTTTCTCTTAATTTATGGCTATAATTCCAGTAGACATAAATTGGGGGAGATTGTTAGGAATATGTTGTGAACTTGATGATAAGTTAAACAAAACACCTTAGTAGATTTAACTTAGTAAATTTTGTAGCACTCGACGGATGATCAAATATAGTCCCGACGGATGATTAGTCCCGATAAATGATGATTTGATATCCGTCGAGTGAGTAGCTTATGTAATAATAAGTATTGTAGCACATTTCTGTAAACAACTTTGCGTAGATTCTGTAGTAGCATATGAGTCATGTTGACTACTAGTAAATATGCAAAATAGGTTGATTAATTGTAGATATGTGATATCTTGTAATTCTGCATAAATGAAATGGAGTCAAGTGTCAAATAGCTACCCGAAGATGATCAACAAAACTACCTAACGGATGATCAACAAGCTACCCGACGGATAACAAGCATGTACCCGACGGATGATCAATTCAAATATTTATTGACAGTGACAACACAGTCACATGCGTTGGGTGTTTGCAAAAGGAATGTGGCAGCCTGTTTAGCAGGAAATTGAGAACAAAGAAGTATTACCATTTATATGCAAGTTATGAAGATTTTCAAAGATGCTGGAATAGAGTAATGAAGCAACATGAAGTTAGACTTGATAGGTTTTATTTTATTATCATGTCTTATTACCATGTAAACTTGGTGATATATAAACCAAGTGTAGCTAGTAGAACAAATAAATAAGCAAACACATTTAGAAGAGAAATAGAAAAAGCAGTACTTGTCAAGAATTTCTCTGTAGTATGTTTGTTCAACTTGTAAAGTAGTTGTGAGTCAATTTGAGCTTCATAGAGTTCTCAAGTCGATATATATATATATTTATATATATATATATGGTGGATACATTCAAATCCACCAGAAAGTTTTAAAGACTTGTGTTTTTATTACTTTGTGTTTGATTTACTTAATTCTTTATTCCGCACTTTGCAAATCAAAACACTTATATATATATATTGAGTTAGAACATTTTTATAAATTTCAAAAAGAGGCCAGAATTACATTCAACCCCCCTTCTGTAATTCTTGTTGTATTGTTAGGGAATAACAATTACGTTTTATTATAACATGAATATTGTCCATTTTTTTAATAAAAGCAACACTCATAACATCAACTGAATAATAACCTTATCAACCTTTAGTAATGGGTCGTAATACAACAAAGTGTTTAAATCAAAAATTCAAATACAAATCATTATCGACAAATCGATGTCCTAAAATCAACTCAAAATAAATATAACAACATATAGTATATCACACCAAAACCAACTTAAATCAAAAAATCAACTACAAGTCATTGTTGACAAATCAATATATTAAAATCAATTCAAAACAACTATAACAAACTTTAGTAGATGGATTCTAACACAACATCAACTTAAACCAAAAATCCAACTACAACTCATTTTATCGTCAAATTGATATAATAAAATCACCTCAAAACAACTATAACAACCTTTATTATATGGATTCTAACACAACATTATTAACTTAAACCAAAAATTCAAGTACAACTCATTATCTACAAATCGATATACTAAAATCAACTGAAAACAACTATTACAATTTTTATTATATGATCCTACCACAAGAAAATCAACTTAAACCACAAAATTCAACTATAATATTTTAATATCACTTTCAGGTTTGATGTTCGATTGAATAAAATTAAATATAAATACTTTATTATTAAGTATATAACAACTGGATCACGCCCTCACTTAGTCTTATTTACAATCATATACATGATACATGAGTGTGTGTGCGCGTGTGTGTGCCGCATAGTGAAAAAATATTTGATATTTTAATCATTGCAACTTATCAAATTAAATTAAATGTTAACAAATGTTCACAAATACATATACAAATCTTAATACTTTGATATATATTTTGAGCTATTTTTTACGATATGGAACATATCTAATGATTCTTTTTTTTCTACTATTTTTAATTCTCTTATGAATGTGCATAACCAAATTATGTACTGATTGAAGTAAAAATATTATAACAACACATATCATGAAAGAAAAAAGAGTGATGAAAGTTTAAATAAATATTTCAAACACATTGATGCATAATTTTCAATTAGGGCTTTGAGATACTACGTGCCTCCATTGAAGATTACCAAGGATACGATTATAAATGTAATTTGTTAAATGAAATATAAGGTACCTGATAAAATTATCTCTTTCTGAATTTTGCATTTCATAAAATGTGCGTATTAAACTGTCAAGATAATGAAAGATATAGTTTGGAGGGGGATAACTTTTTAGAGGGGGTATTTCAATTTTTTTTGAAGAGTTACGAGGATTATTTATTACAGATTCTTATGTTAAAACTCTAAACCTGGGACGATGGATATATCAGTGGTCTCTGACAACTTGAGCTTGTAGAAAACTAGAAAACATGAGGCACTTTACCAGTTCTTAGTATAGCCTAAATTATTTTTTAAGGTAAACATACTAATACGAACACAAATACGTAGGATGTATGACAATTTTCGTCATAAACTAAAACACTTTTATGATAAACCAAGCTATATTAAACTGTAAAATAACGTTTAACTTTAGTGAAATTGCAAACTACATTTTTACAGCTTTAAAATTAGTAAAAGTATTGTAAACACATTAACACGTGTATAGATGAGAATACTTGACAGACACAACCAATGCTGCTATAATCTTATAAACCAACCTCGGTAAATATGTACTATACACCATATATCAATACACATTTCACACAAAAATACTATATATTCATGAAACTATGATAGCTGAATAAAAACTTTGCTATTTAGAAATGGGTACATAAGGATATTACTTGAACACGGTTAAGTAATTTAAGTTAATGTACTATCGAGTTCGAATTTAACTTTTATACCTAATGAGCTGTAAATGACAATTCGTGTAAATTGAATAAAAACACAAGAAAGAAAGTCGGTTTAAGCTTTTCATGAACATTATATAAATTTTCATGCACGAACACACCAAATATTCAGTATCAAGATTACTCAATTCATAACTAAAAAATACCACAATTGTAGATAATAAAAAGATTACACAAATCAAATTGATTTTCATCAATAATAAGGTAACCACATATCTAAATTACAACACTACAATCAGAATTCATGAACATTACAAACATCACAATATTTCAGAAATTTATAAATTATATTATGAACATTACATATGAGTTTTCATGCTAATTTATTTTAAAAAGTCCAAACCCTAGATAGCCCAACCCAATTTATACGATATAATTTTGTTGTTTAGTTTATTGATGGAATAGAAAGTAAGGCTATATTTGAAATTGCTGTTAAAAATTGTTGTGTTATTAGAAAAAATGCTGAAAAAAGTGCTATTGGAAAAATCAGATGATTGTTTGGTAATTATTTTGATTTGTATATATTTTGATGCAAAATAATAATAATAATATTTTTGTTAAGATTTGATGGTAAAATTAACATCAGCTTTTTCTAAAAATACATAAACTTATTTTCTCTAGTAATTTTTAGACAAAAATACTTTTTCAAAAAACTGCTTTTAAATTTTACCAAATACTAATTTTTAAACTGCTTTCGGCGAAAAAGCGATCACCTAAATAAGGACAAAACACAGGGGTGAAAACCGGAACACAAAACATAAACCAATGTGGGATGGCAACGTTGGATTAATTTGGATAATAAAGGGTCAGTGAGCTGACAGAAGCTTAGAACCCTAATTTAGGGGTTTTCAGATCCCTACAATAAACAGTTAAATTATCAAATATATCAAATATATATATATATATGAGTGAATTGAATTAATATCAATCTCATCTTATAGTAGAGTGAAGATGATAAGGAAGCGATTATTTATGGTATCTTGTGTATTATTATTATTGAATTGTAGAGTGAATGGTTTAGCATCGGCTGATACCAACAAGTTTCGACAACGCCAAGCCACTGATGATGCCCTTGCTGCTCCCAATTTGTATGCCCCCCCTTCTTTTCTTCTAATTTTTTCAACTACAATTTTACTGTTTTTGGATTCAACTACAATTTAACTGTTTTTGGATTTTTATTCTAGTCATCGTTTCATAATTGTTTTTGTTACATTGTCAAGTCCACTGGATTCCTGTATAACTTGTGTTTATGGCATTATATTTTTTTTTTATTGAATTGGTTAAAAATTGTTTTTTTTTTATATTTAGGTGGAGTTGTTTTTTATTACTTTTTTTTGGTTCCCTCTCTTTGTCCTTCGTTTTAGGGACGAGGACGAACTGTTAAATAAGCAATGTCCTCAGAATTTGGAACTAAGATGGCAGACCGAAGTTAGTTCAAGCATATATGCCACACCCTTGATTGCCGATATTAACAGGTAAGCTAAACCAAGAGTTCCTTCTCTAGTAGAGTACTTGGCTTTAGTTGTTTATCATTTCACATTTCATTATTTGTTATTCATTTTTCCTTCTCAAATAATTTCATCATATAATTTTTAGTTTGTTGTTCTTATGTAACACATATCTCGTAATAGAGAAGACAAAGGATGAGAAAGGGCAATGATGTCTTGTCTCTGTAACTTGTATTGTAGAGAACCCTAGTGTCATTACACAATACTATTCGTTCAAGTTAGTGATCTGGCTTAGTGTCTTAATAACTAAAATGTATTAGGTTCTTGATATCAATATACATTTCAAGAATCAGTTTGCATACGCCATACGGTAACGGTATCACCTAGACTACCCAAGACCTCTTTCTTGTACTAGAAGGTTTTCTTTGTCTTTTTTATAGACAGTGGTTCTGGAAATTATGCTAACTAGTATCCATAAGGAGTAAGTTTATGGTTATCTTGAAAGAGATATTTTTTTGAAATCAATGAAATTCACTAATTTTTGTCAGTTTCAGCAGCAGGAGTCATATATTATTATTATATTATGGTTTTTGGAACTAGTTCTGGTTATTGGTTAACATCTTGTTGTAAGATTCTGTCTGTATATTCAGGAGTGTTATCTTTCATGTGACAATATTTTTTGAAATATCAAAACTGGAGTCACATGTTATGGTTTTGTAACTACCTTTTTGTAATTCTGGTGACATCTTGTTGTACAATTTCATCTTTGTATCCTGTCATTGAGTGTCAGGTCCGACAAAGTTTGTCCTGGTACTAAATACCGTACAACACCTTATATTTTCCTCAAAAGCGCACCCCGGCCCGAATCGGGAAAAGCCTAGATGAGACCCTGATTTGAAAGAAGGGCCGAATATAGAACTGTGTGGGAGCTAGTATTTTCTTACATTTCCACATAATTAGCCTTTGATTAATTAAAGCTCTGCATATTTCCATAATACATGACGGTGAATCATTTTTGCTTTATACGTCAGTGATGGAAAGCTTGAGGTCGTAGTCCCTTCTTTTGTACACTACCTTGAAGTCTTAGAAGGATCTGATGGCGACAAATTGCCAGGTATATGAATTGGCTGTGCCTTCTAATCTGTTAAAGGTGTACATTTTGCATTTAATTATATTAGGGTTAGCATTACCAACAGTGAACAGTCTCTTAATATAATACTTGAAAATAATACAAATTATTAACTCTTGGCTAATTAAGATATTCTAGTACTTGTCATCTCCAATTGGCTCGCTATCCCTGCCTTTTATATCGTACTTATTATTAAATGTACCCATATGTTTTGAGAGAAAAAAGTGATGTTAATAAAAAGTTGAAAAGAAGTGATAAAGAATGAAATGAAGAGAGAAAGACTTTTAAAACCAAGGAGGATAGAAGGGCTCACAAAAACATAGGGAGCTCCTAGGAGGCTGTTGGAGTTCAATATAAGTACACCATCCTCAATATTTAACTTTAAGAGCCTATTTAAGAGGCTGGTGGTGATGCTCTTCTAACACTGCAGTGGTCACTGAAGTATTGTTCAAACTCAAATGTTCACTATTTCCAATGCGGATTCAGTTTATTTGAACATGTATAAATATTACCCCAAGTGGAAAGCAAAATAATGGACGGAAAAAGTTCATAGGCAGCAGTTTGGCTATTTAAGCTATGACGTGGCATAAGTGAAATTAGGAGTAAAGAGAAGTTCATCATTCTTTAATTATATACATTAATATGCATTCAGTTTGTCTTTAGGAGCTGAAACTGCTCTTACAGCAAATAGACCCCATATTTTGACCCGATCCCGAATTTTAGGTTAAGCCATGTATGATAAGGTTCAGATCTGAATCCAGGTCTCTCGTGAACTTGGACTCGTTTCGCATATATCCTCTGCTCTACCACCGGAACTATACTTCCAGTTCTTGTATGCACTACTTTTTTTTTAAAGTTCTATAGCATAAAATATGATTCAAACAACAGATATTGATATCTGTACACACTTTTATGATCATAGGTTTGACTTTTCCCCAGCCTCTTGTGTATATCTGAATCAATACTGTATATATTCAAACCAATCCAGCTAATGTTAGCAACTGTAGTTCAGCTAGCCAAATTTTTTAAAAATATGAAGTTGAAAACACTGCCACCAATAAATTGCTAGCGAGTTTGAAAGTGTTTCTGAAATTAATTTGGCGATATCTGAGAAAAGTGAAAGAGAGGATATGTACATATATATACAGAGAGGAGCCAGGGTACATATGATGTAATATTTTTCTTGTTAAAACCAACTTATTTGCCACCTATTGCAGTGTCACACGTTAATTTTCTCATTGAAATGATTTTTTTTAACCTAAAGGAATGATATTTCATATCTGTATATGTTTAAGTGAGCTATATGAGTCCATGTTAACAATACTGAAAGAAATGAATTGAAACCTCACTTTAGTGACCACGTTGATATTTAACCCTATTTTATTACACACACACACACTAATGTATATATGTGTGTGTGTATGTGTGTGTGTGCATATGTGCGTGTAAAACAATTAGATTATTAATTGGATTATGGCGTGCTAGTCTTTTTGGGACTGCAAGTCAGCATGTGCAACTAAAGACCTACTTAATACATGTTTTTGAATTTAAATTTTAATGTATTTGACACAACATATTTCTGTGAAAAACCACTGTAGAGTTCTTCCCCTTTTTTAGTTCAAGTGGTTGAATTTCTCTTTACTTTTCGACTAATTTATCAGGATGGCCTGCTTTTCATCAATCTACTGTTCATTCTAGTCCCATATTATATGACATTGATAAAGATGGCGTGAGAGAAATAGCTTTGGCCACCTATAATGGTGAAGTGCTCTTTTTCAGGTAGTTTTCCCCATTTGTTTTTGTGCAATTTCTGTTGTGCTAGTGTTGTTTATGTTTCTTGTTTCTGCTATTATAGAGTTTCAGGGTATCTGATGTCGGACAAATTAGTGGTCCCTCGTATGAAAGTTAAAAGAGACTGGCATGTCGGTTTAGATTCAGATCCAGTGGACCGTTCTCATCCAGATGTTAAAGATGAAAAGCTCATTCAGGATGCTGTTTTAAACTCAAAACCGTGTAAGAAGTTATTCTGTACAAAGCTTGTAGTAACATTTTTTACATTACTAAGCGCTTTGTCATTTCAAATTAAACTAATTTTATGACGAATTTGTTTTAGAAGTTGACTTGCAGTCACTTTTGATTGCCAGAATCATTGTTCTGCATATTACTGATGCAGGTAATTTTGTTAGCTGTTACCATGTACACTTAAAAGGTCATAGCTTAGGATTGTTATTTAATGAAATGCACCTTTGAGTTCTGGTGCTTTGTGTGTAGAATTACAAAATGAACTATAATTTTAGGAGTTCTCTAAAGTTTTCAGTGAGAATTGAGGAGACAAGGAGAGGAAAGAAAATTATATGAAGCAATAGAAAGTTGGGGTTATTCAATATTATCCTGGTGTTTTTACATAAATGTTACTCCCTTCGTTCCTGAAAAAATTGGCAGTTTATAAATTTTAAAAGTCAAATTATATTTTAGTTTGACTGTCAATTGTACCTTACTAATTTATTTATTTTTGCAAATTTAAAAAGTAAATCTGTTAGTAAAATTAAATATTCTTTTTAATGATACTTTTTTCATTATTATTGTGTCTAACATTAATTATTATATTTTAGCCAAAAGTTGAATTAGTTTAATTTTAAAATTTTACAGCACGCCAGTGTTTTCAAGGGATGAGGGAGTATCAAATAATCTTTTTTCATTCAGCAAAAAAATGCACATCCAGTTCATTTAGCTAATTTGTTGATTCATTGTTTTGTTCATTTTTATCAAATAGGCCCCAGTTCAGTATCCTGATTGCTTGAAGGGACTGGTTATTTATTTTGTCTCTTAGAGCACAGGGGGTTAGTTATTTAGCTGTCCTTTTTCCCTGTCTTTATTTGACAATGTCTAAACTCTGAAAGCACTGTTCTGGTTAGTTTTCCCGAACTAGGAAGTTAGCTATAAAATCCATTCCCTCGTATTTTATTTCTAATATATCTCGTGTAATTAGTTTGGTGCTTGATTTTTCTTCAACTCACTGATAAATGATTCGTTTAACCCATGAAGTCCAGAGGAAGTTGATGGATGTAAACTCTAAACTAACTTGATCATCTTGAGGGACATTATTGATTACTTTCAGATAACTGAACTTGTATTTATAAAGTTGCGTACGCTTTTTAGAGAATAATTTATCAGTTTCTCTGATATATGGCTATCATTTTAAATGTCAGTAGCTAATCAATATATCATTTCCTTTATGTCTGTTCAACCAACAAACTCTAATTAGGTACGTGTAGAGACTGGGGAGGGAAGATTGTTTTGAACTACGTTTAATCTAATAATTATAGATTTAATAACTTGGTCTGCTTGGTACAGACTTTGCTACATTAAGCTTTGAATAGAAAGTACATGTCCTTGTTGAAACTTGAAACTAATGAATCGAAACTTATTCGGATAATATTTTATTTTCAGCACCAGCAGTTCACCTGAGCATGGCAAATGCATCAAAAATAGAAAATCAAGAGAAACAGCACAATAGCTATACAGAAGCTGATATCAAATTTTCACCAAATATAAATGATACTCCAGGGGAGATAACCAGCACTGCAGAGAGTCAAACAGTCTCCGATGATAAGTTGCAAAAGATCACGGATAATACTACATCAGAGTCTGAACCGGAGAGAACCAACAATGCAGAAAATGGAACTCAGACTAGTAGACGACTTCTTGAAGAAAATGCCTCGAACAATTCAGGGGAGAGTGTATCTGGATCTAAAGATAACAAAGCCGAAGATGTTCATGCTGCAACTGTAGAAAATGAAGCAGGTCTAGAAGCTGATGCCGATTCATCTTTTGAGTTGTTTCGTGATAATGATGAACTGGCTGATGAGTATAACTATGACTATGACGATTATGTTGATGAAAACTTGTGGGGAGATGAGGAGTTCACTGAAGCACAACATGAGGCATTGGAGAATTATGTGAATATTGATTCACATATTCTGTGCACTCCTGTATGCCCTATGAACCTGGTATCTGTTTTGTGAATGGATATATATTTGATTTGGTGATGAACTAATAATTGTATGTGGTTTGCAGGTTATTGCAGACATAGATAATGATGGCGTGTCAGAGATGATCGTTGCTGTATCGTATTTCTTTGATCACGAGTGAGTTTCTTCCTCTAAAATAGTTCTTATTAGTTATTACCAGGGATGGAGCTAAGAATGAACCCGGGGGGGGGGGGGTACCAATTTTTAAAAGAATATAAATTTTTAAAACAGTTAAAAAGATTTTTTAAAACAATTAAAAGATTGCATTTCTTAAAATGTTACTCCCTCCATCCCAATTCCCAACAGATTGTTAACACTTTCCTTTTTGGGATGACCCATCCAATTGTTAACTTTTCCTGAAATAGCAAATCTTTCTACACTAATTTCAGTAGGTCCCACTAACCCACTTCTTCTTCTATTTTCTTTACCTTTCTTAATCGGCATGCCTCACCCAGATGTTAACAATTTGGTGGGATGGAGGGAGTTCAAGTTTAAATAAACAGTAAATGCGTCTTCTTTATATTAAAACATATAATAAAAGTGTATTTAATAATATGTTGTAGATTATTGATCATTTGGAAGATATGATGTTCACCTGTTCACACTATAAGGTTCAACATAAATTTAGTGCTGACAACGAACTTTGTTCGAATAGGATTTTTAAAGGGCTTTTGCTTGTGCCACAAATACTGACTTGCTGTGCAATATTTAATGCAAATCATATTAAGTACCTCTATTACAATATTTTTAGAAAATCTTAAGTTATTTTTTAGGTATAAGTTTTATGTTAGCTGAAGTCACTGTGGGTAAACTGAGTTGAATTGTAAATAGAGATCAAATAAGTTATATCTTTATGTAGCAAAAAGAAAATGTTATATCCTTGTTTTCGTGGAAACGATAGATATATAAGAGTGCTTTTAATAAGTCTGTAACTAAAGAAGCATTTTTTGTATTTCTTAACTTCTGTGATAAATACTTGCATTCATGTAGGTATGAAGAAATGATGTTAATCTCTGTGCCATGCCATCTTAGCTACTCTTGTTTTCGTATAAAGTGAATAATTCAAAGACTTATATTCTTAGCTTATTTAATGTAAATTGACAGGTATTATGATAACCCTGAGCATCTAAAGGAACTTGGTGGTATTGAAATTGGAAAATATGTTGCTGGAGGTATTGTTGTTTTTAATCTTGACACAAAGCAGGTTAAATGGACTGTAAAACTGGATTTAAGCACGGATACGGGAAAGTTCCGTGGCTATATATATTCTTCTCCAACTGTTGTTGATCTGGATGGTGATGGGAATATGGACATCCTTGTTGGGACATCCTATGGCTTGTTTTATGTCCTGGATCACAAGGGTAATAACTGAAAACTTCTTCTAGTACTTCCATTCGCCTTAGTTTCCCATATCTGTGCCTAACTTTGTTTAAATCAAATCCTTAGAGTTTTTCTTCTTTTCGGTTTTTAAGCAATCATCTTTTGTTATTATTTTCCATTGGTGTTAGAATTTGTTGGCCTTCTCATTCTCTGCGGGATATTCGACTTTACAAGTTCCCAATTATTTATATAATTATTTATTTATTTCTATTTTGCAATGACAAGCAACCAAGTGTAATTTACAAGTAAAAGATATGTCAGTATCTTCTTTAAAAAAAATATTGATCTTTCTTCATGTTTATAGGCATTAAATTTAAACTCAATTTGAGTATAGAATCAATTTTTTTCCTGGGCCTTAGTACTTGTGAGAATTCCTGTAGAACAGTATCAATGGGAAAGTTCACGTGTCTTATAGGAGTTTGCACTGGACCTGTCCTGGCCTCTCAGAATTTAATTCCAAAACCTTATTTTCTTCGCCGATTCATTAAATACACCCTTTTTGTGGTATGTCATGTACTTTCGAGTTTATTAATAAACGTTTACTTGCTATGAATTTTTTTACAATGGATAAGTTTCTGGTGGTGCTTACATCATCTCAGACGCCTGCATCAAATAGTTTGATTTAACCTCTGAATCAAACATGAATTAAGATGTAACAAACTGGACCTCCTGGATTAGTTTGCATATATTTTTTCGGATAGATATTGTATTACTAAGAGGCAATGTAGGAATTTTTTTTTGGATAGATATTGTGTTGACCTTCTTGAAAACCATTTGCGATATCCGTTTTACTTTTTACCTGTTTGTGAAAAAAATACTAGAAACTGAGCTGATTTTGATCCAGGCAAATTGAGGGATAAGTTCCCACTTGAAATGGCTGAAATTCAGGGAGGGGTTATAGCAGCTGATATCAATGATGATGGCAAGATTGAACTATTGACCACCGATACTCATGGAAATGTTGCTGCATGGACTGCTCAAGGAAAAGAAATATGGGAGGCACATGTAAAAAGCCTAATTCCACAGGTGAAGAAGCATCATCTAGTCTACAGTAAACTCTGCAGAGTATTGTATTGAGTTATATATATTGAATATGTACATTTTACATTTTGTTGTGTTTCAGGGTCCTACTATTGGTGATGTAGATGGTGACGGCCATACTGATGTTGTAGTTCCAACAATATCAGGGAATATACATGTTCTTAGTGGTAAGGATGGGTCAGTAGTACGTCCTTACCCATATAGAACACATGGCAGAATTATGAATAAAATCCTCCTTGTTGATTTGACCAAACGTGGGGAGAAGAAGAAGGGGTTAACTATTGTCACAACATCTTTTGACGGTTATCTGTACCTTATAGATGGACAAACTTCATGCGCTGATGTTGTGGATATCGGTGAAACTTCGTAAGATATTCTGAGATCATTAAAATTCTGCCAGTTGTTTCTCTCCGGAGCTGATTTCTGAAGTTCTTTTAACAGATACAGCATGGTCTTGGCGGAGAATGTAGATGGTGGAGATGATCTTGATCTTATTGTGACTACCATGAATGGCAATGTCTTCTGTTTCTCAACCCCAGCTCCACATCATCCACTCAAGGTAAGATATACTATGAAATCTGATATGTTTAAGCTTGATTGTTTACACTTTTATCTTCAAAAAAACTATCGAGTAATTCATGATTTTCTAGGGTTGGAGATCAACTGATCAAGGAAGAAATAATGTTGCTAATCGCTTCAATCGTGAAGGCATTTATTTAACTCCTCCATCTAGAGCTTTCCGTGACGAAGAAGGCAGGAACTTCTGGGTCGAAATAGAGATTGTTGACAAAAATAGGTTCCCTTCGGGGTCTCAGGCACCATATAATGTGACGGTAAGATTTCGTCCTATAGTTTTAGGTATTCATAGACAATGTGATGGTAAGATTTTCTTATGGTTTCAGGTATTAATATACGTGTCGAGGCACCATTAGTTTAATCTTTGTTTTTTATGATACTATTGCAGACATCCGTACTTGTACCTGGTAACTACCAAGGGGATAGAACAATTAAACAAAACCAGGTATATGACCGTCCTGGAAAGTATCGCCTTAAACTTCCGACAGTAACTGTAAGGACTGCAGGGACTGTTCTAGTGGAGATGGTTGACAAGAATGGACTCTATTTCTCAGATGATTTCTCTCTTACATTCCACATGCATTACTACAAAATATTGAAGTGGCTTATTGTTCTTCCGATGCTTGGGATGTTTGGAATGCTTGTCATCCTTCGGCCGCAAGAAGCCATGCCGTTGCCCTCATTTTCACGAAATACCGATTTGTGAAATTGGGATACATCGCAATCTTACACAAGCTAACTCTTAATAGCAATAAAGATCTAAGGAACTGAAGCGTAATGTTTGGGATGCTAAAATCCCGTGTAGACCTTAAAGTGTACCATTTATGTCTTAGTTGGATTTACATTTAAATATTTGAAGATAGGAAAGCAAGTCTATAACTGTTTGGAACCCAAATACTTGGTTGTTTCACAAACCTGCCAGATGATGTACAACTTGTTTGAGAATTTTTGAGGGAGGCATTTGTAATTAGACTGTAAATTGAGAATTTGGCTCAAGATGACGAAATCATGTCCGAAAAATCTAGTCATCTATGCAAAAAAATTAGACTGTAAAGAGTTTTATTTGACTAAAAGTCGCATGGTAGAGCTCAAATGTTTAAATTAATGTGTATTCGAAAAATTCAGTCTTGTAGCAAACTACGGTCACTGCCAAAAGAGCTCTCTTCAATTAAATTTTCCCGGGAGAGATTAATTGTTTGAATTAATAATGTGGTATTATTAGAAGCTCGTGCTTCTCTTCTTAACTGTTTGATTAGAAGCTCGTCCTTCTCTTAATTGATAAGAATCTATTTGGCAAATGAAGCATGTCTTGTTGTCTTGTGACTGATAATCTGTCTTGTTGACTGATAATCTAGCCGTTCATTTGTTGGCAAATGAATCTTGTAATCTTTCTAATCACCACTGGTATTACCCCAAGTTCAACACTGTGAACGGCTAGATTTATTATCATTATTAAACCTGAATAACCCGAGTTACAGAGCTCAATGATCAGCCCCTTGCCATGAACCAAACTGGAGTTGTACGGCCAAATTCTTTTTACCTTTCAGGTATTACATTTTAGTATATACTACCAGATTCTTTTTACCTTCAGGCATTGAATTTTAGTAGATCTAATGTTCAGGAACAAAATAGAAGCGTCTCTTTAACAGCTATATATATTGGAAGTTGCAAGTATTTCATGGCAATGTATTGTTTCTTAGAACAATACTCCCTCGTCCCTTCTCTTTCTAGTTGTCACTTTTGAAAAAAAAAATCCTCCTTAAATAGTTATTCCACACAATTTTTACAGTTTTTTCCCAAAGAATACCCTTTTACTATTTCTGATGTTTGACTAATTTACATATACTAACAATTTATCTTCATTTAATATAATTATTAGGGGTAAACAAGTAAATAAAGAATCCAATTAACTTTTCCTTAAGATGTGGGTTTTTTAGCAATGTGACGATTAAAAAGAGACGGAGGAAGTACATGTGATTCTGTTAATTTGTCAAAATATTAGAAAATATTCCAGGTAGAACAACTCCTCTTCTAGAAAATAGTATGTACAATTCGGGTATAACTCAGAAACACCTTTAAGTATTTCATGGCACTATAGACTTTATTAGAACCATACATGAGAAAATTTATAATTTTAGAGAAATTGTATTACTGTGAGTGTGATGGAATAACAATCATGAACAAAACAGATATGTGAAAGAACAACAATAATTTAAGAAGCTTTGTGTAAGAAGAGAACATTTATCATTAATCCAAGGACAATGAACTTACAGGTTGTAATAAGCATATTTTAGCAGAATGCTATGTCATCTATGATGGACCACTCCTGTTTTACTACTACTACTACTACTCCATAATGGGCACAACTGAATCTGGAATACAAGTTATCCAATGATAGCGTGTATTGAACTGAACCGTTTCCTATCTCACCTATTCAACCTCTCTTTGTCCAAAGCCCAACTAGAATTTTCCAATTTCAACTACACAATAAATTGAATAACTCTCCAGCTCATAGGAAAAATTAAGTGTATACGGCAACTGAGTAGTGATACTCAGGAGAGGAGCTAATATGATACTTAGAGAGAATAGAAAGGAATATAAAATTGGTGACAGACTTTGTGGAGGAAGAAAGAATGTGGGGAAATAGTATCAAAAATGAGGGATCTATGATGGAATTTGTATGAAAAATGAGGAAGAAGGAAAATGGAGCATTTCTTTCAAAATTGGTAGGTCAAATTAGTTTAAATCATAAGGAATGGAATGAAGGAATAAAAATTATAAACTTTTCTCCCTAATCCTCCTAAATAAGAGTACAATTTTTCTCAAATGAACGATTTGAAGACCTATTCATTCCTCCCATTCCATTATCTCCCCATTCCATTCCTCGCAAGTGAACACAAACTCAGTTCTTTTTTTTTCTGGAAACTTTCAGTTACAAAAATTCTATAATCCGCACATGTACATCTTGGAGATCCAACCTTGCAATTCCCATATTCACAAAATTAGAATAATAGTGTAAATACTCTGGATTCTGGAAAATCAATTACCAGTCCATCTCAAGCCGGAGTGATAATAAATGAATTGCAGCTTTGAATTACAGAAATTAATCTTAGGGCAAAAAACTTAAATTAAACATAGCAACGGAAACTTCCCCTAAGATTTGAGTACTCGGTCAATTTTCCTAAATGGACGTGAGGTTTATATCTGAAAGTATTCTGTCTCTCTCTCTCTCTCTCTCTCTCTCTCTCTCTCTCTCTCTCTCTCTCTCTCTCTCTCCCCCCCTCTCCCCCCTCTCTTTAAGTTGAATGAAAAAACTCTCCTCTCCTGAAAGATTACAAATTACTCTGTCTTACATTGCAAATATTCAATCCTTCCTGCAAACTGAAAGACATGTGCCCTTCTCTATCATTAGCCACACAACACTCCTACTCAGCTATTATCCATACACTTAGATAGTTTGTCCTGGATTTTTTTTCTTTTTCACAAGTATTAGAGCAATCAAAATAGGCAAACACTGCTTATAAGTAGATCTGTTAGAAAGAAATAGACTTTTGGTGGCTATGCTCTGTAGGTGGCTGCAGCAGGTTTATAATGGTCTTTCTCGTACCAACCTAGCAACTAATAGCATTGGTAACATGTCAAAATGTAAACAGCTTTAGCTAGAGCAGAAATAAATGATCAAGAAGTGGCTAAATGTAACATTAGCAAATTTAAAGAAAAAGAGTAATATTAGTACTTCTTAGTTTTAACAAGATGTTATTTTCTAGTTTAAGATCCCAAATTTGCAAATCAATGAAATATAATTTCATACGAAAACTAAACTTTTATAATTCCAGCATCACCAAGTTTATCACCAGGTACGAACTTGATCCAAAAACCAATCCTCCATCTATCTGTGAACTATAACTCATCATGTAATGCACATTAAACCATTATACAAGACTAGTGCACAAACATCATTCAACTTGTTCAAAAAGTTAAAACTTGAAACTATAAATTCACCAAAAATATATACAGGAACTACAAAGTTGTAAGAAAAAAACTAGAAACAATGGAAGACGGAGAAATAGAATAGAAGCGATAAGCATTTATTATAAAAAGTAAATTATAAAAGGGCAGACAATGAAAAATCAATAAGCTTGCAACACAGGTCTCTTACCAAGCCTTTTGATTTCTCTATCCATCTGACCAGTAAGCATGAAAGCAAACATCTTATAGTCACACAAAAAGGACCAAACAGGATGACCAAAAGTAGCAGGAACATTTCTTTCCACAAAGAAATGACTATACCAAGCCATACCATAACCCAACAAAGGAGCCAAGAATAAGAACCACCAACTAAACATAACAGAAAATATCAAACACAAAAGACTAGCAAGCGTGCCTGCAAAATGCCATCTTCTTGTAGCTGCTTTAGAATGTTGGTTCATATAGAAAGGCCAAAACTCATCCATGTTCCTGAAATTCATTATCTGTGGGTTGACTTTTATTCAAACAACTTTTCTTGATGATTAGGGTTTATGGGGGTAAGCAAAAATCAGGTAGTGGGGCTATGGCGGGTGATATAGATACTGAAACTGATACTGGATACACACAACAACAGGGAAGAAATAAAGAGAGATATGTGATGGAAAGAGTTTCACAGCTACACCCAATAATAGCCCCCCCTGTTTCACCCGCCCAACCAGTTTTTTCTTAATCCAGGACTCGGCTTAGGTTCCCCCCCGCCCCCCACCCAAATAAAAAGTTACTAAAAACAAAAAAAATTAACTATATAATTTTTAAAATACTATTTTGGAAACCTTGCTATCTCCGGAAAGATAATTTAAATTAGGGAAAAAAATAATATTACTAATTAATTTATATAATATTATTGATATTTCAACGTGTGAAAGTTGATTTTTTTTTAACTCAAGCAATAAATTTTACCCCGAATTAATAGTCTACGAATCATATTTAATTTGATTTTAATTTTATTTTATACTGAGACTCATTATACTGACAAAATTTAATTAATTATATTTAGTTTGAATTTAATTTTGTTTGAAATCCAATAATACTGATAGGGTATAAACAGTCTTGCTAGGGTTCAACCTCGGTTTAACCCGATCCCGGTTCAGCCTAGTCCAACAACAGCACAATCTCACGGCCCATAACAATGTTAGGTGACACATGACGCACTGGTCACGACTAAGCTTTCCACATGACAATAACAACTACCGTTGGCCAATAATTAACACAATCAAGACACGTGACAGGGTACTCTTGGCCCATCATTGTACAATTCTCACTTAAACACGTGTAAAGTATCCGCGGATGTCGGGCGTCCGCGCTCCCCGCAATGAACGGTACTGATTGAAGGTACCAACCCCTAAAACCTAATATTGAGTTGTTAATAGCCTAAGAAAGAGAGATCTAGGGGTTACTCTCTGCCACACTCATACACACACCCACGACCTCCTTACATTTCTATCCACGTCATCCAAAAGTGAGTTTTTACTCTCACGACGGAGGCGTCAAGGGGTCCAAACACCCCTACAGTGTTGTTTTCCAGACACCCAATGACAGTTAACCCGCAAGAAGGGTCCAGACATGACGTCAGAAGGACCAGATCGTGAATTGGAGTTATATTTTGGTGTTAGAAGGAGGGGGAGCTCCGTCCTTGGGTCTCGGTGTCCCTGGACTCATCTTCATCAACAAGCTCTTAAAATAGTTCTTTCTCTCACTAAGACAAGACCCAAGTGAGACTAACCCGAAAAACCAGGGCATACCTCCGAAGCAACCACCTCCCACAGACCCGGTAGCTGAAATTTTTGTTTCACCTGAGGACGCCCAGACCCTAATCAGTCTGAACTAGTGCAAATACACTAATGTACCAGTTGCCGTTGAGCATGTGGTGAATTTAACTAGCAATGAATTAGAGGAGGCAATCTGGCTTTAGCGGGAGCGGCAGATCCGGGCCCCTGAAGAAGCAGAACAAGTTGAGGAATCTAAGGAGTCCGGAAAGTCACATAGGTCCCGAGTCTCTATTTTTGACCGGATGGGGAAGGAAAGATGAAAAATTCTTTTGAAAAGGCTCAAAGCAAGAATAAATAAAAAGAGGCAGCAAAGCTGAAGAAGTTGGAGGAAAAGAGAGAAATGATCTGAATGGAAGAAGCAAAACTTGAACTCAAAATTCAGAGAAGAATGTAGTTAGAGGAAGAAAAGCTCTTGGAAAATTCAAAGAAAAAAGGACCCATAGAGATCCCACTTCGGAAGTAATCGTTGATGATGATGACCAGCATGATCTTAAGGACGTGATCTATGAACTCCAGATAAAGGTGGGTAAGGACTCAGAGCTTGAAATTGGAGGAATCTTGACCCCTTTCAGCATACCCCGACAAAGAAATCTCAAGCACTACAATTTTGATTTCTTTGATGGAATGGGAGATCTGGAAGAACACCTTTACTATTTCGAACAAATAGCCCAGGTCTACTACTACAATGATCTGACCAAGTCCCGGTTCCTCGCATCCATACTAAAAGGGAGGGGCCCAGATATGGTTCAGCGAGATGCCCTCCCGAAGCATTCATAGTTGGAAGGAATTCAGGAAATCCTTCCTCAGGAGGATCCTGACTAACAAAGCTCATACTCCACATGTGCCACTTGGAGATAATCCAATAATATGATAATGAGGTCCTCTCGGCTTATATGAGGCGTTTCCGAGAAGCAATCAACAAAATCTCCAACTTGGACGAAAGAGAAGCTTTAAGCATCTTCCGGAGGAACTTGGATCTGGAAATCAATGAAAGGTATGTTGTAGAACTAATCAACAAAGGACCACAAAGCCTAGATGCAGTCTATGCTATGGCTTCTAGGTTCATCAAGGAGATAGATGTACTCCAAACTATGAGGATAACCCGGAATGGAATTTTGGGTAGCAAACATTCTGATGACTTACCGAAAGAGGCTTACCATTATGATAAAAAATTCAAGCAGAATCAGCAAACTAATTTTGTTTAAAATACTCCTATCTCCCAAAGTCTTGGTCCCAGGACCGATTCCAAAAATAACCCCGGTCCCACCATGCCTACAAGGGAACACAAGTCAGAGCCAGAGGGGACACTGTTAAACCAAACCCGGACATAAATCCTCAAGGAGATTCGGGATAAACTGTAAAAACCCAATTTTTTAACATCGATAAAAGACCATTATGATAGTAATCTTGCAGTTTAATAAAAACTTTTACAACCAAACTATATACGAGTATTCAATTTAAATTTTCGAGTTGATCGAATGATTATAAGTAACAAATAAGTGCATGTAAAAGTCGTTAGTTCTCGAAGAAAATGGATATTTAAAATGACCATATTTTATGAGCCATCGAGCAATACGAGGATTACACTATCACCAAGAGAATCATGGAGAAATTGGAGTTCCATAAATTGTAGCCAAATATGAATACTAGAAATGGTAAGGATTTTCGATAAAAGAATTTACACCCGAAATCACTTACGGAGATTGATGAAGATTACGAGAGAATGATTAAGTATTTACGTAAGTGAACAAATAAAAAACAAATAAAGCATGCAAACCAAATTAGTACAAGACAACCCAAATTGGATGATCAAATAAGAATCTTGTTGGGAACAAAGTTCCGTGATTTAAGGAAATGCAAGAATATAGTTCCTTGTTTTCTTGCTTTTTGTGTACCTTGCTTGGACTTTACATCCACCAACACCATTCAACCATAAAACAATACATACACATTATACATATCACACAAATCAACCAATACTTCAAGAAAGCAAAAGAAAAGCACTCCCTCCATTATCTTGTTCAATTCAGATTTTCAAGAACAAGGAGAAAATAAAAATTCAAAAGTCAAGTTCTAGAGTTTTAAAAATCACCAATATTTAACCATAGCTCCTACATTCATAAGTAAGGTACGTACCAAATTTTAAGGCCATCCATTGAATTTTCAATTTATGAAAAATGTTTAAAGATGAGGGTGAATAGTAAGCATAGTTCAAGGCTCCAGTAAGGCTTAAAAACTCTTGTTAGTATGTTTAAGGATTCAAGAAAGGTATAAACCTCTTCTACCCTTTGTATTTTTTTGAGATTTAAGCATAGTTACAAGATGTGTTCAAGTATAACATGATTTTTGGAGAATGGAGTTTGAATTGTTAAATCTTGATGGTTAATTGTTACGAGTTGATGTTGATGATGTTTTTATAGATTTAAAAAATAAAACTTTAAAGAAATTTAATGGATTTGATGATTGGGTTGTTGTTAAATGGATTTAACGTGAATGGATTTAACGTAGTTAAAACCGAAACTGTTTATGCATATAACTGTTATAATACCCGCTCTCATTTAGGACTGTTTTAAAGCTAGTTTTCGAATTGTAAAATTTACATTTTCGAACACCACTGTACATGAATGTAAATATATTATTTTTTAGTTTTTAACCTTATAAAGATCTGTTATTCCCAAACAATCTAACAAATAAAATTACAGAAGGGGGGTTGAATGTAATTCTTGGTTTTTTTCAATCTTTAAAACTTCTTGCAAATATAAATATATAATTGTGTATGAATATGCTAAGTGCGGATAAGAAATATTCAAGTATTCAAAACACAACGTAAATAAACAAGGATGTTTAAAAACTTTCTGGTGGATTGTTGTTTCCACCAGAGATATTTATAAATGTAGAAGATCTCTATGATGCAAAAAGCACACAGATGCTTACAAGTAAATTTACAGAGAGAGAACTAAGAAATTTCTAACAGATTATGCCTTATATATTTCTCAGTTCTTTTTTCGATCAATCGATATTTTTCTACTTGCTACCCTTGGTTTATATATTATCAAGTTACATGTGAAAAAGACAAACTAATAAAATAAACATGTCTAAGTCTAATCACATACTTCGTCATTTCTCCATCCAGCATCTTTGTATTTTTTCAAGTTAGCATGAAAATGGAAATGCTTCTTGATCTTGCCACATTCCTTTTGTAGAAAATCAACCCATGTGACTGTCAAGTCACTATCAACTCCTATTTGAATTTTTTATTCGTCGAGACTCTGTTGGATCATCTGTCGAAACTCTATTGGATCATCCGTTGAATGGGACTTGGGTCATCCATCGAAGCCTTGTTGAAACATCCATTGAAAGTATTTCCATAGTAGTTGACTCAATTTCACTTATGCTAAATAACAAGGCATCTAATATTTACAATTAGCCAACCTATTCTGCATATCATACTATAAGCCAACATGACTTTGAATATCCTACAACTTCTAATCTTTCAAGACATTACAGTATACATGAATGTGCTACAAAAACTTATTTAACAATGAGCTACTCTTTCAACAGATGACAAGTAAGATTATCCGTTGAAAGCTACAAAATTACACTTAATTAAATCTATTAAGATGTTTTGGTGCAATATCCTCAAGCATACAACATATTCCTAACAATCTCCCCCAATTTATGTCTACTAGAATTGTAGGCATAAATTTAGGAGGATTTGATGATAACAAAACATCCTATACAAAAAGATCACTCAATAGCAGATAAAATGTTATATGCTGCAATATTATTGGAAGTTGACAAAAGAGAGTTTACACAAGTCTTACAAGCTTTGTTCAAGGTGCTCCTCTAGTCTGAACAAATTTATTTTCTCCTTGAGTGTCTAGTCTTCTTTCCCAGCTTTTTATTGTTCTCTTCTATCTGGTGTTGGGGCTGTGTATAGAACTCAGATTCATCTTGATTAGATTGATCCAACAACTCCTGCATTTCCTTGAGAGTTTCATTACTTGAAATCTTTAACTGGTCTTTTAATCTGAAAAATCTTCTGGTGTTCTTTTCATCCTTAAACTTCATTAACCAATATGGCCTCAAATACACTCTATTCCCAGTGTAAGGAATGGTTAAGACTCTTGGTAGTGCACTTGGGTCTCTTCAGCTTTGTCTTATTTCTTCAATTTTGTTGAATATCTACTTTTTTAGCCACCATGGTGAATCCAAAGTTTTTCTTGATAGCAGAGAATACTTTTATTAAGACAGAGTAGCCTTCATTGAGAATTCTGTGAAGAGGCCAAGTGAATTCCTTTCCACCCTTGTATATGGACACTAATCTTTCTGGGAGTCTATTGTGGGCATCAATAGCTCTCACTTCATCCAGCTCATCCAAGTAAAGATTTATGTCTGAAAACTCCTTTATGTCACAAATAAAGAGTTGATCTCCTTTGTTGACTGTTGGCTTGGGTTTAGATAAGGTTTTGGATTTAAATGGGATAGACTTGACTTGTTTTCTTGGTATGTTCTTTCTTCTTTTAAAGGAGGTTGGAACAGGGAGATTCAGCTCTAGAATATGTAGGCTTTCCTAGTCTATTGGTTCATCCTTAGGAATGATTGGCTCATCATGAAAATTCACAACATGATGGTCCTTGATTTCAACTTGCTCCAATGTGGGCATAGTTGGTTGATTTGTAGTAGTAGACTGAGTTGGCTTTGGTTCTACCTCTTCTTCTTCAAATTCCACCTTCCTTTTGGCTCTTTCCTTTCTTACTCTTTTTACAGATTTTTGCTTTGGTTCCTCCAGTTTCTCAGTCTCAGTTATAGTGACAGGCTTCTCAATTTCTAACTTGGTGGCAAGATTTTCAACTTGTTTCTTAGCTTCTAAGGCATCCTGCCTTTTCTAATGTTTGAGCCTCAATTTTTCTTCTTTCTTGGCTTCTACAAATTGAGGATGTCCAGCCATGACACAAATTAGTTTTCCATGCTTGTAAATTTTAGCTATTCTTTTCTTCAGGACTGAGTATCTTGGAACTTTATGATTGGAAATGGAGTGACCAAACAACTTCTTTTTATCTGGTTGAGGGGTTGCATAGAATAGGTCCAAAGGATTCTTGCTTGAATGTTTTGATGAATGATTCTTGGGCTTCAAGATCACAATGGCCTTTTGATGTCTTCTAGCTGAGGTTTGACCTTTTTTCATATTCCTTAAGCTCATTTCACTTATAGGAATATGTCTCAAATGTGTGAAATATTTCACAGATTTGTCTTATTTTTCAATTGGACCAAATACCTTTTCAATTTTCTCATCAATTTTCTTCATTTATTCTTTCAGCTTGAGTTCAGCTGCTGTAATGTTGATCAAGTCAATACTGTCTAATACTGGTGGCTTTGAGAAAGTAATGGCCGGGACAATTACTTTGCTGATTTGAATGTGTACATCCTTCTCCCCCTCACTAACTTGAAAAATTGCATTCTTCTCCCCCTTTTTGTTATCATCAAGTAATGCAGGGGTTGGAGTTTGAGCAGCCGCCAGTTTTTAAAGAAGGAGTGTCTAATGGACTTGGTTGATAAGCACCTTGGTAATAGAATTCTCTAATTCTGTCAGCCTAGAGTCCAAAGAATCAATTTTACTACTCAAGTCATAATCCTTCTTGAGTTTCTGATAGATGTCTTTCATTATGGATTCAGGAAGATTATACTCCATTCTGTCATTGATATCCTTCTTGACTTGCTCAATGTTGGTCTTAATGTCATCTACATCTTGACTTTGTTTGAGAGATTGAATCTTGTGCAGTTGTAGAGATTCAAGATATGATTGGAGAAGACATTTGGTATTGGTATCTGTGGTGGATTAAAGAGCTGATTGAGTTTGATGGATAAGCTTGAATAAAGTAGATTTAAAATGATGATCAATACAGTCCTTGGTAAACATCCAGGCTGGAGTTCTTGTGGTTGAACTAGGTCCTGCATCTCCCCCTATGTTCATGCCATCATCTTCCTCATTAGAAGCATCTCCAAGAAAGCCACTAGAATCTAACCCAAGATCATCATCAGCTGTAAGTGGAAGAGAGTTGATTGCATCCTTGGCTCTTAGCATAGAATCTGTTGTGTGCACCAAATTTAATGTCCTCTCAGCATCTTCATTGTCCTGTTCATCTAGAATTTGATATGCTGGAACATGATGAGTAAATGTCTCAGCATCAAAGGAGATAGAATCTAAAATAGCTTGTTATACTTGCTAAAATAGTTGCTCCTTTCTGCATCATTGACATCCTTTAACTCATTAGCAGTGGGCTCTTCCCATTTTTCTGTTGTACCTGCTTTTCTCTCATTATCTCTTTTTCTTGCATCAAGGGCTCCTCTTGGCTTCCCACCCTCACACCCTCACCTTCACCATCTAAGGTGGGACTCCTCTCACTCACTTTTGCCATGCTGGAAGAATTAGCATGCATTTGATCACTTTTTTCCTCTCCTTTTTCCTGGGAACAACTCAGCCTCTCACTCAGTTCACTCATTTCCCCTAATCCTAAGAATGATTGTGTTAGGACTAAAACCTGGGCTAAATTTACATGCAAGTATATGCATTCGCAAGTAATATAGAATTCTTTCTAGTTCGTTCCCACAAAGACTGGTTTAGGTTAACTTCAATCTATGCACTTATGAAATAATGATATGACTATCGTTCAATGCTAAGACAAATAACAATTTGGATTTTGATTATAACTAAAAATTAGCTAACATGCAAATAACTAAGAGATTAAAAGGGTTGAATTAACTATATGAGACAAACATGAGATTCTAACTTCATTACTACTTCATTCAAAGTCATTACCTTAGAATGCGATTGTGATGAAAACTAATCAGATAACACGAAACTAGTAAATGTAAACTTTCGTTGTACGAATACCCTACTACCAGACATCCAAAAAAGTGATAAAAGCTGAATAGACACCAATTATGTTGAGACCCTATATGTCTATAGAATTTGACAACATAAAGGTTTAATGAACAAGTTATCTATCGTGATTACATAGGGAAAGTAAGATGGTTAAAATTACCTACTAATCATGCATAACAAATACATGAACTTATGCTAGCATGACAAGTTCTAAATCTCTGTATTCACTGTCGCTTCAATAGAGATTAACACGCTATCTTATATGTTAGCTACGCACATAAGATGAATAAGCACAACCAATACTAGGATATCAATCAATCACCACACACTAAGATATTGAAACAAATTAACTATAGAAATTCATAAGTAAATCCGTTAGAACCCCACGATAAATATTAGTTCATAATCGAACTCATCGTCACCATGGGTTCCGATGAAAGCATGGTATAAATAACTAAGTCTTTATAACTGAATAAATAATCAAAGTACGTATATAGAGTAATAGGTTCAAAAAACAAGAAAACAAGCATCCAAGATTACATATCAATCAAAGAGTCACAAGTAAAAACAAGCTTTTCTTCTCCTTCGTTGTATTTGTGCTCCTAGGTCTTCTCACCTTCTTCTCCTTAGTCTCCGTTGTAAAAAAATGTCGTTTTTAGGAGTTATATATGCTTCAGAATCAAGTTGGGCTTTAAACTCTAAGAATCCAAGTAGAAAGAGAATTTCTAGAAAACGGGCCGGCGCGCCGCTTTGAGATACGGCGCGGCCGCCCTGACTCTCTGTTGAAAGAGCGCGGCTGCTCTGAACATGGGCGCGGCCGCCCTGGCTATAACGACTCGTATATTTTTATACTATTTAAATGTGTAATGATTGAATAATTAAATAAATAAAATATGTGAATGGGCTCTGTCAGCTGGATATTATTCTGTTATTAGTTATAAGTGATTAATGGTGTTCGAGGATAATTTATGTAATTAATTGCTGAACTGTGTTGCTTTTTTTTATATTTAAGGGTGATTTTATTTAAAATTTATTTTCATAAATTTTTGTAGGATCCCTAAAATTACACTACGCAATAGATTGGATTCTGCAACCCTTCACAGTGGGGTTGCAAAGAAAAGTGTAATAGTAGCCTTCAAAACCAATGTCTACCGCAACCCCTCTTTTTTGATGTTGTCGTAGAGTCAAAATGTGTTACCAAAATGACATATATAATTAAAGATGATTTTTTTGAATTTAAATAATTAGTAATTTTTTACATAGAAATGAAATAATAATTGAAATATATATTTTATTTATTTTTAGAAGTTAATAATATTAGTGCAGTGATTTAAAATATTATAATGATAAATTGAACGCCTTATAAAACTTAACAAGTGACTAATGGATTTATTTACAATATTCACTACGCCATAAACGACCTTATACAACATTATTAAGTGATTTTGCCGTAGAAAATGTTGCCCCAACACAACATTAATCTAACCTATTACAACATATTTTAATTATGTTAGCAAAGAAGTAAAAAATGTTGTCAAGGCTATTATAAATAAAAATATTTAATTTTTTATTAATATTATGCTGACGTGTCACTGGGGTCTCTACAAGTGGGTCACATACTGTTGATGTGGCAGCTGTGAGAGAAATAATTAATTTTTTAGTTAATAAAAAATTATAAAAACTTATGAAAAAAAGTAAATTAAATATATTTAATAAAAATCAAACAAGTGTTATAAAATTAATTAATAAATTTTTATAATATAAACAGTTGTACAGGGATTTGGTGAGCGGGAAATGTACCGCCTACTAATTTTGAGGAAAATATTGAAGGCACCTCCTCTCAAAATCCTACCTACTAGCTCCCCCAATTCTCATTCACAAACCTAAAAACATATATTACAATTCTATCTCTATCTCTATCTATATACTCGAAACTATACAACACACACTTTCTCTCTTCATAATAATCAGTTTTATTTCTACAGAATCTAGTGAATCAGATTTGATTTTCCCATGATTTGATTGTTATTTAAATTGGATTCAGTCAGCAGTCCAAAAATAATATTAGAGATTTACTAAAATACTCTGCTCAGATGCTCTCCCAACTTCGCACTTCCAGGCTCTCTCTCTCCCCCCCTCTAAGTCACCACTGTATCAGTGATACAGTGTTTAAGCTGATTAGGATTTAGGTGATGTTATTTTGTTGAACTCGGTTTCAGTGTTTTCTTGTTTCTGTTACTATTTCTGTTGCTTTAAATATTTTATTGTATTTCATTTTCTTGAGACACTGGTTTGTGTAATTTGGGGCTAACGAGATATTGGGGGTGGGGATGGAGTGTGTATCCTAATTAGGATTTAGGTGATGTTAAGTTAGAGAACTCGGTTTTTTGGGGTTTGTGTTACATTGTTACTGTCTATGCTCCTTTAATGTTTTATTGTCTTTCAGGTTTTTTAGGACACTAGTTTGTATAATTTGGGGCTACTGAAATGTTGGGTGTGGGGTGGAGTTCGTAAGCTGATTAGGATTTAGGCGATGTTAAATTGGAGAACTCGGTTTCGGTTTTATCTTGTTTTGTGTTGTTATACTGCTTTAATGTTTTTTTATCTTTTTGTTCTGGTTTGTGTAAAATGTACAAGGCTAAATAAATATGACTGACTTATTGTTTCGCGCTTTACTTGGTAGTTTAGGTGAAGCTTTATATGTCCTTTACGTATTTTTTGTTTATAATACCTCGAGATATTATATTTTATTATTTGGGTATGTAATAGGATTTATTTGGGAGTGGGATATTTTGGTGTTAGATTTAGTATATCTATAGTTTATGAATGTTGATCTCTTATTAATTTGTACACTTGTTTTAGTTTTTGCGGAATGTTTTATTAATTTGTTTATGAATTAGATTCTTTCTTGGTGGGTCATATGTGTGTGGAAGTAGATGTATGTAACTGTTTGTGGATGACTATTTTGATTATAATGATCTGTTGGTGTTAAACTTGTAGATACAGGAAGTAGTAAAGGGAAAGGCATGGGGCAAAACACACAAAAAATAGTGGCTATTGTGGTGGGAGGATTAGTTGGTTTTAGTCTTTTTATTGCTTGCTTGCTGGTTCTTAAATCAGCTTTTAAGAAGAAACGTGAGGTTCAGTATTAAGATTGCTGATACAAAGTAACAAAGGTGCGTTATAATTTCTCTGCTCATCTATATTGTAATTCATGATTGTAAAAGTTGGTGTTAATTGTTCTTGAGGACACTTATTACTTGGATGTATATACATGTCAATGAGATGTCTAATTTCAGTTGTGTATTCCAGCAGGAAAATATGAACATAAGGATGGGTGGACAAAGAGATTTGCAAAGTTATATAAGGTATATATTCGGAAAAGAAATCAGTTGCTTTTGAGCTTTAATTTTTGTTGCCAACTGTTGTTTTGCCACCAGCCTACATTTCTGATATCTTCTTGCAACATATGAAGTAAATATGTGTTGGACATATGAGTGACTCTGCTTTATGTTGTTTACTAACTTTTATTTCTTTTGTATTTGCCTCTGTGGCATCTGTTTGTAGCCAACAGGGACGCGTTTTTCAGGAACCTAAATCTACTCATCAGATGTCGTCTCTGCCACTTTCGATGTGTTCAATACTACTGCTTGATCCCTATTGCCTTCTGTTGAGGTATTGACATGTACGCAGTGTAAGGATCTTCAAATGCTTTATTATCATACCTACTAGTTGTCAACTACTCTGGATGCTCTATTTTGCTCAAGTTTGCCAAATCTTTGTGTTCGATATTTGCATATTATTTAATGACGACTAGACTGGAGACTAAATCAATAACAATCACTGGGATTAAATCTCCGTCTTTTCTTTGTAAAGAGGTTTTTGATCCGTTGATCTAAACCGTAATACAAGGGGACATGACTTGAGATTTTCTTCATCTCCAAGTATCTCCAGATATATATATTTACATTTTACACTTATATAATATAGGAAAACATATAAGTTTAATTACATTTTAATCTAGAGAAAGCATATATGTTAAAGGATTATAATAGTTGTAGTTAGGTTAATATGCTTTGTTTGAAACTGAATATAGCATTCACAAATGGTTAGAAAGTGACATACTAATATGAATGGATATGGAGTAGTTGCTTTAATTTTTTTTGCCAACTGTTGTTTTTGTTATGGTGTATATCTTTTTCCTTCTGCAGTATAATCCTCATGTGCTTGCGTTGTTTTTTGTTTGATTGATTATTTTTTAACTTGCTTGTTAAAATCAGAATTTCAGCTATGTATCAGACTATATCTGCTGCCTATGTTACGACCGGCATTTTATGTAATATTATTTTTGGATTTGGTATAATATTAAAGTCAAATGAAAATATATTCAATGATTGTACGCTAGTGTGAGTGAAAATTTCTGCATTATAAATTTGCTTTGTGTAGTATATGATTTTTCAAAGCAAGAGTTTATTTAATTTCTTTATTTTTTTTGATTTATAAGGAATATTCTAAGTTTTGGAAAAATTTTCTTTTAAAAGGTATTTTGTTCACAAATTTTGAAAATGATTTTATAAAGTCTCTAAAAATCCAAGTTATTTTATGGTATAAATTTTATAATTTTTGAACTTGTATTTTATTTTATAAAAATAAATCATTATAAATTTTAGTTGTCATATTTATCAAATTACATAAGAGACCATGCATGCAAATCACCCTTCTATTCTCTCAAAGGGCAAATAAGACTTTTCCAACCCCACTAACTCATTTGATTATTACCAAATTACTACATTAGCCTTGCATGCAAAATGGCCTAACTTTAGCTAAAGGACATTTTTGTAAGTTCTCACTTCCACTCATTATTTGTCAACCAAAAAGCATAAAACAAAAAAATCAAAGTGGGAGAAATCATTCCACTCATTCCACACTCCAACACACCACAAATTTTCTCTCTTTTCCCCCTCCCACCTTGCTCTCGGCCGAAGGCCAAATCCCCCACCCCCTTCCATTTTTTAATTCATTCTTCATCTTCCCAAGTGTAAATCTTTTACCTACATTCATCTTATATCCTTTCCAAGTGTTTTGAGACTTGGAAGTTGAAGTTCCATGGATGCATGTATAGTTCTTATGTGATCTCCAAGGAGAAACTCTTGATTCTTGTGAATTCAAGAGCTCTCTATGAGATATATTATGTATATGTGCTAACTAAGTGTTTTATGGAGATATCATGCTTTAAAATCCTTTGCATGCTACTGAAATTTCATTATATATTTATGTTTAGCCATGCATGCTAGTTTTAAGACATTAAAATGATGATCAACCATGTTTTGCATGCTATTCTTTTCGAAAACATGTTGTTATGTTTAAAAATCTATAAATACGAAATAGGTGTGCTTAAAATAGATTGTTTCCATGATAAATTTCTTATTAATACTTAAAAGAAGTTATATTTCATGATTATTAAGGATGAGTATTAGGTGCAAGTCAATTTTGCAAGCATTTAAAACTTTATGCCTAGCCAAAATCTTGTTATGTGCTTTCCATGAGTTGCATGTTATATATTTAGTTGCATGTTGTTGTTTTTGGGCATGGATGATCTCACCCAAGGTTATTTTGAGAATAAGGGAGTTATTTCAGTAGATTACCATGTATAAGTCTTGGTTTAAGTATTGAGTTGTTGTTAGTTGAGTTTGTCAAGTCAAAACCTTGGAAAATGAGAGTTATTGTTTCTGCAGAAAATCAGTTTAGTACCCTGAGGTTTAGAGTGAGTTTTGGCCATGTCATTGATGTGCACTTTGAGGCCCAAGCCACCAGAAGTTAGTATTGGGAGTATACAAAAGGTTTTAGGAGTTGGTTGGAGGTTTGCATGTCATTTGGTTAAGTGCACAAGTAGAATAACAAAATCTGTCCAGAAGGGGACAGTTTTGTTGCAACTTAGAAATAGGGAGATTTGACCATGTCATGGGTAGGCCCTCATTAGGCCCAATTGGGCCTTAGTTAGAGGGAGTGTCAGAGAAGTTTTTCCAACCATAGTTCATAGGATATGAGTTAGAACCATGTGTCAAAAGTTAATTCAAGTCAGGGAGTTTTCTGCCCAGAAAAGCAGGGGAACCTTGGACTTTTAGTTTAGGCCCGAGAAGGCCCAAGCCAGGCCCTTGAGCCACATCAAGCTTATGAGATGCCCTTAGGTCAGGAGAGTCTTGTGTAAAAGTTTTGAAGGAAAATTTTTAGTTTAAGAGTGCCTAATGCACTCAAGAAACTATAGTTGTCATTCTGAAATTTGCACCAGTGAGCACTATCACTTATCACGTAGTTTTAGAACACTTAGAAGTGAGTATTAGGTTGACCACCATAGTTGTAAGATGGTATAAGGTCAGTAGAGCAAAAGGCACAAGTGAGGGTCAATAGGTTTTGGATAATTTAGGAAAGGCACATCGAGTTAGGGAGCCAAAATTTGAAGACTTTGTCTAGTTTAGCGACCAAGTGACTTAAGTGGTGAGTCGAGATCATCCAAGCCTAGTGTTGCATTATGGTATATATGGTGTTATTTGATATTAATATACGATATGTGATTATGTGGCTACGTGTGTGTAATTGTAATTTAAAAGTGAATATAAATTATGTGCATATAGGCCTAAGTGCAATCCGTGTTTAATTTCGAGTTGTAAATATGTTAAGTTGGTGAGAATATATTATAATGAGGATTATTATTATTTATGTAGGATCTCGAGACGAGGGAAACTCTCCATAAAGGTCGAGTGAAGCTCCAGTTGCTCCTACCAGTCAGACCAGACCAGCCTATCTCAAGGCAAGTGATTCAACTTGACCTTCATATTTACTATAAACAGTTCATATATATCGATGCAATCATCCTGAGTCATTTTGATATGTTTAAATCAAGCGTATCTCTCGCTTATCTTTGAATTATATAGAAATGCCATGAACCCTCGAGTATGTATTGCAAGTAGTTCAAAAGTCTTTTCATGATAGTTAAATGCCATGATAAAATAAAGAGTTGTTATATTACTTGATTGATTCTCTTGATTAACATGCTGATGATTCCTAAGTATTGATATCTCATCCTGATACTTGAACCCCTATAGAACCTTACCTTGAACTCTGATAGTCAGAAACTTACCAACATGATTCCTCATTAATTGATACCCTTTTTCCTATCCTAAAGCTTGACAATTCTGATATATATATATACATCCTGAGCTAGAGATCATTACCTTAACACCCATAGTATTCGTGAAGCTTATCTTCTTAATGATCCAACACCTGTACCTTGACGAGAAACCATTGCTTTGAGCCCAGTTTGGCATTACCCCTTCATATTATCCATTAGTCTCACCATATTTTCCTGTCCAAGTTCTGACATATGAAAACCTTTTGGTTACCCTAATAGAGTAAAGTTTTGTGAATCATGGCCCTGAGATTTAGTACCATATTTCCCATGTTTCGAGTTAATCTATAATCCCATAATAAAAATATTTACTGTTAAAAGAGATTTTGTTACAATTCGGCATCAGCTTTTGAAATAAATAAAATGTGGGTTTTCAGTCCCAAAGGGGGATAAATGTTTTCTTGAATAGTGGATCTGGACTGAGACGCGAGTCCTTTCCACACTTATATTAGGCTTAAAAGTTTCCTAGGGATTCCCGTTAATATTTTAGAACCCAGCGAGGTTCGGGATTACTTCGCGGCTGATCACCGGCTGTAATCCGTAGCGTCATAAAATGATTTTGATTAAGACATGATTTTAAAATTGTTTTGATGCAAGCAAAATGATGCCATCTCACATAGTTTATCTCTCATTATCATTAGTTATGTCTTTCCATTGTCATTCTTAAAAGTATATCTCAATTTATGTTTTGTGTCGTACTGTTAGCACTTGTTGAGCATTTGGCTCACTCCTTGCTTTACCCTGATATTACAGCTAGCAGCTATGGTTAGATTCAAGCAGACTGCCCGTAAGACCTGTGATGCTGATGCTTATGTTCGAGCTCAGGTAGAATAAGTAATTATAGCTGTGTGAGGACTCGGTATTTGTAATCAGATGTAATAGTTGGTAGTGTTGGGCTGTTCCAAACCCTAAACTGTAAGATCTTGGATTTGGTTGTGTATTCTTCATTAAAATGATATAATAGCTATATTTATTTTGCTATTTAAGTTGGGGGTGTGACAGGTTTTGGTATCAGAGCTACGGTTTAGAGTCCTTGGACAGCCCAAATAGGTTATAGGATTTGTGTGTAGGTTATAGATATTATGCGAGAGAGGTTAAGTAAATTATTATTAATACTCCTCTTATTGGTTGTCAGCAAAGGGCGCATTCCTCGTCATCCTCTGGGTCGGACGACACTATTGCTTTCTCCGTGTATGCTGAGTTGAGGCGCGAGTTCGACATGCTTCAGGGCAAGTACGACCGACTGATAGACCGACTGAAGAACGTGTATCCGGACAGCCGAAACTACGAAGGGAAGCCCAAGGAGCAGATGACTGTGAGACTTGAGACCTTGGTTCAGTACGTCAACACTAAGCTTGAGGAGATGCCAGCACACCGGGACCGTACCAGCCAGTATGTCATTCAGATGGTGGCGGATGAGCTCCAGAGCATTGTGAAGACGCTTCGAGAGGAAAAGACTACCAAGCCCCGTTCAGATGGAGTGGAACCTTAGTTCTTTCCATTTACCTTTCATGTTGTTGTACTATCAGACTCTATGGAATCCCCAGTTGTTTCCGTTGTTTCCTTTAAATAAGCCTGTTATTCCTAGAATCAGACTTTGTCCCAATCCTATGTACTTTGACCTTTAAAATTTCAATAATTATGTGCTATTGTTCCATTTGCTCTCAACTATTATTTATATTTTTATCATCATATCTGCTTAATTTGGAAACTTGACCCCATATGTAATGAGAATGCCATGTGATACCCTCGAATCATTTTATCATTCATATCTGTTTTGACACAACTCTTATTTCAGGATCATGCCTCCCAAAAAGAAGAACCCCACAACCACCTCCACCACAGACCCAAATATTCTTCGACTACTGGAAACCTTGCAATAACAAACCAATGCTATAGCTCAACAGCAACTAACTCTTCAACAACGAATTGAAAACCAAGATAACCGTGAGCCACACCAACCACCTGAACCACCAGTACCACCTAGACAAATTGTCACTTTCAAGGCTTTTCAGAATGTGAATCCACCTGTATTTCATGATACCACTGATCCAGTGATAGCTAACATATGGATCAAGGAGATGGAAAGGGCTTTTGAGTTGGTACAGTTAGGAGACTGATCAGAAGACGCCGTATGCTACTTACTTCTTGAAGGGAGAAGTCATCTATTGGTGGGAATCAGTAAAGGCTATGGAAGTCACTCAGCAGGTTTCTTGGGAGAGATTTAAGAAGTTATTTCTGGACAAGTATTACCCTAAGTACATGCAGAATCAGATGGAGCTAAAATTTCTTGAGTTGAAGCAAGGGAACATGACTGTATTGGAGTATGAGAAGAAGTTCACTGAGTTGTCAAGGTTTGTGACAAAGTATACCAGCACTGAGGAGGAAAAAGCAAAGAAATTTCAGCAAGGATTGGAGCCTTGGATCAGAGATAGGGTGGCTATGTTTGAGCTTGAAACTTATGCGGGAGTAGTACAGAAAGCTGCTCTGATTGAGAATAATGGGATGCAGTCAAGGAAAGAGAGGGATAACAAGAAGAGGAAGGTTCCATTTTATGGAGAAAAGTCTGAAGCCGGAAGTTCGCAAGATCGGAATATAAAGAGGATTGGTTTCCAGAAGGGCGGAAATTTTCAAAAGAAGGGAAATTTGGGCAAAAGGCAAGAATCAAAAGGGAACAACCAGGCAAGCCAAGGGCAAGTTGGAGAAAACAGGTTCCAGAGACCGGAATGCAAGCACTGTGGAAGAAGGCACCCCGGAGTATGCAATAAGCTGAGCATGACCTGTTATAGGTGCAATCAGAAGGGACATTTGGCAAATGAGTGCAAGATGCCGAAGCCAGGAGTTACGTGCTACAAGTGTGGGAAGACTGGACACATGGCTAGGGAGTGTAAGGCAACCAGACCAGTCAAAGCTCTGATGAACGTGGCAAGTACCAGTGCAAGCGTGCCAGCTGAGGTATTGGCATTACCTCCACCACCTACACCAACCCCACAAGCAACAACAAGGACATTTGATTTGAAGATGAAGAATGCTGTACAGAATTCGGAGGTGATAGCAGGTACACTTTTACTCAATAATGTCAAAGCTAAAATATTGATTGATTCGGGAGCAACAAGATCTTTCATATCAGAATCTTTTGTTGATAAGCTCCAATGTGATAAAATGGTTATGAGTGAGGTAGTAAATGTGGTAATTGCGAACCAAGAGAAGATTCCTGTGAATCAATTTTGTCCAAAGTGTGAGATTGATATTTCTGGGTATAAGTTCTCAGCCGACTTGATACTCTTCAAGTTGGGAGAGTTTGATATAATTTTAGGAATGGATTGGTTAGGAGAGAATAGCGCTCAGATAAATTGTAAGACCAAGAGAGTGTATTTAAAGATGAAGAGTGGAGAGAAGGTAGTATTTAAGGGGCAGAGGCAAGAGCAACTATTTCTTACAATTGTTCAGGCTAAGAAGTTACTTAGAAAAGGTTGTGAGTCAGTTCCTGGCATATGTAGTGGATTCAGAGAGAGGCAGCCTCAGCATGGAAGATATTCCTGTAGTTAGCGAGTTCCCCGATGTGTTTCCCGACGAACTACCAGGCTTACCACCAGATCGACAAATTGAGTTCGAGATCAACCTTGCTCCAGGCACGGAACCAGTTTCAAAGGCCCCGTATAGGATGGCACCAGCAGAAATGAAAGAGTTGGCGAGCCAGCTACAAGAATTATTGGATAAAGGAGTGATACGACCAAGTACGTCGCCATGGGGAGCACCTGTTCTGTTTGTAAAGAAGAAAGATGGGAGTATGCGTCTATGCATAGATTACCGGGAGTTGAATAAGGTGACGATCAAGAACCGCTACCCGCTACCAAGGATAGATGACCTTTTTGATCAGTTGAAGGGAGCAAAATGCTTTTCGAAGATTGATTTGAGATCGAGGATACCATCAATTAAAGATCAAAGAAGAAGATATTCCTAAGACCGCATTCAGGACCAGATATGGGCATTATGAATTCCTAGTAATGCCGTTTGGATTGACCAACGCTCCGGCCGCATTTATGGATCTGATGAATCGGGTATTTAAGAAGTATTTGGACAAATTTGTCGTGGTATTCATTGATGACATCCTTATTTATTCTAAGTCGGAAGAAGAACATAAGCAGCACCTCTGGATAGCATTGGAGATACTCCGACAAGAGAAGTTGTATGCCAAGTTTACCAAATGTGAGTTTTGGTTAAAGGAAGTTCAATTTTTGGGGCATGTTATTGGAAATGAGGGAGTTAAAGTGGATCCGGCAAAGATTGAGGCAGTTATGAGTTGGGAGAGGCCAAAGACTCCTACGGAAGTGTGAAGTTTTCTAGGATTGGCCGGATACTATAGAAGATTCGTCAAGGATTTCTCGAAGATCGCCACGCCATTGACCAAGTTAACCAGAAAGAATCAAAAGTTTGAATGGAGTGCAGAATGTGAAGATAGCTTTCAAGAGTTAAAGCAGAAGTTGGTAACAGCTCCGGTGTTGGTACTTCCAGATGATCAAGGGAATTTTGTAATATTCAGCGACGCTTCACATAAGGGTTTGGGTTGTGTGTTGATGCAACACAGTAAAGTGATCGCATATGCGTCAAGACAGTTGAAGCCGCATGAGTTAAAGTACCCGACGCATGACTTGGAACTAGCCGCCATAGTGTTCGCACTCAAGATTTGGAGACACTACCTCTATGGAGAGAAGTGTGAAATCTACACGGATCACAAGAGTTTAAAGTACATTTTTACTCAGAAAGAGCTCAATATGAGGCAGAGGAGATGGCTGGAATTGATCAAGGACTATGACTGCTCGATAAATTACCATCCTGGAAAGGCGAACGTAGTGGCCGATGCTCTGAGTAGGAAGGAGAGATCTGAATATGATGATAACATCAAAAGAGTTATCTGAAGAAATCGAAAAATTGGAATTGGAACTTTGTGCTTATGGAAAAGTCGAGGAAGTTTGTCGTGCAATGACCTTTCAGCCAACACTAGTGGAAAAGATAAAGAAGTGTCAAGAGGAAGTAATGGAAAAAGAGAAGAATCAGTTATCTGGAGAGGAGATTAATACTCAAAGGGATGAGCAAGGGATACTAAGGTTTTCATCCAGAATATGGATTCCCCATGTACCTGAATTAAAGAATGAGATCCTCCATGAAGCCCACAATTCGAAATTTTAATCCACCCGGGAAGCACCAAGATGTATCGAGACTTAAAGAAGAACTTTTGGTGGCCAAATATGAAGCGAGACGTGGCAGAATGGGTTGCGAAGTGCTATACTTGTCAGAAAGTAAAGGCAGAACATCAACGACCAAGCGGATTAATTCAGCCCCTGAAGATTCCAGAATGGAAATGGGAAAATATCGCTATGGACTTTATAGTAGGACTACCGCGAACGAAATCCGGACATGACGCAATATGGGTTATAGTTGATCGTCTTACGAAGTCGGCGCATTTCCTTCCAATAAATGAGAAGTCGTCACTGGACAAGTTGGTTCATCTGTATGTGCGCGAAATCGTACTAAGGCATGGAGTACCCGTATCAATAGTTTCAGACAGAGATCCCCGATTTAACTCGAGATTCTGGAAGCAATTTCAGGAATGTCTTGGCACGAAGTTGAATATGAGCACGGCATACCACCCGCAGACTGATGGTCAGAGCGAAAGGACAATTCAAACAATCGAAGACATGTTGCGCAGTTGTGCAATCGATTTTGCAGGAAGTTGGGACGATCACTTGCCGTTGATTGAATTCTCTTACAACAACAGCTATCATTCCAGTATCGGCATGCCACCATACGAAGCTTTGTACGGGCGAAAATGTAGATCACCAACAAGTTGGGATGAAGTAGGAGAAGGAAGAATTCTCGGCTCAGATTTGGTACAACAGTTGCATGACTCGGTCAAGTTAATTCAGAAAAGGTTGCTTGCTGCTCAAGATAGACAGAGGAAGTATGCGGATCCAGCACGTAAGGACGTTCAATTCCAAATTGGCGAAGCTGTGTTGCTGAAGGTGTCACCTAGAAAAGGGTTGATGAGATTTGGCAAGAAAGGGAAGTTAGCACCTAGATACATAGGTCCTTTTGAGATTTTGAGTCAAGTAGGAAAGGTGGCCTACGAGTTGGCCTTACCACCTCAGTATCGGCATGTGCATAATGTGTTCCATAGTGTCGTTGCTTAAGAAGTACAATCCTGACGCTAGCCATGTGATAGAATATGAACCTGTAGAAATTCAGGCAGACCTGTCATTTGTGGAGCAACCGGTTAAAATACTCGACTGGCAAGTAAAGAGTCTTAGGAATAAGTCAGTAAAGTTAGTAAAGGTGCTTTGGAGGAACCCTAAGGTCGAAGAATCGACTTGGGAGTTAGAGTCTGATATGCGTTCCCGGCATCCTCATCTTTTCTCTTAGATTCTGGGGACAGAATCCCTTAAGGGGGAGAGGATGTTACGACCGACATTTTATGTAATATTATTTATGGATTTGGTATAATATTAAAGTCAAATGAAAATATATTCAATGATTGTACGCTAGTGTGAGTGAAAATTTCTGCATTATAAATTTGCTTTGTGTAGTATATGATTTTTCAAAGCAAGAGTTTATTTAATTTCTTTATTTTTGATTTATAAGGAATATTCTAAGCTTTGGAAAAATTTTCTTTTAAAAGGTATTTTGTTCACAAATTTTGAAAATGATTTTATAAAGTCTCTAAAAATCCAAGTTATTTTATGGTATAAATTTTATAATTTTTGAACTTGTATTTTATTTTATAAAAATAAATCATTATAAATTTTAGTTGTCATATTTATCAAATTACATAAGAGACCATGCATGCAAATCACCCTTCTATTCTCTCAAAGGGCAAATAAGACTTTTCCAACCCCACTAACTCATTTGATTATTACCAAATTACTACATTAGCCTTGCATGCAAAATGGCCTAACTTTAGCTAAAGGACATTTTTGTAAGTTCTCACTTCCACTCATTATTTGTCAACCAAAAAGCATAAAACAAAAAAAATCAAAGTGGGAGAAATCATTCCACTCATTCCACACTCCAACACACCACAAATTTTCTCTCTTTTCCCCCTCCCACCTTGCTCTCGGCCGAAGGCCAAATCCCCCACCCCCTTCCATTTTTCAATTCATTCTTCATCTTCCCAAGTGTAAATCTTTTACCTACATTCATCTTATATCCTTTCCAAGTGTTTTGAGACTTGGAAGTTGAAGTTCCATGGATGCATGTGTAGTTCTTATGTGATCTCCAAAGAGAAACTCTTGATTCTTGTGAATTCAAGAGCTCTCTATGAGATATATTATGTATATGTGCTAACTAAGTGTTTTATGGAGATATCATGCTTTAAAATCCTTTGCATGCTACTGAAATTTCATTATATATTTATGTTTAGCCATGCATGCTAGTTTTAAGACATTAAAATGATGATCAACCATGTTTTGCATGCTATTCTTTTCGAAATCATGTTGTTATGTTTAAAAATCTATAAATGCGAAATAGGTGTGCTTAAAATAGATTGTTTCCATGATAAATTTCTTATTAATACTTAAAAGAAGTTATATTTCATGATTATTAAGGATGAGTATTAGGTGCAAGTCGATTTTGCAAGCATTTAAAACTTTATGCCTAGCCGAAATCTTGTTATGTGCTTTCCATGAGTTGCATGTTATATATTTAGTTGCATGTTGTTGTTTTTGGGTCATGGATGATCTCACCCAAGGTTATTTTGAGAATAAGGGAGTTAGTTCAGTAGATTACCATGTATAAGTCTTGGTTTAAGTATTGAGTTGTTGTTAGTTGAGTTTGTCAAGTCAAAACCTTGGAAAATGAGAGTTATAGTTTCTGCAGAAAATCAGTTTAGTACCCTGAGGTTTAGAGTGAGTTTTGACCATGTCATTGATGTGCACTTTGAGGCCCAAGCCACCAGAAGTTAGTATTGGGAGTATACAAAAGGTTTTAGGAGTTGGTTGGAGGTTTGCATGTCATTTGGTTAGGTGCACAAGTAGAATAACAAAATCTGTCCAGCAGGGGACAGTTTTGTTGCAACTTAGAAATAGGGAGATTTGACCATGTCATGGGTAGGCCCTCATTAGGCCCAATTGGGCCTTAGTTAGAGGGAGTGTCAGAGAAGTTTTTCCAACCATAGTTCATAGGATATGAGTTAGAACCATGTGTCACAAGTTAATTCAAGTCAGGGCGTTTTCTGCCCAGAAAAGCAGGGGAACCTTGGACTTTTAGCTTAGGCCCAAGAAGGCCCAAGCCAGGCCCTTGAGCCACATCAAGCTTGTGAGATGCCCTTAGGTCAGGAGAGTCTTGTGTAAAAGTTTTGAAGGAAAACTTGTAGTTTAAGAGTGCCTAATGCACTCAAGAAACTATAGTTGTCATTCTGAAATTTGCACCAGTGAGCACTATCACTTATCACGTAGTTTTAGAACACTTAGAAGTGAGTATTAGGTCGACCACCATAGTTGTAAGATGGTATAAGGTCAGTAGAGCAAAAGGCACAAGTGAGGGTCAATAGGTTTTGGATAATTTAGGAAAGGCACATCGAGTTAGGGAGCCAAAATTTGAAGACTTTGTCTAGTTTAGCGACCAAGTGACTTAAGTGGTGAGTCGAGATCATCCAAGCCTAGTGTTGCATTATGGTATATATGGTGTTATTTGATATTAATATAAGATATGTGATTATGTGGCTACGTGTGTACATTTATAATATAAAGGTGGATATAAATTAGGTGGGTATAGGCCTAAGTGCCATCCATATTTAATTTCGGGTTGTAAATAGGTTAAGATGGTAGAATATATTATAATGAGGATTATTATTATTTATGTAGGATCTCGAGACGAGGGAAAACTTTCCATAAAAGTCGAGTGAAGCTCCAGTTGCTCCTACCAGTCAGACCAGACCAGCCAATCTCAAGGTAAGTGATCCAACTTAACCTTCATATTTACTATAAACAGTTCATATATATCGATGCAATCATCCTGAGTCATTTTGATATGTTTAAATCAAGCGTATCTCTCGCTTATCTTTGAATTATATAGAAATGCCATGAAACCTCGAGTATGTATTGCAAGTAGTTCAAAAGTCTTTTCATGATAGTTAAATGCCATGATAAAATAAAGAGTTGTTATATTACTTGATTGATCCTCTTGATTAACATGCCGATGATTCCTAAGTATTGATATCTCATCCTGATACTTGAACCCCTATAGAACCTTACCTTGAACTCTGATAGTCAGAAACTTACCAACATGATTCCTCATTGATTGATACCCTCTTTCCTATCCTAAAGCTTGACAATTCTGATATATATATATACATCCTGAGCTAGAGATCATTACCATTAACACCCATAGTATTCGTGAAGCTTATCTTCTTAATGATCCAACACCTGTACCTTGACTGAGAAACCATTGCTTTGAGCCCAGTTTGGCATTACCCCTTCATATTATCCATTAGTCTCACCATATTTTCCTGTCCAAGTTCTGACATATGATAAACCTTTTGGTTACCCTAATAGAGTAAAGTTTTGTGAATCATGGCCCTGAGATTTAGTACCATATTTCCCATGTTTCGAGTTAATCTATAATCCCATTAATAAAAATATTTACTGTTAAAAGAGATTTTGTTACAATTCGGCATCAGCTTTTGAAATAAATAAAATGTGGGTTTTCAGTCCCAAAGGGGGATAAATGTTTTCTTGAATAGTGGATCTGGACTGAGACGCGAGTCCTTTCCACACTTATATTAGGCTTAAAAGTTTCCTAGGGATTCCCGTTAATAGTTTTAGAACCCAGCGAGGTTCGGGATTACTTCGCGGCTGATCACCGGCTGTAATCCGTAGCGTCATAAAATGATTTTGATTAAGACATGATTTTAAAATTGTTTTGATGCAAGCAAAATGATGCCATCTCACATAGTTTATCTCTCATTATCATTAGTTATGTCTTTCCATTGTCATTCTTAAAAGTATATCTCAATTTATGTTTTGTGTCGTACTGTTAGCACTTGTTGAGCATTTGGCTCACTCCTTGCTTTACCCTGATATTACAGCTAGCAGCTATGGTTAGATTCAAGCAGACTGCCCGTAAGACCTGTGATGCTGATGCTTATGTTCGAGCTCAGGTAGAATAAGTAATAATAGCTGTGTGAGGACTCGGTATTTGTAATCAGATGTAATAGTTGGTAGTGTTGGGCTGTTCCAAACCCTAAACTGTAAGATCTTGGATTTGGTTGTGTATTCTTCATTAAAATGATGTAATAGCTATATTTATTTTGCTGTTTAAGTTGGGGGTGTGACAGGTTTTGGTATCAGAGCTACGGTTTAGAGTCCCTGGACAGCCCAAATAGGTTATAGGATTTGTGTGTAGGTTATAGATATTATGCGAGAGAGTAGGTTAAGTAAATTATTATTAATACTCCTCTTATTGGTTGTCAGCAAAGGGCGCATTCCTCGTCATCCTCTGGGTCGGACGACACTATTGCTTTCTCCGTGTATGCTGAGTTGAGGCGCGAGTTCGACATGCTTCAGGGCAAGTACGACCGACTGATAGACCGACTGAAGAACGTGTATCCGGACAGCCGAAACTACGAAGGGAAGCCCAAGGAGCAGATGACTGCGAGACTTGAGACCTTGGTTCAGTACGTCAACACTAAGCTTGAGGAGATGCCAGCACACCGGGACCGTACCAGCCAGTATGTCATTCAGATGGTGGCGGATGAGCTCCAGAGCATTGTGAAGACGCTTCGAGAGGAAAAGACTACCAAGCCCCGTTCAGATGGAGTGGAACCTTAGTTCTTTCCATTTACCTTTCATGTTGTTGTACTATCAGACTCTATGGAATCCCCAGTTGTTTCCGTTGTTTCCTTTAAATAAGCCTGTTATTCCTAGAATCAGACTTTGTCCCAATCCTATGTACTTTGACCTTTAAAATTTCAATAATTATGTGCTATTGTTCCATTTGCTCTCAACTGTTATTTATATTTTTATCATCATATCTGCTTAATTTGGAAACTTGACCCCATATGTAATGAGAATGCCATGCGATACCCTCGAATCATTTTATCATTCATATCTGTTTTGACACAACTCTTATTTCAGGATCATGCCTCCCAAAAAGAAGAACCCAACAACCACCTCCACCACAGACCCAAATATTCTTCGACTACTGGAAACCTTGCAACAGCAAACCAATGCTATAGCTCAACAACAACTAACTCTTCAACAACGAATTGAAAACCAAGATAACCGTGAGCCACACCAACCACCTGAACCACCAGTACCACCTAGACAAATTGTCACTTTCAAGGCTTTTCAGAATGTGAATCCACCTGTATTTCATGATACCACTGATCCAGTGATAGCTAACACATGGATCAAGGAGATGGAAAGGGCTTTTGAGTTGGTACAGTTAGGAGACGATCAGAAGACGCCGTATGCTACTTACTTCTTGAAGGGAGAAGTCATCTATTGGTGGGAATCAGTAAAGGCTATGGAAGTCACTCAGCAGGTTTCTTGGGAGAGATTTAAGAAGTTATTTCTGGACAAGTATTACCCTAAGTACATGCAGAATCAGATGGAGCTAAAATTTCTTGAGTTGAAGCAAGGGAACATGACTGTATTGGAGTATGAGAAGAAGTTCACTGAGTTGTCAAGGTTTGTGACAAAGTATACCAGCACTGAGGAGGAAAAAGCAAAGAAATTTCAGCAAGGATTGGAGCCTTGGATCAGAGATAGGGTGGCTATGTTTGAGCTTGAAACTTATGCGGGAGTAGTACAGAAAGCTGCTCTGATTGAGAATAATGGGATGCAGTCAAGGAAAGAGAGGGATAACAAGAAGAGGAAGGTTCCATTTTATGGAGAAAAGTCTGAAGCCGGAAGTTCGCAAGATCGGAATATAAAGAGGATTGGTTTCCAGAAGGGCGGAAATTTTCAAAAGAAGGGAAATTTGGGCAAAAGGCAAGAATCAAAAGGGAACAACCAGGCAAGCCAAGGGCAAGTTGGAGAAAACAGGTTCCAGAGACCGGAATGCAAGCACTGTGGAAGAAGGCACCCCGGAGTATGCAATAAGCTGAGCATGACCTGTTATAGGTGCAATCAGAAGGGACATTTGGCAAATGAGTGCAAGATGCCGAAGCCAGGAGTTACGTGCTACAAGTGTGGGAAGACTGGACACATGGCTAGGGAGTGTAAGGCAACCGGACCAGTCAAAGCTCTGATGAACGTGGCAAGTACCAGTGCAAGCGTGCCAGCTGAGGTATTGGCATTACCTCCACCACCTACACCAACCCCACAAGCAACAGCAAGGACATTTGATTTGAAGATGAAGGATGCTGTACAGAATTCGGAGGTGATAGCAGGTACACTTTTACTCAATAATGTCAAAGCTAAAGTATTGATTGATTCGGGAGCAACAAGATCTTTCATATCAGAATCTTTTGTTGATAAGCTCCAATGTGATAAAATGGTTATGAGTGAGGTAGTAAATGTGGTAATTGCGAACCAAGAGAAGATTCCTGTGAATCAATTTTGTCCAAAGTGTGAGATTGATATTTCGGGGTATAAGTTCTCAGCCGACTTGATACTCTTCAAGTTGGGAGAGTTTGATATAATTTTAGGAATGGATTGGTTAGGAGAGAATAGCGCTCAGATAAATTGTAAGACCAAGAGAGTGTATTTAAAGATGAAGAGTGGAGAGAAGGTAGTATTTAAGGGGCAGAGGCAAGAGCAACTATTTCTTACAATTGTTCAGGCTAAGAAGTTACTTAGAAAAGGTTGTGAGTCGTTCCTGGCATATGTAGTGGATTCAGAGAGAGGCAGCCTCAGCATGGAAGATATTCCTGTAGTTAGCGAGTTCCCCGATGTGTTTCCCGACGAACTACCAGGCTTACCACCAGATCGACAAATTGAGTTCGAGATCAACCTTGCTCCAGGCACGGAACCAGTTTCAAAGGCCCCGTATAGGATGGCACCAGCAGAAATGAAAGAGTTGGCGAGCCAGCTACAAGAATTATTGGATAAAGGAGTGATACGACCAAGTACGTCGCCATGGGGAGCACCTGTTCTGTTTGTAAAGAAGAAAGATGGGAGTATGCGTCTATGCATAGATTACCGGGAGTTGAATAAGGTGATGATCAAGAACCGCTACCCGCTATCAAGGATAGATGACCTTTTTGATCAGTTGAAGGGAGCAAAATGCTTTTCGAAGATTGATTTGAGATCAGGATACCATCAATTAAAGATCAAAGAAGAAGATATTCCTAAGACCGCATCCAGGACCAGATATGGGCATTATGAATTCCTAGTAATGCCGTTTGGATTGACCAACGCTCCGGCCGCATTTATGGATCTGATGAATCGGGTATTTAAGAAGTATTTGGACAAATTTATAGTGGTATTCATTGATGACATCCTTATTTATTCTAAGTCGGAAGAAGAACATAAGCAGCACCTCTGGATAAGCATTGGAGATACTCCGACAAGAGAAGTTGTATGCCAAGTTTACCAAATGTGAGTTTTGGTTAAAGGAAGTTCAATTTTTGGGGCATGTTATTGGAAATGAGGGAGTTAAAGTGGATCCGGCAAAGATTGAAGGCAGTTATGAGTTGGGAGAGGCCAAAGACTCCTACGGAAGTGCGAAGTTTTCTAGGATTGGCCGGATACTATAGAAGATTCGTCAAGGATTTCTCGAAGATCGCCACGCCATTGACCAAGTTAACCAGAAAGAATCAAAAGTTTGAATGGAGTGCAGAATGTGAAGATAGCTTTCAAGAGTTAAAGCAGAAGTTGGTAACAGCTCCGGTGTTGGTACTTCCAGATGATCAAGGGAATTTTGTAATATTCAGCGACGCTTCACATAAGGGTTTGGGTTGTGTGTTGATGCAACACAGTAAAGTGATCGCATATGCGTCAAGACAGTTGAAGCCGCATGAGTTAAAGTACCCGACGCATGACTTGGAACTAGCCGCCATAGTGTTCGCACTCAAGATTTGGAGACACTACCTCTATGGAGAGAAGTGTGAAATCTACACGGATCACAAGAGTTTAAAGTAATTTTTTACTCAGAAAGAGCTCAATATGAGGCAGAGGAGATGGCTGAAATTGATCAAGGACTATGACTGCTCGATAAATTACCATCCTGGAAAGGCGAATCTAGTGGCCGATGCTCTAAGTAGGAAGGAGAGACTGAATATGATGATAACATCAAAAGAGTTATCTGAAGAAATCGAAAAATTGGAATTGGAACTTTGTGCTTATGGAAAAGTCGAGGAAGTTTGTCGTGCAATGACCTTTCAGCCAACACTAGTGGAAAAGATAAAGAAGTGTCAAGAGGAAGTAATGGAAAAAGAGAAGAATCAGTTATCTGGAGAGGAGATTAATACTCAAAGGGATGAGCAAGGGATACTAAGGTTTTCATCCAGAATATGGATTCCCCATGTACCTGAATTAAAGAATGAGATCCTCCATGAAGCCCACAATTCGAAATTTTCAATCCACCCGGGAAGCACCAAGATGTATCGAGACTTAAAGAAGAACTTTTGGTGGCCAAATATGAAGCGAGACGTGGCAGAATGGGTTGCGAAGTGCTATACTTGTCAGAAAGTAAAGGCAGAACATCAACGACCAAGCGGATTAATTCAGCCCCTGAAGATTCCAGAATGGAAATGGGAAAATATCGCTATGGACTTTATAGTAGGACTACCGTGAACGAAATCCGGACATGACGCAATATGGGTTATAGTTGATCATCTTACGATGTCGGCGCATTTCCTTCCAATAAATGAGAAGTCGTCACTGGACAAGTTGGTTCATCTGTATTTGCGCGAAATCGTACTAAGGCATAGAGTACCCGTATCAATAGTTTCAGACAGAGATCCCCGATTTAACTCGAGATTCTGGAAGCAATTTCAGGAATGTCTTGGCACGAAGTTGAATATGAGCACGGCATACCACCCGCATACTGATGGTCAGAGCGATGGACAATTCAAACAATCGAAGACATGTTGCGCAGTTGTGCAATCAATTTTGCAGGAAGTTGGGACGATCACTTGTCGTTGATTGAATTCTCTTACAACAACAGCTATCATTCCAGTATCGGCATGCCACCATACGAAGCTTTGTATGGGCGAAAATGTAGATCACCAATAAGTTGGGATGAAGTAGGAGAAGGAAGAATTCTTGGCTCGGATTTGGTACAACAGTTGCATGACTCGGTCAAGTTAATTCAGAAAAGGTTGCTTGCTGCTCAAGATAGACAGAGGAAGTATGCGGATCCAGCACGTAAGGACGTTCAATTCCAAATTGGCGAAGCTGTGTTGCTGAAGGTGTCACCTAGAAAAGGGTTGATGAGATTTGGTAAGAAAGGGAAGTTAGCACCTAGATACATAGGTCCTTTTGAGATTTTGAGTCAAGTAGGAAAGGTGGCCTACGAGTTGGCCTTACCACCTCAGTATCGGCATGTGTATAATGTGTTCCATGTGTCGTTGCTTAAGAAGTACAATCCTGACGCTAGCCATGTGATAGAATATGAACCTGTAGAAATGCAGGCAGACCTGTCATTTGTGGAGCAACCGGTTAAAATACTCGACTGACAAGTAAAGAGTCTTAGGAATAAGTCGGTAAAGTTAGTAAAAGTGCTTTGGAGGAACCCTAAGGTCGAAGAATCGAATTGGGAGTTAGAGTCTGATATGTGTTCCCGGCATCCTCATCTTTTCTCTTAGATTCTGGGGACAGAATCCCTTAAGGGGGAGAGGATGTTACGACCGACATTTTATGTAATATTATTTGTGGATTTGGTATAATATTAAAGTCAAATGAAAATATATTTAATGATTGTACGCTAGTGTGAGTGAAAATTTCTGCATTATAAATTTGCTTTGTGTAGTATATGATTTTTCAAAGCAAGAGTTTATTTAATTTCTTTATTTTTTGATTTATAAGGAATATTCTAAGCTTTGGAAAATTTTTCTTTTAAAAGGTATTTTGTTCACAAATTTTGAAAATGATTTTATAAATTCTCTAAAAATCCAAGTTATTTTATGGTATAAATTTTATAATTTTTGAACTTGTATTTTATTTTATAAAAATAAATCATTATAAATTTTAGTTGTCATATTTATCAAATTACATAAGAGACCATGCATGCAAATCACCCTTCTATTCTCTCAAAGGGCAAATAAGACTTTTCCAACCCCACTAACTCATTTGATTATTACCAAATTACTACATTAGCCTTGCATGCAAAATGGCCTAACTTTAGCTAAAGGACATTTTTGTAAGTTCTCACTTCCACTCATTATTTGTCAACCAAAAAGCATAAAACAAAAAAATCAAAGTGGGAGAAATCATTCCACTCATTTCACACTCCAACACACCACAAATTTTCTCTCTTTTCCCCCTCCCACCTTGCTCTCGGCCGAAGGCCAAATCCCCCACCCTCCTTCCATTTTTCAATTCATTCTTCATCTTCCCAAGTGTAAATCTTTTACCTACATTCATCTTATATCCTTTCCAAGTATTTTGAGACTTGGAAGTTGAAGTTCCATGGATGCATGTGTAGTTCTTATGTGATCTCCAAGGAGAAACTCTTGATTCTTGTGAATTCAAGAGCTCTCTATGAGATATATTATGTATATGTGCTAACTAAGTGTTTTATGGAGGTATCATGCTTTAAAATCCTTTGCATGCTACTGAAATTTCATTATATATTTATGTTTAGCCATGCATGCTAGTTTTAAGACATTAAAATGATGATCAACCTTGTTTTGCACGCTATTCTTTTCGAAATCATGTTGTTATGTTTAAAAATCTATAAATGCGAAATAGGTGTGCTTAAAATAGATTGTTTCCATGATAAATTTCTTATTAATACTTAAAAGTAGTTATATTTCATGATTATTAAGGATGAGTATTAGGTGCAAGTCGATTTTGCAAGCATTTAAAACTTTATGCCTAGCCGAAATCTTGTTATGTGCTTTCCATGAGTTGCATGTTATATATTTAGTTGCATGTTGTTGTTTTTGGGTATGGATGATCTCACCCAAGGTTATTTTGAGAATAAGGGAGTTAGTTCAGTAGATTACCATGTATAAGTCTTGGTTTAAGTATTGAGTTGTTGTTAGTTGAGTTTGTCAAGTCAAAACCTTGGAAAATGAGAGTTATAGTTTCTGCAGAAAATCAGTTTAGTACCCTGAGGTTTAGAGTGAGTTTTGACCATGTCATTGATGTGCACTTTGAGGCCCAAGCCACCAGAAGTTAGTATTGGGAGTATACAAAAGGTTTTAGGAGTTGGTTGGAGGTTTGCATGTCATTTGGTTAGGTGCACAAGTAGAATAACAAAATCTGTCCAGCAGGGGACAGTTTTGTTGCAACTTAGAAATAGGGAGATTTGACCATGTCATGGGTAGGCCCTCATTAGGCCCAATTGGGCCTTAGTTAGAAGGAGTGTCAGAGAAGTTTTTCCAACCATAGTTCATAGGATATGAGTTAGAACCATGTGTCACAAGTTAATTCAAGTCAGGGCGTTTTCTGCCCAGAAAAGCAGGGGAACCTTGGACTTTTAGCTTAGGCCCAAGAAGGCCCAAGCCAGGCCCTTGAGCCACATCAAGCTTGTGAGATTTCCTTAGGTCAGGAGAGTCTTGTGTAAAAGTTTTGAAGAAAAAATTCTAGTGTAAGAGTGCCTAATGCACTCAAGAAACTATAGTTGTCATTCTGAAATTTGCACCAGTGAGCACTATCACTTATCACGTAGTTTTAGAACACTTAGAAGTGAGTATTAGGTCGACCACCATAGTTGTAAGATGGTATAAGGTCATTAGAGAAAAAGGCACAAGTGAGGGTCAATAGGTTTTGGATAATTTAGGAAAGGCACATCGAGTTAGGGAGCCAAAATTTGAAGACTTTGTCTAGTTTAGCGACCAAGTGACTTAAGTGGTGAGTCGAGATCATCCAAGCCTAGTGTTGCATTATGGTATATATAGTGTTATTTGATATTAATATACGATATGTGATTATGTGGCTATGTGTGTGCAATTGTAATTTAAAAGTGAATATAAATTAAGTGCATATAGGCTAAGTGCCATCCGTGTTTAATTTCGAGTTGTAAATAGGTTAAGTTGGTGAGAATATATTATAATGAGGATTATTATTATTTATGTAGGATCTCGAGATGAGGGAAAACTTGCCATAAAGGCCGAGTGAAGCTCCAGTTGCTCCTACCAGTCAGACCAGACCAGCCTATCTCAAGGTAAGTGATTCAACTTGACCTTCATATTTACTATAAACAGTTCATATATATCGATGCAACCATCCTGAGTCATTTTGATATGTTTAAATCAAGCGTATCTCTCGCTTATCTTTGAATTATATAGAAATGCCATGAACCCTCGAGTATGTATTGCAAGTAGTTCAAAAGTCTTTTCATGATAGTTAAATGCCATGATAAAATAAAGAGTTGTTATATTACTTGATTGATTCTCTTGATTAACATGCTGATGATTCCTAAGTATTGATATCTCATCCTGATACTTGAATCCCTGTAGAACCTTACCTTGAACTCTGATAGTCAGAAACTTACCAACATGATTCCTCATTGATTGATACCCTCTTTCCTCTCCTAAAGCTTGACAATTCTGATATATATATACATCCTGAGCTAGAAATCATTACCTTAACACCCATAGTATTCGTGAAGCTTATCTTCTTAATGATCCAACACCTGTACCTTGACGAGAAACCATTGCTTTGAGCCCAGTTTGGCATTACCCCTTCATATTATCCATTAGTCTCACCATATTTTCCTGTCCAAGTTTCTGACATATGAAAACCTTTTGGTTACCCTAATAGAGTAAAGTTTTGTGAATCATGGCCCTGAGATTTAGTACCATATTTCCCATGTTTCGAGTTAATCTATAATCCCATAATAAAAATATTTACTGTTAAAAGAGATTTTGTTACAATTCGGCATGAGCTTTTGAAATAAATAAAATGTGGGTTTTCAGTCCCAAAGGGGGATAAATGTTTTCTTGAATAGTGGATTTGGACTGAGACGCGAGTCCTTTCCACACTTATATTAGGCTTAAAAGTTGCCTAGGGATTCCCGTTAATGTTTTAGAACCCAGCGAGGTTCGGGATTACTTCGCGGCTGATCACCGGCTGTAATCCGTAGCGTCATAAAATGATTTTGATTAAGACATGATTTTAAAATTGTTTTGATGCAAGCAAAATGATGCCATCTCATATAGTTTTATCTCTCGTTATCATTAGTTATGTCTTTCCATTGTCATTCTTAAAAGTATATCTCAATTTATATTTTGTGTCGTACTGTTAGCACTTGTTGAGCATTTGGCTCACTCCTTGCCTTACCCTGATATTACAGCTAGCAGCTATGGTTAGATTCAAGCAGACTGCCCGTAAGACCTGTGATGCTGATGCTTATGTTCGATCTCAGGTAGAATAAGTAATAATAGCTGTGTGAGGACTCGGTATTTGTAATCAGATGTAATAGTTGGCAGTATTGGGCTGTTCCAAACCCTAAACTGTAAGATCTTGGATTTGGTTGTGTATTCTTCATTAAAATGATGTAATAGCTATATTTATTTTGCTGTTTAAGTTGGGGGTGTGACAGCCTATTTGAATTACGTGGTGCCTACGGAGTTGTAAGTCTTCCATTACCTATCAGAGAAGGTAGCAATGTGTTCTTAAATGGGCGTGCCCCCTTCTTATATAAGTTTGATGTTATGAATATATATAATTTTATCTGATATATTACAGCGCGTGCAAAATCGTTATAAAAGTTTTCTCATATAGACAAAGACAATACCAGTTATGAAAAATATCAGTTTTGTTTGCTATGACCAGTGAATATATATCTTGTACGTATCTTTTTGGTGCATAAACACGCGCGTTTATGCAACAAGAACTCAAGAAGCGATCCCGCCCCGCATCTTTAGATGGAGTGCAAGCTAAATTTTGTTCAAGATATATATAATAAATCTATTGTTCTCTATTATATCAGTAAATTGTAATATATACAGACATATTTGCATTTTTGCATTGAGTTGGTTTTTGTAGTAGAAGTTATGTCGGACAAGTTGTTAATGTTGTTGTTAGTGTTGGCATGTCTTGTTTGGAGTTCGGAGTCCATCAGCCGAGCTCATTTTCCTAACGGCTTTATATTTGGTACTGCTTCTTCTGCTTATCAGGTATCTTCATTTCCATGCCTTTCATTTTTAACTTATAATTTGATGCTCATTTGGTTATGTCAAATGGTTTATGTGTGTGTATTATTAGTTTGAAGGTGCCGTGAATGAAGGAAACAAGGGTGCTAACATTTGGGATACCTTTGCTAGCCGAACAGGTACTAACCTAAAACATCGAAAATTATGGAACTATCTGGAGGCTTAAGGAGGGAAATTTGCAGAGTATAGTTTATCTTAGGTTGTGCTTGACATAGATTGTTTGTGCAGGCAAGATTTTGGACTTCAGCAATGCAAACACGACAGTGGATCATTATCATCACTTTAAGGTTAGTTTACACTTCCAATGATGATCTACTTCTTTTATGGTTCATCATTCTCATACTATTTCTTCTAATTTACTTTAGATTATCGTATCATCTTCTTTTCCTTTTCCGACTCATTAATTTACTTTCTAATTTCTACCTTCCTTTGTTACTTCCTTGTTCATATTATTATCACTACAGAATTGAAATCAAGTTATCAGTCAATTTTTAGAATAGATGATAAACCAAAGCTTATAGTGATAAAGTTTTTTGAATGCATTAGATTAGTATGAAGATAGATTTTTTTGGATAATACCAAAGCTAATAATGTCAAAGAGCATGTCAACGACTTCTTGAAGATAAGAATGAATAGCTTTAGGTGCTGACAACTAACGTTATATAATACTACTAGTCATATCATACTTTAAGTTAAAGTTGGACTTTCCTTCATCTCAAACTAACCAAACGGAAATTATAACCTGAATATTAAATTACATTGCAGACGGACATTGACTTGATGAAGGACATGGGAATGGATGCTTACAGATTCTCAATTTCATGGTCAAGAATCTTTCCGAGTAAGCTGAAACTTTGCCGCTATAAAATGGTGTAACCCCTAGCGATAAGCCGATAACCTGTTTTAACATTACAATTTTGTATATACAGAAGGGACAGGAGAACCAAATCCAGATGGATTGAAATACTACAACAACCTATTAGATTATTTACTGGAAAAAGGTCAGTTAGTAAAAACTGCAAATTATACAAAGAACTTTCGTGTTATTAAGTCTGTATAGTGGTTTTGAAGAGTCTATTGTAGCTTCCTGTCAGGAATTCAGCCTTATGTAACTTTATACCACTGGGATCTTCCGCAGATGCTCAAAGATAGATATGAAGGATGGTTAAGTGACCATATCGTGTAAGTGATTTAAACTCCATTCTGTATATATTAGTCATTATAAACCTAAACACTTATTTATACTAAGGCTCATCTTTTGCTTGCAGAAAAGATTTTGAGCATTATGCTTTTACCTGTTTCAAGGCCTTCGGAGATAGAGTGAAGTATTGGATCACCTTTAATGAACCTCATAATGCAACAATGCAAGGTTATGACTCTAGAACTCAGGCTCCCGATAGGTGTTCAATTCTAGGGCATCTCTTTTGCAAGGCAGGAAAAACTAAGCAACCATGTCATCTTCCGCAGATGCTCAAAGATAGATATGAAGGATAGTTAAGTGACCATATCGTGTAAGTGAAGTATTGGATCACCTTTAATGAACCTCATAATGCAACAATGCAAGGTTATGACTCTGGAACTCAGGCTCCCGATAGGTGTTCAATTCTAGGGCATCTCTTTTGCAAGGCAGGAAAAACTAAGCAACCATGTCATCTTCCGCAGATGCTCAAAGATAGATATGAAGGATAGTTAAGTGACCATATCATGTAAGTGATTTAAACTCCATTCTGTATATATTAGTCATTATAAACCTAAACACTTATTTATACTAAGGCTCATCTTTTGCTTGCAGAAAAGATTTTGAGCATTATGCTTTTACCTGTTTCAAGGCCTTCGGAGATAGAGTGAAGTATTGGATCACCTTTAATGAACCTCATAATGCAACAATGCAAGGTTATGACTCTGGAACTCAGGCTCCCGATAGGTGTTCAATTCTAGGGCATCTCTTTTGCAAGGCAGGAAAAACTAAGCAACCATGTCCAAAACTTGGGTGATCTAACTAGAGAAGGAAACATTGAGAGTATGCTTTCAGTCAAGATGAGATTAAAGGAGATGGTTTCCTTGAAGGTCTTCTTATGAAGAGATTACCTTAAACTATCTCATATCCATCAATTGCAGTCTAGACCTACGTGACTATAGTCTACAGTTTGGCTATAAAGTTGAAGTATTATCGTTCTACTTTGTTTTTCTCAGTACTACGATGTTTATATTTTGAAGTGTGTAACTTTAACTTGTTAAAACTTTCACTTTTATTTTATGGTTGGTAGACAATTGGTGGTATAAGGATGGTAGTATGTTGATGGTGAAGGTAGTGGTGTTTATTTGGGATAACTGATGTTATGGTTGGTAGATTGGTTGATTGTGTTGGTTATAAGACTATGGTCTTATTTATGGGAATGCCAATTTACAAACAGTTTCTTGCATTTTTTTTTGTAAAAGCGTTGCAATAGGTCTTTTTAGTGTTGCTAATAATCAGTGTAAAATGTTGCGAAAAATACTAAGAAGCGTTGCAAAAAACACTAAAAAGCGTTGTAAAAGACACTAAAAAGCGTTGCAAAAGACACTAAAAAGTGTTGCAAAAAGGTTGCATCGATACCCCATATGGAGTATTGAAAAAAATGGGTTCCATCTTGGAAAAGATTGGTTAGGTTTGATTAGAAGGGGCGAGTTGTATCCTAAATATATGGAACCGTTCGAGGTATCGAGGAAGATAGATAAAGTTGCTCATGAGTTAGTATTGCAGCCGCAGTTGCAGCAAATTTATAGTGTGTTCTGCATGTCAATGTTAAAGTGATATGTTTTTGATCTGAATCGAGACGTTGATTAGGAGCCAATGGGCTCTCATCCAAACTTGTTCTACGTGGAGTGATCGACCCAAATCCTAGATCGTTATGAGCGAGTCCTTCAGAATAAGTTTATATATATATAGTAAGTATGCTTTGTATAAATCCATGAGTAGAAGAGTCTACTTGGGAGTTAGAGTCAGATGTGCTTGACAAACATCCTCATTTGTTTAATTAAATCAGATTTTGGGGACAAAATCTTTTTAAGGGGGGAAGGATACAACGACTAGTATATTTCCTATTAATTTAAAGTGCAATAATTGAATAAATAATTAAATAAAATATGTTTCTTGGTTTTGACAACAGTGTGTTGATATATATATATATATATTATGTGTCTGTGATTTATTGGTGTAAAGGATTGGAATGTGTAATTAAGTATTGAGTTATATTGTTCTGTTTTATTTTTAAAGGTGATTTTGTTACAGTTTTAAATCCATAAATATTTGGATTGTCTCTAAAATTAGTTTTATGATTTCATAATTTCAATAATTATTTTTGGGATTTTATAAAATTTAGAAAACAATATTTCATCAATTATTTAGCCATGTATGATTTTCTGATTGAATTTATTTGTAAAATCCGTATTTAATTCCAGAATTCTTTAAAAATTATGAAACTCATATTTAGTTAAGTTTGAAGCAATTACAAATTGGGAAAGACCGAGAACACCAACAGATGTAAGAAGTTTCTTAGGATTAGCGGGATATTATCGTCGATTCATTCAAAATTTCCCAAGGATTGCAACACCATTGACAAAACTTACACGGAAGAATGAAAAGTTTATATGGAACGATAAATGCGAAGAAAGTTTTCAGGAATTGAAGCGAAGATTAATCACGACACCTGTTTTGTCACTTCCCGATGATCAAGGAAATTTCGTATTCTATAGCGATGCTTCCCATAAAGGACTCAGATGTGTTCTGATGCAGCACGATAAGGTGATTGCGTATGCGTCAAGGCAACTGAAACCACATGAACAAAAATATCCTACTCATGATTTGGAGCTATCAGCCATAGTTTTCGCTTTGAAAATTTGGAGACATTATCTATATGGAGAAAAATGCGAGATTTACACGAATCACACAAGCTTGAAGTACATATTCACACAGAAGGAGCTTAATATGAGACATAGGAGATGGTTGTAATTGATTAAGGATTACGACTGCACGATTAACTATCATCCCGGTAAAGCAAACGTTGTAGCAGACGTGTTGAGTCGGAAAGAAAAGTTAAATGTGTTATCAGTACCCGAAGAAATATATAAGGAGTTTCAGAAACTGGAATTGGAGATTAGGGTTTGTAAGCCTGATGAAGCGAAAATATATAGTATGACTTTTCAGCCGGAGTTGTTAGAGAAGATAAGGAAGTGTCAAGAAGAGGTAATGGATCAGGATATAAATCATTTGGTAGGTGAAGAATTGTGTATGCAAAAGGACGATCAAGGTATTCTTAGGTTTTCTTCTAGAATTTGGATTCCACCTGTGACGGAGTTGAGAATGAAATTTTATAAGAAGCTCATAATTCAAGGTATTCAATCCATCCAGGGAGTACCAAGATGTACAGAGACTTAAAGGAAAATTATTGGTGGCCAGATATGAAGAGGGAAATTGCGGAATGGGTTAGCAGATGTTATACATGTCAGGGAGTTAAAGCAGAGCATCAGAAACCAAGTGGATTACTACAGCCATTGGAGATTCCAGAGTGGAAGTGGGAGCATATTGCCATGGATTTCATAGTTGGATTACCAAGGACAAAGGCTAATCATGATGCCATCTGGGTTATCTTGGATAGACTTACCAAGTCAGCTCATTTTCTGCCTATAAATGAAAGATTTTCACTTGACAAGTTGGTCCATATGTACCTGAAGGAAATTGTACGTCATGGAGTTCCTGTGTCTATCATATCCGATCGAGATCCGAGATTTAATTCAAGATTTTGGAAGAGTTTTCAAGAATGTTTTGGAACGAGACTGAATATGAGTACGGCTTACCATCCACAGACAGACGGCCAGAGTGAAAGAACAATGCAGATAATCGATGACATGCTACGTGTCTGTGCTATTGATTTCAAAGGAAGTTGGGACGAGCATATACCTCTGGTAGAATTTGCTTACAACAACAGTTATCACGCCAGTATTGGGATGCCACCCTATGAAGCCCTTTATGGACGCAAATGCATATCTCCAATGTATTGGGACGAGGTAGGAGAACGCAAAATACTTGGACCTGAATTAGTGCAGCAGACAAATGAAGTTGTTGAAGTTATCCAGAAGACATTGATAGTAGCACAAGACCATCAAAGGAAATATGCAGATCAATCAAGGAAAGACATGGAATTCGAAGAAGGGAATTTGGTATTATTGAAAGTATCACCGTGGAAAGGATTAACGAGATTTGGAAAGAAAGGAAAACTGAGCCCAAGATATGTCGGACCTTTTGAGATTCTAAAGCGTGTTGGAAAAGTAGCTTACGAGTTGGCGTTACCCCCACACATGGAGCACATTCACAATGTTTTTCACGTATCGATGCTTAAGAAGTATAATCCAGACTTCAGGCATGTAATCGAGTATGAGCCAATAGAGCTTCAGGCAGATTTGTCATATGTAGAGAGTCCGATAGAAATTCTAGAGGAAAGAGAGAAAGTATTGAGAAATAAAGTGGTAAAGTTAGTAAGAGTATTGTGGAGAAACCCAAAGGTTGAAGAGTCAACCTGGGAGTTAGAAAGTGATATGAGAGCAAATTACCCTTATTTGTTTTCTTAGGAGATTCTGAGGACAGAATCCTTTTAAGGGGGGAAGAATGTAATATCTGGGATATATCGTGTAATTATTAATTATTATGTATGTTCAGTATTTATTCTGTGAATTATTTGTTGATTGTTAAATATGTTTGGATGTTTAAAAATAATATTAATTGAGTATTTTAATTTTTATATGTCCAAAATAAAATATAGATAATTGTCATATCTTCCTATTTATTTTTATGTTGATTTATGATTTTATAGGAAATATATGGATTTTATAAAATCTTTTTCCGAGTATTTAAAAACTATTTTATACAATCGGGAACCAACCGACATCATCCGTTTTTACGTTTTTATAACCCGAAACTCTTCCGAAAACTCCTTCCTAACCTAATTTCAATATTCCGAGCATTTTCCATGTTTCGACTTTTCGATCCGGCGTACGGTTTGTCCTGCGCGGGTCCCGGCGCAACATTTTCGATACATTCGTTTCGGTAAATCAATAAAAATCGTATTTTTGATAAACGGGATCTTTTTATTAAACTATCACAATTATCACCTCATAATACGTGTAACCAGGCGCTGAGACCAAGACCGCAGTACAAATTGTACTGCTTTGGATAATTATCTCGAAAACCGGTACCGTTTGGATCAGTTTTTATAAATAAACGTATCATTTTATATCCGGAATGATCCAACAGGATACTAATTTTCCGTAATTATAAATAGCCTTTACCGAATTTTATTTCGTACCGAAAATCATTTGAAAACAGTAATTCTATAATTTTACAGAGAAAATCTATATATTCATATAAACTTTCAAGAATCAAACAAGCTTTTGGAGGTGTTATTGAATTCAGTTTGGAAAGCTTGAGTAACTAAATCAAAGGTCTTGACGAGCTCTATCAGAATCTGTGATCCATACACCTGCAGAAATCAAGGTTATTTTTCTATAATTTTATTTATTTTTGAATTATTTTAATTAAAAATATGAATTTTTGTTCGGATGATTGTTTGGATGATTTGATGGTTGCATGTTGTAGAGCTTGTTTTTCTGATGATTTTCATATGTCATATGACTGATTTAGAGTTCAATAACATGTTCAAAATTGAGTTTGATTTTCGAATTTTGAAATTAGGGTTTATAACTCGTATGAATGTTCTTAATTGAAATTTAGGGCTTTTTGATCTAGGGGTTATTAGCTGTTGAATTATAGTGGGTTGTGTTCCTTATGAAATTTGCAATCGATTGGTATATAGTTCATTAACAGAGGATTCGTGATTCGAAGGGAGTTGTGTTTTGAAACTTTCGTCGAGTTCGCCGGAAACCGGCGAACTTCTCGGCCATTTTCCGGCCTTTTGAGGAATTGTCTGTGTGATTGAATGGTATGGTTAGATTCCTGGTGAATTATATATTAAATCTGGAGCTTGTGGAGGTGTGAGGATTCCGGGAACGTCGTGTTCGGCGAGACAGGACGTTTTCCGGCGACGGGGGTGCAAAATTGCACTTTAGCCCCTGTTGTTTCGAAAACGATGAAGTTCAGTCCCTGAACTTTTTAGAACTTGCAAATTTAGGATTCCTGTTTTAAAAATGTTTAAAAATGATATTTTCTATTTATTTTAATTATAAAAATTCATTTTTAATTTCTGAAAATTCCAAAAATTATTATTTTAATTCCAAAAATTATTTTTAATTCAAAAATAAATCTAAATTAATTAGTTAATTAATTTCAGTTAATATTTAATTGATTAATTGATCAATTAATTCGAAAATTAATTGATTAATTGATTTAATTAATTATTAATTGATTTTAATTAATTATTTAATTAGATTTAATTATTTAAAAATGATTTAAAAATTCTGAAAAATAGTTTCGAGCTTTAAAATATTATTCTAAATTATTTTCAAGGCTCGATAATTATTATAAAAGTGTTTTGAAACCAGATTTGTCCAACCGAACCCTGTTTATTACTCTGAAATTGATTCAACGACCCGTTTTAATTCCGAAAAATGTTTTAAAAATCATATTAAATACCTGAAAGCCCCGAGACTCCTTTATAAATGATATGCTATTGATTATTTGACGTGTTATGTGTTATATATGATTTGTTGTTTGACTGTCGATCTATATGTTCGATGTTTACTTGTTTATAGCGTAACGTTCAATCCGTTAATCGGATTTGGGTGAAACGAAGGGTATATAGAAATGTATGTCGAATAGAATCGCATGAGTTGAATATTAATAGATGCTTATGATATGTGAGCAGAAGAGGCAAGGCGTAGGAAAGGGAAACAGATAATCGAGGAGTAAGACGATTGTGATTGGAAGTTAGTACAATATAGCAAGCTAGTACCATGCAAGTGTTCTGAACTTTTTCGAAATATATTGTAGTTGCTTGATAGTCCTGTTTTATATTGCAAGTGCTTTGAAGCACTGAACCCTAAACCCTGATTCCAGTTATTGATCTTGAGCCGTAAACTTTATTCTTTCTAAACCATTGATTGTTGTATACCCAAATATGAACCATAAATATACGATACTACTCCACAAATACATACAAACTAAATACCAAACACTGAACCAGATTACTTACATATTCAAACCATTGTACCTTATGCTTTGAGAGACCAAATCCTTGAAACCTTGAAACGTTGATTCCTTTGTTATCAAATTCTTTCATTACTTAACAGCCAAGCTTTGAAATTTCCACATTGATCCTTTGTGAAGATTGAAACCATTTTATTTTCAAACATCCATTGCTATTTATGATTCTGTTTATTGCTTTACATTGTTTATTCTGTTATCATGTTAGAATTGGATTATTTTTATAAAATTGTGGACCAGATTCGTGGTTAGACCTATTAATGGTCAAGTTAGGCCAATATGTGCTTTGCTCGGGGTTAATGCGTGACTGATCAACAGCCTAACCTTGGTTTTTAAAATAAAAATATAATATCCAATTCTAAATCATAATTCATTGTTCACTTGATATCATAACCCTTTCCACTTGATGATCATTATTCTCAGTCCTGTCATTGAGACTTGCTGAGCTATTTAGTTCATTTGTGCGATGTTGTTTATGTTCTTTTCCAGTTAAAAAGGAACCAGTTGGTAGCGAGGATTGTAACGCCCTCCAGACCCGGGGTATAAGTCTGAGGGTTACTAGCTAATCACCAAACCTGTACAATCTGATTAACAATTAATAAAGAAATGAAACTAAACCCCTTTAATACTAACCAGGATCTTTTTAGGTTGAAGTATGAAAACAAGAACCACTAACTACTTTATTACAAACCAAATTTAAATTCTCACAAACTCTCTTTATTACAACCCATTGTCTACTTCATTTTAAACTAAGTTCAACTTTTATTCAAACACACACACTTTCTATCAACACTCCACCTGTTCGGGCAACTCAAAGCTTTCTTCCTGGATTGGGATCAACACCTTGGGTATGAGAGGATCCCGAGGCTTGACCCACTTCTTTACCACTCGAGTCCTGATGTGTTTCATATTCCTTCTTAACTGAAAACAATAAGGTGAATAACAACAAAAAGGGTGAGCCAAAAATTGCTCAACAAGTCCACACAATATAAACAGTGTTAAAGCATTTTAAATAAATCCGTAATCCCGGGTATATCTGCAAAGATATAACCCCCACAAGAATATAAAGAAGGTCATTACTGGTGAGTACAAATGAACTAAACTGGACACAAGTTCGCATCTATATTCTACTGATCAGTCAGAATATAATGCAGATCCATATCTCAATATATAGATCCAGTCGGGTACCCAGGCACTACGGCCCATGTCGAGGCACCAGTCATATCCCGGTCCTCAGGATTAAGACACACTCAATCCCAAAAATATCATTATCCAGTCCATCGCTTAGCAACCGGAAAAATTGGTATGCTTTGATATATTCTAATCACCAGAATATATCAATCTTAATGTATCATCAACGGGATATGAATCAGGAATTCAAAGAAACGTGGAAATCAAGAATCGAAATGAAATATGAACAAAGGAATAACAAGTGTGTATCAGTGATTGAGAACAAGAATCAAAAGAGTGCAAATGTGATAAGCATTTGAATAAATGTCACTATTCTGAAAATAGAATAGGGGAAAAACTTGCCTTCTGCGTGACTCACTGCAATTAGATCACTTTCGTCTATCACATTTGACTAATACCGACTCAATCTGCCTGGCTGGCTTAGCTTCTGTTAGAGAAATAGACTGATTAAGTCATTTCGTACTTCAATTGCATCTTGAATCGACTTCACACCTTTTCTAACACCTACCCATGCGCTTATGACTGACTCATGTATTACTTATTAGCAATTAAAACTCAATTAACCACGTAATAAACATAAGCACATAATCATTTTTATAGTTAAAATAATTTTTTTAGAACCAAAATTGACTCGCTGATCGCTCAACTGATCGTTATCTGACTCGTTTCCCATTTTTCCGGAATTTTTCGGACTCGTCTCGGCACACATTTCGACTGATAATCAACAATTAACAAAATCAACTACTTTCTAGAAGAAACTAAACTTTAATATTATTTTAATGAAAAGAATTCATTTTTCTGAGTCAACAGGCTTTCGTTTTATTCGAATCGGACTAACGGTTTAATTATTATCAATTAAACACTGATAATTCAATTTGTTATTTATTATAAATAATTATTACCAATTTTTAAAACTTAAAATAATTTTAAAATCATTATTTAAGATAAACCAGAAGTAAAAATAATTTTTCTATAATTTTTGGAATTAAATAAATTTATTATGATTTATTGAAAATTATTTGATTACTTATCAAAATAACTAATCATTTTTAAATAATTAATAAATAGTTAATAAATAATAAATAAATAATAAATATTTAAGAAAATAATTCAATCTGATTTTTAGAAAATAATTCAGAATTATTTATAATATAAAGCAATTAATTAAATAATTAATTAATCAATTTATAAAATAAATAAATCGGATTTTTAAAATTAATAAAAATAAAAATAAAATTAAAATTCCAGAAACATATGTCAGAAAACAATTCCTGACAAAATCAGATCAAACCCGGGTTGCAAATCGGGTTGCAACCGGGTCACCAAGAACATCCCGGGTTGGGGATGAACTCACCGGAAAATTTCCAGATTCCGGTGGGTTTCCCGGACTCCGGCGACTCTGTTCCTGGCCAAACGGACACCGTTTGGTACCGTTTTTGATCCCAAATCATTCCAAATTACTCCCCCAATCTGTTTCAGGCCAAAATCGACCAAAAACATCCCTGCAACAATTTTTCCGATCAAAACCGACTTCAACTCCGGCCAAAAACCCGTCTTTTGATTCTGTAAACCAAAATCAACGTTCTATAGTGGAAATTAAAGCTATGAACACATACAATCAAAGCCCTAAACTTTCAGGAACCAAAGATTCACAGAAATCATCGAGTTGTGTTTTGAAAATCTGACATAAACCCTAGAAATCGTGAATCACTATACTGACATCGTTCGATCAATTAAACACCATGAATCAACTGTAAATCATCTAACAAAGCTATATCAATCATCAAAACATCAAAATAACCCCGAAATCGAACATAAACCCTAGAATTTGCAAATCAAAAACTACGAATTAAAACATGAAATTGATGCTAAAAATGGAAAGAACAGGTCAAAACCTTCGATTTGGATACTCGAATCACACGATTTGATGAAGAAATCAGCTGGAAATCACGGTTTGATTCTCGACCCGATTCAAGTTCTTCCCGACCCGATTTCAGAGAATTTTGTTAATTTTGCAGATTTTTAATGGTTAATTATAATTAATTAATAAAAATTAGGCTATTTATAATAGTAAAATTAATACTCCTAAATAAAATTAAGGGGCTAATTATACATCTAATAAAAATATTGGCCCTAATTTTTATAATTTTTGAGTATTAAAATTTAATTTATAAATATTTTATATAAGCAATATATATGCCAAAATTTCCCAAAAATTGTGAATAATGTAAAAATGCAAAGAAATAATATAAATGAGAGTCCTATAATTTTATAAAAATAAAAATGTGATTTTTGTGGGGTTTTTAACACCCAATGGGGCCCGAAAAAGTCATTTTTCGTAAAACGAGAAGATTTATAAAATGTCTAGATGTTCAGAATAATGCGATGGTAAAAGCCGTTTGATGAAAAATAAGGCCCATTATTTTATTTGAAATACTGGCTTTAAAATCATGGTTTGGGTCGTAAAACGTTTGAAATGAAAGCGATGAATGCAAAATAAGACATCTGAAAAATATCTTAAAAATACAGAAATGACATAGAATGCACATAGCACATAACAATTAGGGTTTAACAGATAATTACACATAAATGACATATTAACACACCTTTTTATTATAAATATGATATAATACAGACGTAAACTTCCTAGTCGTTACAAGGATCCCCAATCCAGTGCGAGAGATAGGGGTCCAGGTTGATCGAGTTAAGCTAGCAGGCATCTTTTGAGATAATTTAAGTTTGTAAAAGTTTGTAATAATGTTTAATACTCAGTTCTGAGTTTGAATAGTTGGGATTTGGACGTTTGTAATATAAAGTGTGTGTGTGGCTTGTGTACATACTTTAACGTGTTGCGGTCCGTGGTAGTTGGTAAGTAGGGTCACTGCATATTATTATTATCTTTATTATTATTATAAGCAGGTTATAAATATGGTGTGTTTGTGTATGGACCCCAAACTTCTGACCCGGGTTTGGAGGGCGCCACATGTATATTTCTCTAGATCTCAAAGGAGTACCTTATTTTTATTTTTCTTTTCTTTTTCTTTTTCCTTTTCTTTTGATAAATGAGGTTTTATCAGCACTTAGTACATCCATAAGATTTACCAACATCAGAACTTAACAGATAAGACGCACCATTCTAGTTTTTGACTTAGTAATAAGATGCACAAAGTAAACCTAACATAAACAATTACTTCAAACATGGGATATTTAGTATATTAGAGATTACTAGGTCAACATCTAGCATAGTTATCCTCATTGGATTGAATAGTTACAGAAACATTCATATCACTATCAGAGTTTAGAAATTCACATCAGACAATAATCAACACTTAGAAAATTTCAATTTAAGCACATAATACACAAAGATAGGAATATCTGTAAATACTGATCATAAAGTCTGATGTATTAGAATATAAACTAAGCAGATTTAGAGAAAGAACCTGAAACCATCCCAAGTACATTTACCAATCTTGTAAAAGTAGCTTCACACAGTGGTTTTGTGAAAATGTCTGCTAGTTGATCTGTTGGAACAAAGTGCAATTCCACTGTACCTTTCATCACATGCTCCCTTATGAAGTGGTACCAAATGCTGATGTGCTTTATCATTGAGTGTTGAACTGGATTACCTGTTATGGCAATAGCACTTTGATTATCACAGTAAATAGGGATTTTAGAATATGTTAACCCATAATCCAGTAACTGATTCTTCATCCAAAGAATATGTGCACAACAGCTTCCTGCAGCAATGTATTCTATTTCTGCAGTTGATGTGGAAATTGACTTTTGTTTCTTGCTAAACTAAGAAACCAACCTGCCTCCAAGAAATTGGCAGCTTCCACTTGTGCTTTTCCTGTAAATTTTGCATCCTGCAAAATCTGTATCTGAGTAACCTATTAGCTTAAAGTCTGATTCTCTAGGATACCACAATCCCAGATCAGCTGTACCCTTAAGGTACTTGAAAATTCTTTTCACAGCTGTTAAGTGAGGTTCTCTTGGATCTGCTTGAAATCTTGCACAAAGACAGGTAGCATACATGATATCAGGTCTACTTGCAGTTAGATAGAGTAGTTAGCCAATCATACCTCTGTAATCAGTAATATCTACTGATATACCAGTATCCTTATCCAATTTTGTTGCAGTGGCCCTCGGAGTGGATGCACTTGAACAATCTTGCATTCCAAATTTCTTCAACAAATTTCTAGTGTACTTAGATTGACAAATAAAAGTTCCTTCTTCATTCTGCTTGACTTGAAGGCCCAGAAAATAGCAAAGTTCTCCCATCATACTCATTTGATATCTTGACTGCATTAGTTTGGCTAACCTTTTACAAAGTCTGTCATTTGTAGAACCAAAAATGATATCATCAACATATATCTGCACCAAAAGTAAGTCCTTTCCATGGTTGAGATAGAATAAGGTTTTGTCAATTGTCCTTCTGTTAAATCCATTTAACAGAAGAAACTGAGCTAATGTCTCATACCATTCTCTTGGAACTTGCTTAAGGCCATAAAGTGCTTTATCAAGTTTGTAGACATGATGGGGAAATTTTGAATCTACAAAACCTGGAGGTTGTTCAACATATACTCCTTCTTCCAATTCTCCATTAAGAAAAACACTTTTTACATCCATCTGAAAGACTATAAACTTTTTATGAGCAGCATAAGCTAAAAATATCCTTATGGCTTCCAATCTAGCAACTGGTATAAATGTTTCATCATAATCAATTCCCTCCTGTTGAGAGTATCCTTTTGCAACCAACCTTGCTTTATTCCTTGTAATTATGCCATCACTATCAGTTTTGTTTCTGAACACCCACTTTGTACCAACAACTGATCTGTTCTTTGGTCTTGGCACTAGGGTTCAGACTTTATTTCTTTCAAATTCATTTAACTCTTCCTGCATTGCTTGCACCCAACCGGCATCTTGAAGAGCTTCTTCCACTTTCTTTGGTTCCATCTGAGAAAGAAAAGAGTGATAGAGACATTCATTTGATGTTGCTGTTCTAGTTCTTATACCTGCTTCAGGATCTCCAATAATCAAGTCAGGTGTATCTGCTTTAGTCCACTTCCTTGCAGATGGAAGATTATCTCTAGAACTGGATGCTCCCCCATGATCCATGATGTCTCCATCAACATTTTCTGATGTTCCCCCTGAAATTATGCTCTCTGAGTTGGATCCTTCATAATTTGAGTTTCCAGAATTATCAGAATTTGAGTTTCCAGAATTATCAGAATTGCCCCATCAGAACTTGATGAATCAGAACTTGACGAGCCTGTTCTTGGTTCTGATGCTTCTTGTGATGTGGTTGGATCTTCAATATGCTCCCCCTGCACAGGTGCATTTTCCTTTGGCATAGTCACCATAGTTTCAATAACATCAGCGTTTATCCCATCAGAGTTTGCAGTATCAGGATTTAGACTGTCAGGATTTAGACTATCAGGATTTAGACTGTCAGAATTTACAGAATCAGAATTTAAAACTTCATTCTCAAATCTCAGCTGATCATGATCATTGAAATCTTCAAGTCCTGTAATCTTCTTATCATCAAAAGAGACATTGATAGATTCCATGACAACCCTTGTTCTTAAATTGTAGACTCTGAAGGCTTTTATGGAAAGTGGATATCCAACAAAAATTCCTTTATCAGCTTTTAGATCAAATTTGGATAGCTGTTCAGGATGAGTCTTATGAATAAAACACTTGCATCCAAATATATGAAAGTACTTCAAATTTGGCTTCTTTTTCTTCACCATCTCATATGGTGTCTTTCCATGCTTGTTGATAAGTGTTGCATTCTGAGTAAAATAAGCAGTCTGCACAGCTTCCACCCAAAAATAGGTTGGTAACTTTGCTTCATCAAACATAGTTCATGCAGCTTCAAAAAGAGTTCTATTCTTTCTTTCAACAACTCCATTTTTCTGTGGAGTTCCAGGAGCAGAAAATTATTGCTTTATTCCATGGTCTTTGCAGAACTCTTCCATAATCAAATTCTTGAACTCAGTGCCATTATCACTTTTTATGATTTTCACAGAGTCTTTGACCAATTTATCCAGTTGTTTGACATGATCAATTAAGATAGATGCAGTTTCACTTTTTGTGTGCAAGAAATACAACCATGTGTATCTGGTAAACTCATCTACTATTACCATAACATATTTCTTCTTTGCAATAGACATGACATTCACTGGACCAAATAGATCAACATGTAGTAGGTGATAAAGCTCAAGAATTGAAGATTCAGTCTTGCTCTTGAATGAAGATTTTCTTTATTTTGCCTTTTGACATGAATCACAAAGGCCATCAGAAGCTAATACTGATTTTGGCAGTCTTCTCACAAGATCTTTCTTGACTAGTTCATTTATATTGTAGAAATTTAAATGAGAGAGTTTCTTGTGCCAATCCCAGCTTTCTTCAATTGATGTCTACTTAACAGACAGATTGCAGAACCATCAGAACTTGTTGAAAGCTTGGCTTCATAAATGTTACCATGTCTATATCCTTTCAGAACAACTTTGCCTGTAGATTTGCTTACAACTTCACATTGTTCTTCAAAGAAATCCATATGATAACCTCTGTCACAGATTTGACTCACACTCAGCAGATTGTGTTTAAGTCCTTAGACCAGAGCTACTTTTTTAATGATGAAATTCCCAAGATTGATATTGCCATATCCCAGAGTTTTTCCCATGTTGCCATCTCCATAAGAAACACCTGGGCCAGCTTTCTCCACAAAGTCTGATAGCAGGGTTTTATTTCCAGTCATATGTCCTGAACATCCACTGTCCAGAACTAAGATGTTCTTCCTGTTGCCCTGCAATCACACAGACCACTAATGATTAGTTTTAAGGACCCAGACTTGCTTGGATCCTTTGGCCTTATTAAGTTTGTTAATATTTGCAGCGGATTTAGCATCAGAGTTTATGTTAACAGTTTTCTTATCAGAATTTACAATATCAGACTTTGCATTAGAACTTACACTAGAAGGAATAATGCTAACTTTCTTTAAAGAAGGTTTTATTTGATAATAATCATAGTACAAACTATGATATTCCTTACAAGTATAAATGGAATGCCATAAACTACCATAATGAAAACAAGGATCTTGTGGCCTATATCTAACAGACTGACTCTTAACTCCTGATTTTGAAGGTAAGGAGTTTATGTTCTTATTCTTCCTGCAAAAAGAAGCCAGATGGTTAGAATTTCCACAGTTATAACATTTCTTTCTAGGAGCATTAGGAACAGGCTTATAATCATTGCTTTTATTCACACCTACCTTTCCATTCCTATTTTTCCTAGGTGGCTTTACCTTGTTTACATTCTTAACATCTTTCAGCTCATGCTTAAGCTGCTTCTTTGTCATTAAGCCTATGTTAACTTCAGTTGGCTTATCCTGTTTTGGTTTGTCAGAAGTTAATTTCTCTTTAACTTCTGATTTATCACTATTAGATTTTACAGCTACAAACTTAACAGGATTTACCTTTGGCTTTTGTTTAACAACTATAGTCTCAATTTCTACAGTTCCTTTATTATTCTTATCATCTCCATAACCTAAGCCCTCTTTCCAATTTCCACTACTTAACAAATTCTGAGTTGTTCTGCCAGAGTTAGTCCAAGTCCTGATAATCTCTCTTTCCTTTTCTAACTCAGTTTTTAGAGATTCATTCATTTTAAGCACTTCATCTCTAACATAGAAAGCATCATCTCTATCTTTCTGAGTTTGATGGAACATAACTAACTCTTTTTCTAAATAATCACTCCTCTTTTTATAAGCAAGATTTTCAGAAGTTAATCTTTCACAATTTAAAGTTTGATCTCTATAACTAATGAACATGGTTTTAATATATCTTCTCAACTCAGTAATATCATCAGTATGAAAAACATAAGTTGTTTGAGGTACCTTTAACTCAGCAGCTTCAAAACTGCTACCAGCATTTTCCATCAAAGCATAGTTCACCTCACTTTCAGAATCTGAAGTGTCTGTCCAGCTTTTCTTCTTTGTGATAAGTGCCTTGCCTTTGTCACCTTTTCCTTTCTTGCAGTCAGGTGATATGTGGCCTTTCTCACCATAGCTGTAGCATTTAACATTTGAGTAATCTCCTCTGTCAGACTTTCCTCCTTTGCCTTCAGATTTTCTGAAACCTTTCTTATCAGAACTTGCACCTTTCCTGGAAAATTTCTTCCCCCTTCTGAATTTCCTGTATGCTATCTTTGTGATACCTTTCACCGTAAGAGCACACAACTTCATCATCTCTTCATCAGGGTCCATCTCAGATAGACTTTCAGTTTCTGAATCCTCATCACTATCAGGACTTGATGACTCAGTATCAGACTTTGTGATGAGAGCCTTTCCTTTACCTTTCTTTGAGACAGCCACTTTAGGGGATTCCTCCTCAGCTTTAAGAGCAACTATTCTTGACTTTCTCCATGCCTCTTGCTTCTTTGCTCCATCTCAAGTTCATGAGTCTTGAGCATACCATAAATTTCATCAAGAGTAGTTTCATCAAGAGCATAGTTGTCTCTTATAGTGGTTACCTTCAAATCCCAACTTTCAGGAAGAGCTAAAAGGAATTTAAGATTAGTATCTTCAAGATCATATTCCTTATCTACCAGTGACAGATCATTCAAGAGTTTGACAAATCTGTCATATAAACCAGTTAATAACTCATCAGGTTTTGAGTCAAAGTGCTCATATTCTTGAGTGAGTATAGTCCTCCTGTTTTTCTTAATTGAATCAGTTCCCTGGCATCTTATCTCCAAGGCATCCCATATTTCCTTTGCAGTCTTGCAGTTAATTACCCTGTTTGACATGACATTATCAATGGCACTATGCAGCAAATGTCTTACCTTTGCATCCTTGGCAATAAATGAGATATCTTCAGCTGTATATTCACTTTTCTCCTTTGGTACAGTCTGTGCTGGCTGATCTACAACTACAACAGAGAGCTTGGTTTGTTTATGTGGTTCTTCATTAATTCTGTCAAGGTATTCTGGATCTGTAGCTTCCAGAAATATAGACATCCTCACCTTCCATATGGGATACTCAGAAGGTTTCAGTATGGGAACCCTAATAGTGTCATATCGATTATGGATTTGAGTCTTTGGAGTTTCTTCATTTTTGGTGGGCCTGGTTGGATTTTGTGCTTCTTCAGACATGATTAATCTTATTAATAAAACAATATTATAATGGAACCGTCCTCTCTCAGTGATGAACAAATATCACAAGAGCTGCTAGGGTTACAATGAATAATATTCTCGATTAAGATAACACATATAGTGTAAACCCTATGCTGTGTTTATATAGACACACAGTTACAAGATAATCTTCTAATTGATATCAAATATGATTCTGCTTCCTAATATATATCAACTAGTTATCTTTTCTTCCAAGTATTCTATTCTTCATAGAATTCTTCTCCATGCATATCTCTTCTTATATTTGTCTTGATCTTCTTTCCTTTCAATCAGCCGCCTTCCTTATCTGAAAGTCTCCTTAAGTCCTGATATTATCTCCTGATAAATATCTTCTGATAATTTAAGTTCTGACAACTTAAGTTCTGAATTCAGTATAAGTACTGATTTCCAGTTAAGTCCTGACTTGTCCTGATAGTTAAGATCTGAAGAACTAAACACAAATCATCATTAGACATGACATCAAAAATATATCTAACATGGGATATGGCAATATTAATCTTGGGAATGTCATCATTGAAACAGTAGCTCTTATCTCAGGACTTAAACACAATCTGCTGAGTGTGAGTCAAATCTGTGATAGAGGTTATCATGTGGATTTCTTTGAAGAACACTATGAAGTTGTAAGAAATTCTACAGGCAAAGTGGTTCTGAAAGGATACAGGCATGGTAACATTTATGAAGCCAGACTTTCAACAAGTTCTTATGGTTCTGCAATCTGTCTGATGAGTAGAACATCAATTGAAGAAAGCTGGAATTGGCACAAAAGACTCTCTCATTTTGTTAGTCCCTAACAATGTAACAAGAATTACAGAAGGGGGGTTGAATGGAATTCTTGAACCTTTTTCAAAAATATAAAATGTTCTATCTTAATAATATATAAGTGTTTGATTTGTAAAGTGCGGAATAAGAAGGTAGTAAAATCAAAACACTAGTAATTAAAAACACAAGTCTTTAAAAACTTTCTGGTGGATTTGAATGTATCCACCAGAGATATATATTATATCAAGAGAACTCTATGTAGCAAGATTGGCTCACAGCTGCTTACAAATATGAACAACTAAGTTTACATAGAAATGCTAAGGATGCAGCTTACAATTGTTTCTCTGAGATAATGTTCTTAGTCTTGTTCTTGTTATTGTTCTATTTGCTACTTCTTGGTTTATATATCACCAAGATTACAAAGTAATAAGACAAGATAATAAAACAAAACCTATCAAGTCTAATACTATGCTGCTTCATTACTCTATTCCATCATCTTTGAATATCTTCATAATAGCATGGAAATAGCAATGCTTCTTTGTTCTTTAAAACCCAGTTGAATAGGCTTCCAGATTCCTTTTGCATACACTCGACGCATGTGACTGTGTTGTCACTTTCAACAGATGTTTGAATTGATTATCCGTTGGGTACATGATCATCCATCGGGTTGCCTTGTCGATCATCCATCGAGTAGCATTGTTTATCCGTCGGGTAGCTATCTGACACTTGACTTCATTTCATTTACACAGAATTACAAGACATCATCTATGTACAATTAATCAACCTATTCTGAATATCTAATTAAAGTCAACATGACTTGAGTGCTACTACAGAATCTAAACAAGGTGTATGCAAAAACGTGCTACAGACTCATTATTCCACAAGCTACTCACTCGATGGATAATTAATCATCATCCGTCGGGACTATATTGAGTCATCCGTTGGGACTATATTCTTTATCCGTCGAGTGCTACATTTTTCACTAAGTAAAATCTACTAAGGTGTTTTGTTAATGAAATCATCAAGTTCACAACATATCCACAACAATCTCCCCCAATATATGTCTACTGGAATTGTAGCCATAAATTAAGAGAAACTTGATAATAACAAAACACCCTAAAAATACAACTTTAAAAGTAAGTAGATAAAACTGTAAAGTGCTTCAAATAAAAAAATGCACAAAGATGATCTCACAGTCATTTTCAAGGTGCTCCTCTAGCCTGAGCAGATTAATCTAATTCCTTGAAGATCTGGATCTCTTTCCAAGCTTTCTGTTGTTTTTTTCTATCTGATTTTGGAGCTGTCTGTAGAATTCCAGTTCATCAGATTATGAGGGATTTAACTTTTCTTGCATTTCCAAAAGAGTCTCATTGCTAGAGATGCTCAATTGTTCTTCTAATCTGAAAAATCTTCTTACTCCTTTGTCATCCATGAACTGCATCAGCCAGTAGGGCCTTAGATGCACTCTACTCCCTGTGTAAGGAATAGTTAGAGTCTTTGGGAGTGCATCTTTAGCTGTAATACTCCTCAGTTCTTCAATCTTCTTTAGAACAAGTCTTCTTGCAGTTACATTGAATCCAAAGTTCTTCTTGAATGATTAATAAACCTTTATCAGCACAGATTGGCTTTCTTGAAGGATCCTGTGAAGTGGCCATTGAACCTCCTTTCCTCCCTTGTACTTGAAAACTAACCTTTCAGGTAGATTCCTGTAGGCATCAATCCCTCTAACTTCTTCCAGTTCATCTAAATAGAGGTTTAGATCAGAGAATTCTTTGATGTCACATAAGTACATGTAATCTCCCTTGTTGACTTAGGATTGAGCTTTGGTTAGATATTTGGATTTGAGAGGTGACAGCTTCACTTTCTTGACTGCTCTTGACTTTGTTCTCTTTGGCTTGTTAAGGATTGGCAAATTGAAGTCAGGAATTGGTAGACTTCCTCAGTCTATTGGTTCATCCTTAGGCACAATAGGTTCACCATGAATGTTCCTGTAAGGATCCACCACCTTAATGTCTTCAAATACCACTGAGGGTTTTGATGCTTGAGTTGTAGTTAGAATGGATTCCTTGGGAAACTGATCCTCCAATTCCTTACCAACAAAGTTCAATTTCCTTCTGGTTCTTTTGGCCAATTCCTTGTATCTGTGAGATTTCTTCTGTTGTGGTTCAACTTGCTTCTTTGGATCTTGAGATTCAGTGATTTCAGATGGCTGAGCAGGAATTTGTTGTGTTAGTTTCACAGCTTGTAGCTTGGCCAAGATAGCAGCTTGCTCTTTCTTTTGTTTAACCTTTTTAGCATCTAGAGCAGCTTGCTTCTTTTCTTACTTCAATCTTGCCTTTTCTTCTCTCTTTACTTCAGAAAATTGAGGATGTCCAGCCACCACACAAATTTCTTTACCATTCCTGAAAACTTTAGCAATTCTCCTTTTCAAAGCTGAATCAGCTGGATCCTTGTAGATGGGAATGGATCTTGAAAACAGTTTCTTCTCATCAGGCTTTGGTGTCTCATACACTGTATCTAAAGGGTTCTTTAGTGATGATTTTGGATAGTTCACCCTTGGCTTCAAAAGTACTTCAGCCTTTGGAGATTTGATGCAGGATGGCTGTCCTCTTTCCGGATAGTTCATGCTCATTTCATTCACAAAGATTTTCCTGACTTGAGAGTGATGAATGGCTGACTTTTCTGGCTTCTTTGCTAGCCCAAACTTCTTTTGAATATCCTCATCAATTTTCTCCCAGTTTATTGGATTCAACTGCTCCTTTTTAGCTGCTTTTAAAGTAGCTGCTGCTTCCTTTATCAGATCAATATTGTCCTTAGCTGGTGGCTTTGAAAATGTAATTGTAGGCACAATTACTTTGATAACTTGAGTGTTGAGCATTTTTGCTCCCCCTCACTCCTAGAACTCTCTTTCTCCCCCTTTTTATTATCATCAAGCTGAGTAGAGCAGGAGGTTTGTGCAGCCACCAGTTTCTGAAGCAAGTCTGTTTGTTGATCTTGGTGTAGATGAATTGCTGTAAGAGATGCTTCCATTGCTGTCATTCTTGTATCCAAGGTATCTATCTTTGTGGCAAGATCAGAATTTTTCCTGAGTTGTCTCTTAATGTCAAGCATTGTAGCTTCTGGAAGTTTAGAGTCCATCTTGTCAGAAATGGCCTTTTTCATCTCATCAATATCACCTTTGATAGTGTTGACAGCTTGAGCATGTTGAAAATCTTGGATTTGTTGTAGTTGCAGAGAAGCAAGATGTGCTTGAAGGAGCTTTTTGGTGCTGGCATTTGTGGTGGTTTGAAAAGCAGAATTTGTCTAATTTATTAGTTGAATCAGGGTTGACTTGAAGTAGTGTTCATCACATTGCTTTGAAAATGCCCAAGATGGCATGCCTGATCTTGAACTAGAGCCTACTTCTCCCCCTATGTCCAATGGCTCTTCTTCACTATCTCCACCTTCACCTTCAAAGAATTCTTCTGAACTACCAGTCTCATAATCAACATCACCAGCTGTAGAAGGAAAAGCTGTGATGGCATCCTTAGCTCTTTGCATGGACTGCGTGGTGTGCACCAAGTTTAGCATCCTTTCTGCATTGTCATTGCCCTGTCCATCTAGAAGTTGGTAGGCTGGAACAGGGTGAGTAAATGTCTCAGCATCTAAGGAGGTGGAATCTATAAAAGCTTGAGTTTGATGAGATAGTCCCTCCCTGTCTGCATCCTAGACATTCATTAACTCACTTATTATAACATCCACCCTTATATCTTCAGTACCTGATTTTATCTCATTTTCTCTCTTTTCTTGCATCAAGGTCTCACCTTGGCTCACCACCCTCACACCCTCACCTTCACCATCTAAGGTGGGACTCCTAATACTCTCTTTTTCCAATCCTAAAGAACTGGATTGCGTATTTTCACTCTTTTCCTCTCCTTTTTCCTGGGAGCAACCCAGACTCTCACTCAATTCACTATCTTCCCTCAATCCTAGGAGTGATTGTACTACCACTAAGTCTTTTGCACTTGAGATAATTGATGTAATTTGAAGTTGTGCAGAGACACTCGAAAGATAAGGGATATCCGTCGGGTTAGCAGTTTGACTATCCGACGGATAACTGCTAGTAAGCTTATCCGTCGGGATACAATCACTACTCGATGGATGAGCAGTATCCATCGAGTGAGTAGAAATGAATGTATTTGGAATGGAAACTATTATGGACTCTGTGCAGATTGATGAGAATTTTTGCACAGATGTCTCAACAATTCCTGAAAGAATTGGAAAGTGAGCCAACAAATCATCAAAAGATGATGCTCACTTGCACTAGATTTTGGCTTCCCCAATAGAGTTAAAGAAGGGGAATCAGGAATTGATGTGTTGATCATATCCACATCCAGAGAGTTTGTGGGAGAATTTGGTGTTTGAGGTGCTTCTATAACTAAAGATTTTGGCTGTGACTCCACATTTATTGGAGCCACATCAAACTGACTTTGAAAAGGTGCAGTGACTGTGTCTTCAGCACCAGTTTGCACAGTGTATGAACCCTGTGAATCCCCAAGGGTTTTTGGTTTCTTCTTTCTAGTATAGGTTTGGGGTGAGCTTGTGTCCCTTACCCTTTTAGCCTGTGCTCTTGGCTGAGAGCTTTGTTTAATAGTCATATCCTTTTGGGAGGATGCAACTAGCAATGAGCTTATGTCCTTATTAAGCACTGCAGTTTGTTGGGAAACTGCAATGTGGCTAGGCTGGGAAACACTCACCTCTCCAACCTTATCCTTAGGGTTTCTTTGATGTTCACCCTGTCCCTCACCTTTCTTACCCACCTTCACACTCCCCTCTTTTGGTTTGGTGGATTTTGCAACTGGCATCTTTTGTGAGATACCAGAGGGGGCTTTCTTTGAATTGGATTTAGAAAATTTTGATGGTTTGGTAGCTTGGGTAGGCAACTATTGGGTCATTGACATAGTTTCCAGAGCTACACTATAAGGCAAAGAAATTTGTGAGGCTGGAAGAGTAGGGATAGCTGAACTAACTTTACTTACCTGAGGTGCCTCCATAATAGGATAATAGAAGAGTGACACCTCTTTGTGATGGTTTGCCCTGTTCAAATCTGCAATAATCCTTCTCTCTTGAACCCAACAATCTAATTTGTTGGTTGGGTTCTCAAGCACAATATCCTCAGAGAGGTGGTTAGCAATCATCATTAAAAATCTAGCATAATAAATATTTTTACCCCTCTTATTTAACTCCCCTAACTTAAATCCCAACTCAATCATGATAAGATCACTAAAGTTGAAAAATTTATCCGTAACAAGCATGTAAAGCATGTTAAGCATAAAGATATTGACAGAATCAAAATTACTGATTTTACCAGAAAAGACCTTGGTAACTACATCACACAGATAACTCCATTCCTTTCTAAGACCCAACCTCCTAATTTCACTTAATTTAGAAGTAGAGAGTGCATAGTTCATGGAGTTAAGCATGTTAATAATGTCAGTGTATGTGTGTGGTGAAGTTACAGTATTATCAGGAATCTTGAAACATGCTTTAACAATGTCACTATTAATACATAATTCCTTACCTTTAATAGTGAAAGTGATAGTCTTATTAGCTGAGTTGTATGTAGCCGTTGTCCACATCTCTTCAACAACCTCACAGTAGATGGTGGGTGATTCCAGCATGGCATAGTTAAGTTTAAAGTTCTTCACAAAATCCATCATCTTGTGGTAGTCACCAGACTGTTGAATCCCCTTGTTCACAAGAGCAGTGAAGTTGTTCTTCTCATAAATAAATTCAGTTTGAGACATTATCTTGATGACAGGTGCCATTGTTAGAGAGTAAAAACTTGCAGAGAGAGAGAGAGTAAGTGCTTTTGAGAAAGAAAGAAATTAGAGCAGATGATTTGAGAATGATAAAAGAAAAGTAATGAAAATGAATTAAGCTTTTATACTATCTCAAAAATAACTGTCAAAAATAATAGAGTAAAATAAAGTAACCAATAAGAATTGCCCAAAGTAGTCGTTTAAAAAATAAACTGTAAAAATTCCATCAATTATCCGTCGTGTTATGCTTACAAACTGTAAGTATACTCGATGGATAATGTTCAGAGAATCAACGACTAAGAATAAGATAATTCGATGGATGAGGATAAATCAGTTATCCGTCGAGTCATAAAATATTCCAGAAAAGTAATTGATTTTATTAACAAATAGTATACCGACGAATGATCAAACTCAATGGATAGTGATCATCCGTCGAGATTTATATTTTGACTTAGCCAAAATTTTATCCATGACTGAAAAATTAATTAAATTTCTGGCTGCATTACAACTTGCAAACAATCTATAAAGATTCAAGAGTAATTTAGCATACCTAACTCACTTACCAACCTTGAAAAGGTGGATTCATCCAGTGGCTTGGTAAATATATCTGCAAGCTGCTTTTCACTTGGAACAAAATGTAGTTCCATAGTACCATTCATTACATGTTCCCTTATGAAGTGGTACTTGATGTCTAAGTGCTTTGTCCTTGAATGCTGTACTGGATTTTCAGTGATGGCAATTGCACTTGTGTTATCACAGAAAATGGGAATCCTTTCAACTTGTAAACCATAGTCTAGCAATTGGTTTCTCATCCACAAAATATGTGCACAGCAACTGCCAACAACAATATATTTAGCTTCAGCTGTAGAAGTAGAAACTGAATTTTTCTTTTTACTGAACCAGGACACAAGCTTGTTTCCTAGAATTTGACAGGTTCCTATTGTACTTTTTCTATCAATTCTACAACCTGCATAATCTGCATCTGAATAACCAGTTATATCAAAACCAGAATCTCTAGGGTACCAAATGCCAAGTTTTGGTGTTCCCTTGAGATATCTGAAAATTCTCTTAATAGCTACTAAGTGAGATTCTCTAGGATCAGCCTGAAATCTAACATACAAACATGTAGCAAATATTATATCTGGCCTACTAGCTGTTAAGTACAGAAGTGAACCAACCATGCCCCTATAACTTGAAATATCCAAAGACTTTTCAGTAGTGTTTAATTCAAGCTTAGTTGTAGTGGCCATGGGAGTTTTTGCAGATGTGCAATCCATTAGATCAAACTTCTTTAAAAGATCATAAATGTATTTAGTTTGACTAATGAATATTCCATCACTAACTTGCTTAACTTGCAAACCAAGAAAGTAAGTTAGTTCTCCCATCATACTCATTTCATACTTACTTTGCATCAATTTGGCAAACTTTTTGCAAAGTTTTTCATCTGTAGAGCCAAAAATAATGTCATCTACATAAATTTGAACAAGTATACTAGAGCCATTAACATTTCTAAAGAAAAGAATTTTGTCTACAGTACCTCTAGTGAAGTGATTCTCTAAAAGAAACTTTGACAAAGTGTCATACTAAGCTCTAGGTGATTGCTTTAGTCCATAAAGTACTTTCAAAAGATAGTAAACATATTCTGGAAAATTTGGATCTTCAAAACCAGGAGGCTGACTGACATAGACTTCCTCCTCCAAATCTCCATTCAAAAAGGCACTTTTGACATCTATTTGATAGACTTTGAAATTGGCATGGGCTGCATAGGCTAAGAAGATTCTGATGGCTTCAAGTCTTACAACAGGAGCAAATGTTTCATCAAAATCTATTCCTTCTTATTGACAATAGCCCTTGGCAACCAATCTAGCTTTGTTCCTGACTACTATGCCATTTTCATCCATCTTGTTTCTGAATGCCCATTTGGTGTCTATTGGATTCTTTCCTTTAGGCTTAGGCACCAGCTTCCATACCTTATTTCTCTCAAATTGGTTTAGCTCCTCCTGCATAGCTAAAATCCAATCAGGATCCAACAAAGCTTCTTCTACCTTCTTTGTTCTTCCTTAGAAAGAAAGCTGCTGTATAGACATTCTTCTTGAGTTGTTCTCCTTGTTTGAAATCTAGAAGATACATCACCAATGATGAGCTCAAAGGGATGATCCTTTGTCCATTTCCTTTGTTGAGGTAGATTAGCTCTAGATGAAGAGGCCTCATTGTTGTCTTGATGTGTGATTGAGTTTAGATTATTAGAAACTCCCCCTGAGTTAATGGATCTTTGATTTGAGAAAGGGGAACTTTCTATAAGTGATCTATTTTGACCTCCAGCTTCCTTTGATAACCCGACGGATGGTGAATTTTGAGTACCGACGGATGAAGCTGATTGTCTCCCGACGGATAAAGCCGATTGTCTCCCGACGGATGAAGCATTATGCAACTCGACAGATGTTGAATTTTGTGCTTCATTGTTAGTGGATTTTTCTGCATTATCTTTTGATACTGTTTCTTGATCACTTTCATCATCACTGTCATCACTAACCATCTCCACATTATTAAATTTGAGGCTCTCATGGTTATCTCCATCTTGCAGTCCTTCAATCTTTTTATCATCAAACACAACATGTATTGATTCCACAACAATGTTGGTTCTTAGATTGTAGACTCTATATGCTTTACCAACAGCATATCCAACAAAAATTCCTTCATCTACTTTAGCATCAAACTTCCCATTCTGATCAGTTTGATTTCTCAAGATATAACATTTGAAGCCAAAGACATGAAGAAAATTTAGAGTTGGCTTCTTGTTCTTGAACAATTGATAGGGAGTCATGCATTTTGCTTGATTAACCAGATAAATATTCTGAGTGTAGCATGTAGTATTTATAGCTTTAGCCCAGAAATATGTTGGTAACTTAGACTCTTCAAGCATTGTCCTTGCAGCTTCAATTAGTGATCTGTTCTTCCTTTCTACTACTCCATTTTGTTGTGGAGTTCTTGCTGCTGAAAACTCATGCAAAATCCCATTTTCTTCATAAAAAGCTCTCATGACAGAATTCTTGAACTCAGTTCCATTGTCACTCCTGATTCTTCTAACTTTGAAATCAGGATGATTATTGACTTGCCTTATGTGATTGATGATGATTTCACTAGGCTGATCTTTAGACTTTAGGAAATATGTCCAAGAGAACTTTGAGAAATCATCTACAATTACTAGGCAAAACCTTTTCCTTGAGATGGATAACACATTGACTGGTCCAAATAAATCCATGTGTAGCAGTTGCAAAGGTTCTTCAATTGTTGAATCAAGCTTCTTTCTGAATGATGCTTTGATCTGCTTTCCTTTTTGACAGGCATTACACAATCCATCCTTAGAAAACTCCACTTGAGGAATACCTCTAACCAGTTCTTTCTTTACAAGTTCATTCATGGTCTTGAAGTTTAAATGGGATAGCTTCTTGTGCCATAATCAACTTTCATCCTGACTTGCTTTGCTTAGAAGACAAGTAACAGATTCTACATTTGATGAGTTGAAGTCAGCTAGGTACACATTTTCTTTTCTCACTCCAGTGAGAACCACTTTGTTGCTCCTTCTGTTTGTCACAAAGCAGGCTTCAGAGTTGAAATTTACTGAATTGCCTTTATCACATAGCTGGCTGATACTCAACAAATTATGCTTGAGACCATCCACTAAGGCAACCTCCTCAATGATGACATTATCTTTTGAAATCAGACCATATCCCACAGTATAACCCTTGCTGTCATCTCCAAAAGTAATACTTGGGCTAGCTCTCTCCTTGAACTCTGTGAGCAGGGTAGACACACCAGTCATGTGTCTTGAACATCCACTATCCAAGTACCACAGATTCTTTCTATTTCCCTACACACATCAAAATCAAATCAAGTTGATTTTGGTACCCAAGTTTCCTTGGGTCCTGCCTTGTTAGCTTTCTTTTTTCTGTTTCTAGGTTTGATCTCATTTGACTTGGGGATATCAGATTCATCCTTAGTCATTTGAGTTGGACCTTTGAAACCATTCATTACAGCCGAATTATCATGCATATTTTGATTAACAGGAAATGGCATGCTACTAGTAAACATGTTATTCCAGTAAGCCATGCTAAATGGCATTTGTGGCATACTAAATGCAACATAATAAGGATTAGGTGCAAATGGCATATTAGCAAACTGTGCATTCATATTCTGTGTAGACATAGCATTCATAGGCATAGAAGGCATGACATTTATGTTCGGAAATAGAGGTGGCACATATATGGAAGTAGGCATGGCAGTTTTGCAATTAACAGACAAATAATTTACACTACCACACCTGACAGAGATTTTTCTAGGAGCATATTTATCAGGTGTGTAGTTCTTATGCTTGTTAATTCCTACTTTACCATTTCTATTATTTTTATTTTTAGCCTCTGTTTTAACCTCAATCTTTTCCAGTCTGTCACTCAATTGCTTGACAGTCATATGACCAACATTAGCCTTTTTCTCCTTCTTCACTTGACTGGATTTTTCTGGAACAAAATTCTTGGAAACTGGTCCATATTTCTTATTTAACTTGGTAAGTTTGGCTTTACTCACAGGTTTGCTCACAGTCGACGGATGAGGATTTATATCACTCGACGGATAACCCTCATCATCCATCGAGTTTACATCTGTTAGCAATCTTTCAACCAAATTGGATTCCAGCTTCTCCTTATTCTTCTTCCAGGCTGCATCACAAAAGGACTCAATACCTTGAACTTTGGTGATTTGAGCATGAACATCTCTAGATGTTTTCCATGCCTTAATCACCTCCTATTCTCGTTCAAGCTGCTTCTTCAAGATCTCTTCTTTCTTCAAGGACTCAGTTAATTCATCCTTAGCAATTTTACACTCAATTCTCAATTTTTCAAATTCAATGAACTGAGACTCTAGCACATTATTCCTCTTACTTAAAAACAAATTGTTTTCTTTGATTTTAGCATTTTCCTTAGTAAGAGACTTAAGTGTAACACGCAAATGATATAATTTTTGTGGACATGTCATTTATTACATCATTACACTCAGCTTTAGATAAATATGCAAGATTAGTGGTGATTACCTGATTACTTGAAGAACTTGTCTCTGTTTCATCAGACTTGGCCATTAGGGCTAGATTGACATAGCTGGCATCCTCATCCAGACCATCTATTGCCCAGTCATTTTCTTGTTTAATGAAATCCCTTTCCTTTTGTTTGAGCAACTCAAAGTATTTCTGTTTATAATCCACAGGCTCAAACTTCTTTTTGCTGGAATCTGACCTTCTACACTCACTGGCAAAGTGCCCTGCTAAGCCACATTTGAAACATTTGAATTTTGATTTATTCACCATGTTTCTATTTGGCTTAGCTGCTCCAAAGTTCTTCTTGAACTTGAACTTGGAAAATCTTCTGGAAAGAAATGCAAGATGTTCATCAATATCCTCCATATCATCTTGGCTCAAAGAATCTTTATTTTCTGCTACCAGCCCCTTGCCCTTATTTTCACAGACCTTTGAAGTTGATTCAACAGCTTCCATCTTCATCTCCTTCTCTTTCTCTAACTCAGAAACTAGTGCAATGGATCCTCCTTTCTTCTTTCCTCTCTCCATCCTCTCATCTTGCTCTATTTCAAGCTCCTAAGTTTTCAGGATGCCATATAGTCTCTCCAAAGTAAACTCCTTGTAATCTTGAGAGTTTCTTAATGAAACTGTCATAGGTTTCCATTCCTTTGGAAGAGATCTAAGGAACTTAAGATTGGAGTCTTTTTTCTGATAGACCCTTCCATGCAACTTCAGAGCATTTAGTATCTTTTGAAATCTACTAAAAATATCAGTGAGAGACTCACTATCTTCACTATGAAAGTGCTCATATTGCTGAATTAGAAGCTGCATCTTATTTTCCCTGACTTGTTCAGTGCCATCACAGATAATCTATATTGTATCCCAAACTTCCTTGGCAGTTTTGCAATTGATGATGTTGTCAAACATGTCACCATCAACTCCATTGAACAGAATATTCATGGCCTTCTTATCCTTCCTGACTTGTTCAATATCAGGATCTGACCATTCATGCCTTGGCTTGGGAACTGATGGCTCATTTCCAGTTGCAGCTCTCATTGGTACATGAGGGCCTTTCTCTATGCAATCTACATAAGCCTTATCTTGAGAAAGTAAATGAAGATGTATTTTTACCTTCCAGTGATGGTAATTATCTTTGTCCAGAAAAGGAATCTTGACTCCAACATCCTTCTTGTTCATCTTGCTGTTTGTTGTGATCTTTAAGCTCTTTGTTCTTTAAGAGCTTGCTCTGATACCAATTGTTAGTCCCTAACAATGCAACAAGAATGGAATTTTTGAACCTTTTTCAAAAATATAAAATGTGCTATCTTAATAATATATAAGTGTTTGATTTGCAAAGTGCGGAATAAGAAGTTAGTAAAATCAAAACACTAGTAATTAAAAACACAAGTCTTTAAAAACTTTCTGGTGGATTTGAATGTATCCACCAGAGATATATATTATATCAAGAGAACTTTTTGTAGCAAGATTGGCTCACAACTATTTACAAATATGAACAACTAAGTTTACAGAGAAATGCTAAGGATGCAGCTTACAATTGTTTCTCTGAGATAATGTTCTTAGTCTTGTTCTTGTTGTTGTTCTATTTGCTACTTCTTGGTTTATATATCACCAAGATTACAAAGTAATAAGACAAGATAATAAAACAAAACCTATCAAGTCCAATACTATGCTGCTTCATTACTCTATTCCAGCATCTTTGAATATCTTCATAATAACATGGAAATGACAATGCTTCTTTGTTCTCTAAAATCCAGTTGAATAGGCTTCCACATTCCTTTTGCATACACTCGACGCATGTGACAGTGTTGTCACTGTCAACAGATATTTGAATTGATTATCCGTCGGGTACATGATCATCCGTCGGGTTGCCTTGTTGATCATCCGTCGAGTGGCATTGTTGTTTATCCGTCGGGTAGCTATCTGGCACTTGACTTCATTTCATTTATGCAGAATTACAAGACATCATCTATGTTCAATTAATCAACCTATTCTGCATATCTAATTGAAGTCAACATGACTTGAGTGCTACTACAGAATCTAAACAAGGTGTATGCAGAAATGTGCTACAGACTCATTATTTCACAAGCTACTCACTCGATGGATAATTAATCATCATCCATCGGGACTATATTGAGTCATTCGTCGGGACTATATTCCTTATCCGTCGAGTGCTACATTTTTCACTAAGTAAAATCTACTAAGGTGTTTTGTTAATCAAATCATCAAGTTCACAATATATCCACAACACATTTAAACTTCAACAACATAAATGAGCTTGTAAAGAAAGATCTTGTGAGAGGATTGCCAAAATCAGTATTTGCTCCTGATGGCCTTTGTGATTCATGTCAAAAGGCAAAACAAAGAAAATCTTCTTTCAAGAGCAAAACTGTGTCATCAATTCTTGAGCCGTATCACCTACTGCATGTTGATCTATTTGGTCCAGTCAATGTCATGTCTATTGCAAAGAAGAAATATGCTATGGTTATAGTGGATAAGTTCACAAGGTACACTTCGGTGTACTTCTTGCACAAGAAGAATGAAACTGCATTTACTCTAACTGATCATGTCAGACAGCTGGATAAGTTGGTCAAAGATTCTGTTAAAATTATAAGAAGTGATAATGGCACTGAGTTCAAGAATTCAATCATGGAAGAGTTCTGCAAAGAGCATGGAATTAAACAGGAATTTTCTGCACCTGGAACTCCACAGCAAAATGGAGTTGTAGAAAGAAAGAACAGGACTCTCATTAAAGTGCACGAACTATGCTTGATGAAGCAAAGCTGCCAACCTACTTTTGGGCTAAAGCTGTGCAGACTGCTTGTTTTACATAGAATGCAACACTCATAAACAAACATGGAAAAACACCATATGAGATGGTGAAGAAAAAGAAGCCAAATCTGAAATACTTTCATGTATTTGGTTGTAAGTGTTTTGTTCTTAAGACTCATCCTGAGCATCTGTCAAAATTTGATCTAAAAGCTGATAAAGGAATCTTTGTTGGATATCCACTTTCCACAAAAGCCATCAGAGTCTACAATTTAAGAACAAGGGTTGTCATGGAATCTATCAATGTATCTTTTGATGATAAGAAGATTACTGGACTTGAAGATTTCAATGATCACGATCAGCTGAGATTTGAAAATGAAGACTTAAATTCTGATTCTGTAAATTCTGATGACTTAAACTCTGAACCTATAAGTACTGATGTCACTGAATCTGTGGTAACAGCTCCAAAGGAAAATGCACCTGTCCAGGGGGAGCAAGCTGAAGATCCTACAACATCTTAAGACTCTCAAGAAGCATCAGAACCTGTCACTGGCTCTTTAAGTTTTGATTCATCTAGTTCTGCTGAGCTAAATTCTGATAATTCTCGAAGCTCTGATACTTCAAATCCTGAAGGATCCAAGTCAAACTCTGAAGTCTCAGAGAGCATAACTACAGGAGAGCATCAGAAAATGCTGATGGAGACAGCATGGATCATGAGGGAGGATCCAGTTCTAGAAGTCAACTTCAATCTGCAAGGAAGTGGACCAAATCACATACAACTGACTTAATTATTGGAGATCCTGAAGCAGGTGTCTGAACTAGAACTACAACATCAAATGAATGTCCCTATCATTCTTTTCTATCTCAGACTGAACCAAAGAAAGTGGAAGAAGCTCTTCAAGATGCTGATTGGGTGCAAGCAATGCAGGATTAGTTAAATGAATTTGAAAGAAATAAAGTCTGGACCCTAGTGCCAAGACCAAATAACAGATCAGTTGTTGGCACAAAATGGGTGTTCAAAAATAAAACTGATAGTGATGGCATAATTACAAGGAATAAAGCAAGATTGGTTGCTAAAGGCTACTCTCAACATGAGGGTATTGATTATGATGAAACATTTGCACCAGTTGCTGGATTAGAAGCCATAAGGATCTTTTTGGCTTATGCTGCTCACAAAAAGTTTAAAGTCTTTCAAATGGATGTAAAAAGTGCTTTTCTTAATGGAGAATTGGAAGAAAAGGTACAATTGATAAAATACTGTTCTACCTCAACCATGGAAAGGACTTACTTTTGGTACAGATATATGTTGATGATATCATATTTGGTTCTACAAATGCCAAACTCTGTGAGAGGTTTGCAAAGCTAATGCAGTCAAGATATCAAATGAGTATGATGGGAGAACTCAGCTATTTTCTGGGCCTTCAAGTCAAGCAAAATGAAGAAGGTACTTTTATTTGTCAATCCAAGTACACCAGAAATTTACTGAAGAAGTTTGGAATGCAAGATAGTTCAACAGCATCCACTCCCATGGCCACTGCAACCAAGTTAGAGAAAGATACTGGTTCATCAGTAGATATAACTAACTACAGAGGTATGATTGGCTCTTTACTATATTTAACTGCAAGTAGACCTGATATCATGTATGCTACCTGTCTTTGTGCAAGATTTCAGGCTGATCCAAGAGAACCTCACTTAATAGCTGTGAAAAGAATTTTCAAGTCCTTAAGGGTACAGCTGATCTGGGATTGTGGTATCCTAGAGAATCAGATTTTAAGCTAATAAGTTACTCAGATGCAGATTTTGCAGGATGCAAAATAGACAGGAAAAGCACTAGTGGAAGTTGCCAATTTCTTGGAGGCAGATTGGTTTCTTGGTTTAGCAAGAAACAGAAGTCAATTTCCACATCAACTGCAGAAGCAGAATATATTGCTATAGGAAGCTGTTGTGCACAGATTCTTTGGATGAAGAATCAGTTACTGGATTATGGGTTAGAATTTTCTAAGATCCCTATTTACTGTGATAATCAAAATGCTATTGCTATGATAGGTAATCCAGTTCAACACTCAATGACAAAGCACATCAGCATTAGGTACCATTTCATAAGGGAACATGTGATGGAAGGTACAATGGAATTGCATATTGTTTCAACAGATCAACAACTAGCATATATCTTCACCAAACCACTATGTGAAGCTACTTTTACAAGACTGGTAAATGAACTTGGAATGGTTTCAGGTTCATTCTCTAAATCTGCTTAGTTTTTGTTCTCATGCATCAGACTTTATGATCAGTGTTTACAGATTATCTTATCTTCATGAAATCTGTTATTTAATTGAAATTCATTAAATACTGATTGTTATCTGATGTGGATCTTTAGACTCTGATAGTGTTTTGAATATTCTGTGACTATTTAATCCAATGAGGATAACTGTGATAGATGCTGACCCAGTAGTCTTTAATATACTAGAGATCCCATGTTTCAAGTAGTTATTTATGTGGAAACTCATTAACACAAGCAAATTCTGATTTTGAGCTTAGTCAAGTTTACTTTGTGTATCTTATTACTAAGTCACAAACTAGATTCTTTCTTCTTATCTGTTAGATTCTGATGTCAGTAAATCTTAAGAATGAACTAAATGCTGATAAGCCTCACTTATCAAAAGAAAAGAAAATAAAAGTCAGGTACTCCTTTGAGATCTAGAGTAAATATGTGGAAGGGAAGACCCAAGTGCATTGCTGGTATTAAGTAATATGCAGTAGAAAAGCAAATAAATTTTCTTGGTGACTTTTCACATTCTCTGATTACTGGAGAAATACTATGACAACTGCATAAATTCTGATAAGCAGTCGTGACTCACTTACACTGAGAAGCCACTGTAAAAAGGAATTTCAAAAGAAGCATAAAATTAGCAAAAACAGTTGAGGTGGACTCTTGCATAAATTTGTTGTATAGTAGACTTCATGATTGATGACAGATTTTAAGCACTTTTCTGAGTTATGCCTTATTTCTAAGATGTACTGAAGTTTATCAGACTTTAATCTTTATCTGATATTCTGCTGAATGCACACACTTTCACTCCATATGAATAGTGAAAATTACTGTGGTGATTAAGTTGTTTTTGACAAACAGTTAAGTGTCATTTGCATAAATTCTGAGGAAAAGTTCTGATGGCAGTTCTGATGATTAAACTCTGAAGAAAACAAGTCAGTATTTGTATGAAGAATCACAGAAAAAGATATTCACTTTTTGAGTTCAGAAGCCATATTCTGATAACTGCTAAATTCGGATATAAGTTAAGTTCTGATATTAAATCCTGATGGAATCCTTGATGCTTACGTGGCATTATTCTTTACTTGACTTATTTGTGGTAAAAACTGAAACAGTCATATTTAAATCAGAATATATTTGGGTAAAATAAAAACAGTCATAATCATTAAGGGTTAGTTGTAAACGTGTTTGTCTTGAAAAACTGCATGGGCATAATAATTCTTGTTTATTTTACGTGCTCATTAACTCTTGCTTTAACTTTTTACTGACTGTTATTATTACACATCGGTCTAGGGAGTCGAGGCATCATTATTTTTACTCTAAATCGTTAAATAGTCCTCGCGTTCCTTGGTATTCCATTGGCTGTTTAAACCGACTTTTCATCCCAGCCAAATCATCTTCCACTTTCTCACAAACTCACTCTCTCTTTTAATTCTCTCATTTTTCTTCTCCATAAACAAAAATGGTTCTTTTCAACTTGTTCATGAACTATGAAACTTTTAATATAGAGTTGAGTTGTGATGACTAGCAACGGGAGTGGCATGTCACCGCCATTCCTGAAGAGCTCTGGAACTCTGTTCCACAAGAGGTTCACACAGACCTCTTGTTCTTTTCGATGGACTACCAGCTCCATCTTGATCGATTGGAAGAAGAAAGGAGACAAGCTCTCCTTCAGCAAGAACGGATCATCTGTCTTGCAGTGCTCTTTGTCAACAACAGGAGGAACTAGTCGTTAGGTATTCTTAGACTAGGACTAAGGCTGTTGATGTTAAGAATCTTAGAATAGGACTATCTTGTAATTTTTGCATGTAATCGATAAATTTCATGAAATGTACTCGTTTGATATATTAATGAAATTTCCTTTAATTGCAAGATTTAGTCTCTGTTTCTCAAATTATGTGACTGTGCATGTTTTAATTGCAATTTGTTAATCTTTACTTCATCTATTTTCAACTTTATCCATTGATGAATGTTTTGATGACAATTATGGTCAATAATAAATTTTGTTGATTTGAGGAAACAATTGAAGCATGGGTTCATGCATCACAACCTGTGAAAGTTGGAGCTGAGAATGTTACTTCTCAGAAAGAAACTGCAGCTCAAAGTTCTGATACTTTGAAAAAGAAATCTGTAAGTTCTGAAGCTGCTAAAGCAACTCCTTCATTGGCAAAGAGATTAAAGAAAATGAAGGCTAGGAGGTATTTGGCTAAGGCTCCATCAGAAGATACTGAAGAAGCTGAGGAAGGGGATCATGAATCTCTGATCTCACAAGAACCAATTGTTATTGAAGCCCTTCCAGCTCAAGCCAAAGACACTGCTACTGATACAATTGTAACCCCTCCTGTCTCTACTATTAAAGCTACAGATGATGCTAAAGAACAAATAGAAAATTCTGAAATAGATATTCATAATTTGAATATACCAAATGTTCTTTATATGGAAGCTCCATCTACAGAAGCTCAATAATTTTTAACTCATTTTCCAATTTTAAATGTTGAGATATCATCTACATCAATCACACCAGCTCTGGAGATAAATTCTGATGTTCAGAATTTAAATGAAGCTGTTCCTGAATCTCCAGTTGCTTCACACACTGTTGTGCTGTCAAAACATAATGAGTCTTCCTCAAGTTCTGAAGACAGTGATTCTGCTAAGACTCCAGTTCCTATACTAAGAAAGGAAGAATTGGGGAATAAATTTGTTGAAAAGGAAGCACCTATTCCTTGGGAGGATACTCACAGAGGTGTGGAGTGGACCAAGAAGTGGAATGACACTGATTTCATTCCAAGTTCTAACATTCTGACAGAGCATATTGCTAAAGCTGATGAGTTGCTCACAAATGTTGATTTAATGACACAACTCAAGATCACTGCTCTATCTACCAAACATCTTCAAGGTCTACATTCTTCTACTTATGAGAAGGTTGATACACTAAAGCAACATGCTGATAAGCTAGATCTACAGCTTAAGCTTGATAAGAATAGATATATCAGACCTACTCTTGAGAAAATTGAAGCCATTGAGAAGATTCAAGAGAAGCAACATGCCCAAATTGATGAGGTCCTGGCTAACCAAGTTTCTCAGAAAGCTCAATTGGAAGAAATCCAATCTTCAGTTGAACTTCTTCTTTCTCTCTTACTTCTTGATGATGCCAAAAAGGGGGAGAAGGTAGTTAAGTCCAAATGCTCACCTACTGAAATACTGAAGAGAAAGGATGATAAAGGTGATGACCAGGGAAACTCTGATAAGAGTAGAGGTCAAGGAAAAGTTCAAGGAAAATCTTCTACACAGAACAAGTCAAGTTCTGATGCTGTGAATTCTAAAAGTCTGAAGTCAAGTTCTGATAAACAAAGTATGATGCGAAGTTCTGATATTCTGATTCGGTCAGGATCTAAAGACTCCCAGAAGTTTTTACAAACTCTGAAGTTAAAGGGGAAGCAGACTACTGTTTATTACAAAAATCCTAAAATACAGACACTTAATGAGAAGATAACTAGAAGATTACTTCTGAAACAAAATTCAGGAATAGATTTGAAAACTCTTAAGGAGGAAGAAGCTAGATTTGCTGTTGAGAAGACAAATTTTAAATCTAAAGCTTCTGATACAAAGAAACCTTCAAGGACTAAGGAAAAAGGTATCGTGATCAAGGAAAAGTCAAATTCTGAGACTTCAAAGTCCAAGACTAGATCACAAACTGAAATTGATCCTAAGTCAAAAGTAAAAGAAAAGGTTGGTGAACCTTTAAAGATTGAGAAAAAGATAAGTTCTTCCATTCCAGTCTATCAAACTACAGTGCATGATGATGATTTGATAGAAGATGAAACTGTTCAAATTCTAAAGAAAAGAAAGATAATTGAAGAATCTAAAACAACCTCTAACACTGCTCAAGTTGTTCAGAATAAAGAACAACAAGCTACAGAAGAAACAACAATTCCGATCAAGTTAATTTGGAAAAGATGACAATTGCTGATAAGAAGAAGCTGTTATCGAGGAAAGCTACTCCAGTTGAACCAAAATCCAATCTCTTGATGAATCAACTCGCAACATTTGGATTGAGATCCAAGCAACCTAGAGATAAAGATGGATTAGGTTCTGATGAAGAGAAAATACAAACATGAGTAGAAGTTACTCTAAGAGATCCTTTCATGTTGACAGACAAACCATATGAACAAATCAAACAAAAGCACCTTGACAAGGTGTTGTCTGCTCAAATCTTGATAGATGCTCATGATAAGGAAACTCTAAAGGAGAAATTGATTTTATTTCTCTATGAAGGATTAACTTACAGACTAGCTGATACTGATGTATTAAAGAAGTCTGTCAGAGAACTTCAACATATTCACTATCTTCTGGAAGTAAAATCTGATGTTACAAGAAGATGGTCAGAATACATTTTGAAGGCTATAAGAAATCTATTAAAAATCTCTGGTACAAAGACTTCTCAGTATATACCAATAATTACCGAAGATAATGGAAGAGAAATTCCTATGCTGAAGAATTCTGCTAAGGTGGAAGTTATTCTGAAAGGAAGATGCTTATGTTATAATGAAAACTCTTTACATCCTAGAGTTATCAGACTGGGTGATGGACTTGAAAGAACATCAATTCAAGCTCTCAGAACAACCATTTATCAAATTGGTGATAGTAAAGATGAAGAACTGATGCAGGTCAAAGCACAGTTAGTTGAAATTCTGAGGAAAGCTGAAGACAAGCCGGTAAGAGATTTTGTTAAGAATCATTATGGATTCAAATTGATCCAGTGAAGTTGGTAAAGCTAAAAGGACTGTAAGTTGTAGTTAATAGCCTTACTAAACTCTTATTGCATTTGAACTTAAATGTTTTTGACATCATCAAATCTATTAACTTGTATATTTTGCATAATTTACAAGTTGGGGGAGATTGTTAGATATATTTGAGATGTCATGTCTAATATGTTTCATGTTGAGTTTTCAGAACTTAACAAACAGGAAATATTAGTACTTACTGGAATCAGTACTTACTGGAATTCAGAACTTAAGGATATCAGGACTTAGATTATCAGAAGATAATATCAGATGATGGATATCAGAACTTAAGTACTGGAGGACTAACAGTTAAGGAAGGAAGCTGATTTACAGGAAAGAAGATCGAGACTAATACAAAAAGAAGATATGCATGGAAAGAGTTAGAGGACTTAAAGACTTGTATAAGATATCTAATTGATATATTTTAGGAGATATAATTATATTCCATATCAATTAGAAGTTATCTTGTAACTGTGTACTATAAAAACACAGACATAGGTTTACACTATATGTGTTATCATTATCGAGAAGATCATACATTGTAACCTAGCAGCTCTCGTGATATTTGTTCATCACTGAGAGAGAACAATTCCATTGTAACAGAGTTTATTATTTTGAATATATCTATTTACTGTTACTTGTGTTCGAAATCGATTTGATTGTATTTTACACTGTATTCAACCCCCTTCTACAGTGTTGTGTGACCTAACAATCCACTAGGGCAACTTCCTCAATGATGACATTATCCTTTGAAATCAAGCCATATCCCACAGTATAACCCTTGCTGTCATCTCCAAAAGTGATACTTGGGCCAACTCTTTTCTTGAACTTAATGAGCAGGGTAGAATCTCCAGTCATGTGCCTTGAGCACCCACTATCCAAATACCAAAGATTCTTTCTGTTTCCCTGCACACAATAAAATTAAATCAAGTTGATTTTGGTACCCAAGTTTCCTTGGGTCCTATTTTGTTAGCCTTTTTCTTAGGTTTCTTAGGCTTGTCCTCATTTGACTTAGACATTTGAAGTTCATCTTTAGTCAATTGAGTAGAACCCTTAAAACCATTCATCATTGCAGAATTATCATGCACAGGCTGGTTAACATGGAAAGGCATATTCTGTGCAAACATAGTATGGATTTTGTGTAAATGGCATATTGGCAAACTGTGCATTCAAATTGTGTGCAGGCATAATATTCACAGGAATTGTAGGCATATTGGGAAATGAAGGAGGTGCAGACATGGAAGCAGGCATAACAAGTTTGCAATTAACAGACAAATGATTAACACTACCACACTTAACACATATTTTTATTGGTGCATATTTATCAGGTTTGTAATTGTTATGTTTGTTAATTCCTATTTTCCCATTTCTATTGTTTTTCCTTTTATACTCTTCTTTCACTTCAATTCTCTATAATCTGTCATTTAATTGCTTAATGGACAGATGCCCTACATTGACTCTTTTGTTCTGTTTCACTTGACTTGTTTCTCCTGGAACAAAGTTCTTAGAAACTGATCCATATTTTTCATTTAATTTAGCCAGCTTGGCTTTGCAGACTGGTTTACTTTCATTCAACGAATGTGGCTCATTGTCTTTCGACGGATAATCCTTGTGATTATTCGACGGATAATGTTAATCATCCGTCGAATCCACATCCGTTGAAAGTCCTTCAACCAAATTAGAATCAAGTTTTTCCTTGCTCTTTTTCCAGGCTGCATCACAGAAGGATTCGATACCTTAAACTTTAGTAATTTGAGCATGGACATCTCTAGATGATTTTCATGCCTTAATTACTTCCTGTTCTCATTCAAGCTGCTTTCTTAAAATATCATCTTTCTTTAAGGATTCAGTCAATTCATCTTTGGCAATCTTGCACTCTATTTTCAGTTTTTCAAACTCAACAAATTAAGTTTCTAACACAATATTTCTTTCACTTAAAAATAGATTGTTCTCTTTAAGTTTAGTGTTTTCTTTAGTGAGAGATTTGAGTGTAACACGCATATGATATAATTCAGTAAACATGTCATTTATGGCATCATTACACTCAACTTTAAATAAATGTGCTAGATTAGTGGTAATTACCTGATTACTTGATGAACTGACCTAAGTTTCATATGATTTGGCCATAAGTGCTAGATTGACATAGCTTGTATCTTCATCCTCTTCTAATTCATCTGCAGCCCAGTCATTTTCATTTGTGATGAAAGCTCTTTCTTTTTATTTGAGCAACTCAAAATATTTCTGTTTATAATCAACAGGCTCAAACTTCTTTTTGCCAAAGTCAGACTTTCTGCATTCACTTGCAAAATGACCTGCCAAGCCACACTTGAAACATTTGAATTTGGACTTATCAACCATGTTTCTGTTTGACTTGGCTGCTCCAAAATTCTTCTTGAATTTGAGCTTCGCAAAATCTCCTGGATAGAAAAGCAAGATGCTCATCTATGTCATCCATGTCATCTTGACTAAGATTGTCTTCATATTCAGCTACTAGCCCTTTTCCCTTGCCTTCACAAACTCTAGGGTTTGGTGCAGATTCAATAGATTCAACCTTTATCTCCTTCTACTTTCCTTGCTCAGCAATTAATGCAATGGAACCTCCTTTCTTTCTTCCTTTCTCCAACTTCTCATCTTTTTCTATTTCAAGTTCATAGGTCTTTAGAATCCCATACAATCTATCCAAGGTGAACTCCTTGTAATCTTGAGAATTTCTCAATGAGACTATCATAGGCTTCCATTCCTGTGGCAGAGATCTAAGGAATTTGAGGTTTGAGTCCTTTGTTTGATAGACCCTTCTATACAACTTTAGAGCATTCAGTAGTTTTTGAAATCTACTGAAAATATCAGTGAGTGACTCACTTTATTCACTATGGAAAAGCTCATATTGCTGAATCAAGAGTTGTATTTTATTTTCCCTTACCTGCTCAGTTACATGACAAATAACTTGTATTGTGTCCCATACCTCCTTAGCAGTTTTGCAGTTAATGATGTTACCAAACATGTCACCATCAACACCATTAAACAAAATGTTCATGGCCTTCTTATCCTTATGAACTAGTTCAATATCTGGATCAGACCATTTTGCTCTAGGCTTTGGGACATATGCTTCATTTCCTGTAGCAGCTCTTATAGGGACATGTGGACCTTTCTCAATACAGTCCACATATGCTTCATCTTGAGATAGGAGATGTAGGTGCATCTTCACCTTCCAATGGTGATAGTTGTCTTTGTCCAGAAATGGAATCTTTACTCCAACATCTCTTCTGCTCATCTTGTTAGTTGTTGTGATCTATAAATTATTTGTTCTTTAAGAGCTTGCTATAATACCAATTGTTATTCCCAAACAATCTAAACAAGAATTACAGAAGAGGGGTTAAATGTAATTCTGGCTTCTTTTAAATTTTAAGAACAGTTCTTCAATAAATATACACTACTAGAAAAACGTCAATAGACATCGGCTAAAAATCGATGTCTATGAATGCAAAAATCTGATGTCTTCGTGGGTGATGTTAAAGACCCCCCCATTTAACATCGGTTTTAAACTGATGTTAAATACAACATACAAGATCAGTTCTTTGTTTAAAACCGATTTCTATATCTTGATATTAAATTTCTCATGCATATCTAATCTTCATATATCATCAGAATATGATATTTTTATCAATTTAAATATATGTGAGCTAAGCAAAATCTTTCAATTTAACCAATAAACTGATGTTACTAGTACCGGTAACAACAGTTTTCATCAAAAACTGATGTTAACAATACCTTTGACATCGGTTCTTAATTGGTAACCGATGTCTATTTGTAATAAACTGATGTCTATAATACTTAATAACATCAGTTTTTTGTTTTAAGATTTTTGTTATTGTAGTATTTAACATCAGTTTTTACTGATGTTAATGGTCCACTAGAACTGATGTATTAAGCTTTGACAGACATCATTTTCCATTGTAATGATGTTTGTACCTGTTTTATTAATGTATATTTTAAAACTATAGATTCCAAAAATAAATGAAGTACCAAAACCAATTGCTATATAATACCAGTCATCTATAAATCTAACAATCAATATTCAAACATCAGGTACAACAGATTCATCTAATCCAAATATCAAGTACTACACATATCCATTCATATATTCTACTACTGTCTATACAAAGAATTTGACTTGGTACCGACAATAGCATGTAAAATATCATTTGAGGAACGCCCTCGTTCTTCTGCATCTTCCCACTCCTTAGTAAAGCTCATGTAGCCTCGTCCTGTATGATGACAATAAGCATATGTATCTTTGAGCGTTTTCTTGAATAAATGACTTCCTGTAGTGCAAGATGACGCTATTATATCGATACCGGACCTCATCCTCTACAGAAGAATCCTGTTGTCCCATTCTATCTATCTGCGAGTGATACACGCAAGGTAAATGCATGAACTTGTGATTTATTAATGATTTAAAATTTCAAGAGACTTCCAAATATTGTAATATAATTGTTAGGAATATGTGTATTAGTTTGATGATAAGTTATACAAAACACTTAAGTAGTAATCTAGTGTTTGTAGCCTCAACGGATAAGACCATCTTGGCTATCCATTGAAGGAGTAGCTTTACTTAGCAATAAGTTTAGTATTGTAGCACATTTAATTCTCTGGATTCAAGTTGTAATTCTTAGATGTTGTAGGAAATTATCAGTCCTGTTGACTACTAGTGGATATGCAAATAGGAGGGTTAATTGTAAATATTTCATGCCTTGTAATTTTGTATAAGTGAAGAAGTATCAACTAATATTGAAGACCTTCAACGGATAAGAAACAAAGCTTCAACCGATGTCTCTAAAGCTTCAACGGATAATATCCATCAACGGATAAGTGCTTCAACGGATAAAGACTTCAACTGCTAATGCATCAACGGATGAAAGCTTCAACAGATGCTTAGTTCATTAGCAGTTGATAGTGACAATTCATAAGCTGACATAGGCACATTGGTTGACAGAGACAAACTAGAATGTGGAAGCCTCTAGGAGGAATCAAGAAAATGCAGCATTTCCATTCTGGTGTAAACAAAGAAGTATTCAAAGATTAACAGCTAAGCCTAAATTGCATTGGATAGAGAAATGAAGAAGAAACATGTGAAGAGCCTTTTTAATTGTATTTTACAGTTTTGTCTTCACTTGTAAACTTGGTCATATATAAACCAAGTAGCAGCTAGTAATTAGATGTGAATTTTCCAGAGCTGTTTAAAAAAATCCAGAGAGAAAATCATCTAGTTTGTACTAGGAAGCAGCTGTGATTTAATTCCTTGAATCACAGATTTTCTGAAATAACACATTTCTGGTGGAACAACAAATCCACCAGAAAAGTTTTTAAGTTCTTTGTGTTCTATACATTTGTGTTTGAATATATATTTCTGTCTGTATTAGCTTCAAGCCATTCACACACATTTGCTCACTAAAACACTTAGCCTTAGAAACTACTCAAAACTTGAAAAAGTTTTGAGATTTAATTCAACCCCCCTTCTGTAAATCTCATTGTTAGTCCACTGGGAATAACAATTGGTATCAGAGCAAGCTCTTAACATACAAAGAGTTTAAAGATCTATTCTGCTAACATTATGAGTAAGAAGGATATTGGTGTAAAGATTCCAATCTTGGAAAGAGATAACTATCATCACTGGAAAGTGAAGATGCATTTACATCTTCTCTCTCAAGTTGAAAGCTACATCAACTGTATTGAAAATGGTCCTCACATCCCTCACAAGGTGGCCACAGCTGCTACTGCAACAGTTGCTGTTGGACAGTCTATTCCCAAGCCAAAAGCAGAATGGACTGTTGAAGATATTGAAGAGGTTCACAAGGACAAGAAAGCCATGAACATTCTGTTTAATGGCTTAGATCAAGATATGTTTGACAATGTCATTAACAGCCAAACTGCTAAGGAAATTTGGGATACTGTGCAGCTTATCTGTGAAGGCACTGAGCAAGTTAGAGAAAACAAAATGCAGCTTCTCATTCAATAGTATGAATATTTTCATTCTGAAGAAGGAGAATCATTGAATGATACCTTCAACAGATTTCAGAAACTATTGAATGGATTGAAGTTGTATGGAAGAGTGTACCAAGTTAAGGACTCCAATTTAAAATTTCTAAGGTCTCTACCAAAGGAATGGAAGCCTATGACTGCTTCTCTAAGAAATTTTTTAAGATTATAAGGACTTCACACTTGAAAGATTATATGGAATTTTGAAGACATATGAACTTCAGATGGAGCAAGATGAGCTGTTGGAAAAGGGGAAGAGAAAAGGAGGACCAGTTGTACTTATAGCTGACAGTGAGAAGGTTGAAACCAGGAATGAGGAGAAGACAATGCCAAGTCTCAAAATTGGCACAAGCAAATCAGAATCAAGCAAGGGTAAAGAGCAAGTAGCTGAGGATGAAAACAAATCCAGTCAGGATGACTCTGATGATGTTGATGAACATCTGGCTTTTCTATCCAGGAGGTTTGCAAAGATGAAGTTCAGGAAAAATACAAAATTCACTAAGTCAAACAAAAACATGGTGGACAAATCCAAGTTCAAATGTTATAACTGTGGCATTAGTGGACACTTTGCAAGTGAGTGTAGGAAGCCAACCTCTGATAAGAAGAAATTTGAGCAAGTTGATTACAAAAAGAAGTATTTTGATTTGCTCAAACAAAAGGAAAGAGCTTTTCTCACTCAAGATGATTGGGCAGCAGATGGAGTCAATGAAGATGATGATATGGAATATGTCAACCTAGCCCTGATGGCTAATTCTAATGAAAATGAAACTAGTTAATCAAGCAACCAGGTAATTACTACTGATCTCTCTCAGCTTTCTAAAAATGAATGCAATGAAGCCATAAATGATATGTCCAATGAATTATATCATTTGCGAGTTTCCCTTAAATCACTAGTCAAGGAAAACACTAGGATCAAAGAGAATAATGTGTTTTTAAGTGATAGGAATGCTGTGTTAGAGGATCAGGTAATTGAGCTTGAAAAGATTAAACTTAAATGCTTGACTGTTGAGAGTGAACTAGAAGAAGCTGTTAAGAAAGTAGAAATTCTTTCTAAATAGTTAGAAAGTGGGCAAGAGGTAATCAAGGCCTGGAAAACATCTAGGGATGTTAGTGTTCAGATTGCCAAGGTTCAGGGAATTGAATCATTCTGTGAGGATGCCTGGAAGAAAAACAAAAAGGAGTTGGAATTAATTGATGGATTGTCAATGAATGTGGAATCAACGGATGATGAAAGTTATCCGTTGAAGGAAGAAAAGGAGCATCCGTTGAAGGCTCATCAATTAAAACAGGCAAGTAATTTCAAAAATAAAAATCTCAATAAGAAGGATGGTTCAACTCTCAAGAACTTTGTCAAAGAAGGAGCTAGCACATCCAAAGATGCCAGTAAGGTGAATATAGGACACATGACTTTAGATCAGCTGAAAAATAGGTTTAAGTTGGTTGAGGATAAGAAGGAAACTAAAAGAAAATCTAAAAGAAATGGGAAGGTAGGGATTAATAAACATAACAATTACACACCTGATAGGTATGCTCCTAGAAAAAGCTGTGTGTATTATAAAAGTGTTAATCACCTGTCTGATAATTGCAAATCTGTTAAAAATGCTCCCATGCCTTCAAATCCCTCCATGCCTAACATGTCTATGTCACCTCTGCATGCTATGCCTGTTATGTCTCATCAGAATCCCCATGCACATTTTGCAAACAAGCCATATATTAATAATCCTTATTTTACTGCATTTAGTATGTCTCATGTTACAACCGGCATTTTTGTGTAATATTAATTGTGCATTTGGTGTAATTATAAAGCCGAATGCCAATATATTTAACTATTGTATGCTTGTGTGAATGAGAATTTCCGCGTCTTAAATTTTCATTATGTGGTATATGATTTTTCAAAGCAAAAGTTTATTTATTTCTTTTATTTTTGATTTATAAGGAATATTTTAAACTTTGAGTAAATTTCTTTTTAAAAGTTATTTTGCTCACAAAATTCAAAAGTGGTTTTATAAAATTTCCAAAAATCCAAGTTATTTTATGGTATAAATTTTATAATTTTTGAACTTGTGTTTTATTTTATAAAAATAAATCTTTATAAATGTTAATTGTTATAATTATCAAATTACATAGTTATCCTTGCATGCAAATCCCTTCTATTCAATCCAAAAGGGCTAAAGAGTCAATAACCACCCCACTAACTCTTATTTCCTAAGCCAAATACCTTCTTTACCCTTGCATGCAAATTGAACCAAGTTCAAGTGGAAGGCTAATCATGTCAATTATTAATTCCACTCACTTTTGGCAACACAAAAATCATAAAACAAGCAAAGACATGATCATTCACTCCACTCACCACCACACTTTCTCCTCCCTCCCTCCTCCCTCTCTCACTCTCGGCCCTCCTCCTTCACTCTCGGCTTTTAGCCGAAACCCCCCTCCCCATTTTTTTTTTCTTCAATCCTCAACCAAGCTTCCACTCTCTATACAAGTAAATGTTACTTCCCATACCATGATCACTCATATTTCAAAGAGTTTTGAGTAGAAAGTTTAAGTTTAAAGGTTGCATGTAAAGGTTTTAGTTGGAACTCAAAGTACAATCTTGATTCTTATGGATTTAAGGTTGTTTTTGAGAGGACTACAAGGAATGGAGAAGTGCCAAGTCTTGAGGGGAAACTCTTGATGATTAAATGGCCATTCCCTTCCATTTCATTTGGCCATGACCATATGGGAGCCGAATGAATGGTCCTTAAGACTATTCTTGTTGCTTAATTCGATTTTTGCATGTTTATGTGATAATGACTTGAATTTTATGGTGAATATTTGATAAAACTCTTTGCATGCTAAGTGATCATCTAGGTATATCTTATGCTAGGCTTGTATGTCAATTTTATGATAGAATATATGTAGAAAATATGTTGTTTTGGTTTGCAAAACCCGAAGACATGCATGCATGTGGATTTCTCTTAGAATGTTATAAGATTTTGATCATTTGAAAAGATTTTGTTAGTGAGCTTCAATCTCAGTAGAAATAAGGTGTTAATATTGATTAATGCTCCTTGATGCATGGTAATAATTCGTGGTTATCTTTTATAAAAATGTATATCTTGTTGTTTCAAAAAACTTGATGATTTGTGAGTTGAGAAGTGTAGTTTCTTTTGTTTTGCCATAATTGCACCTTAGGTAAAGGATGATCTCCACCCAAAGTTATTTTGAGAATAAGGGAGTTAGTTCAGTAGATTGCCATGTTTAAGTCTTGGTTTGAGTATTGGGTTGTTGGTAGTTGAGTTTGTCAAGTCAAGACTTTGGAGAAAGGAGAGTTATAGTTTCTGCAGAAAATCAGTTTAGTACCCTGAGGTTTAGAGTGAGTTTTGACCATGTAATTAATGTGCACTTTGAGGCCCAATCCACCAGAAGTTAGTATTGGGAGTATATAAAAGGTTTTAGGTATTGGTAGGAGGTTTGCATGTCATTTTGTTAGGTGCACAAGTAGAATAACAAAATCTGTCCAGCAGGGGACAGTTTTGTTGCAACTTAGTAATAGGGAGATTTGACCATGTCATGGGTAGGCCCTCATTAGGCCCTGTTGGGCCTTAGTTAGAGGGAGTGTCAGAGAAGTTTTTCCAACCATAGTTCATAGGATATGAGTTAGAACCATGTGTCACAAGTTAGTTCAAGTCAGAGCGTTTTCTGCCCAGAAAAACAGGGGAACCTTGGACTTTTAGCTTAGGCCCAAGAAGGCCCAAGCCAGGCCCTTGAGCAACATCAAGTTTGTGAGATGCCCTTAGGTCAGGAGAGTCTTGTGTAAAAATTTTGAAGGAAAACTTGTAGTTTAAGAGTGTCCAATGCACTCAAGAAACTATAGTTGTCATTCTGAAATTTGCACCAGTGAGTACTTTCACTTATCACATAGTTTTAGAACACTTAGGAGTGAGTATTAGGTCGACCACCATAGTTGTAAGATAGTATAAGGTCGAAGAATAAAAGGCACAAGTGAGGGTCAATAGGTTTTGGATAGTTTAGTAAAGGCACATCGAGTTAGGAAGCCAAAATTAGAAGACTTTGTCTAGTTTAGCGACCAAGTGACTTAAGTTGTGAGTCGAGATCATCCAAGCCTAGTGTTGCATAATGGTATATATGGTGTTATTTGGTATTAATATATGATATGTGATTATGTGACTATGTGTGAACATTTGTAATTTAAAAGTGAATATAAAATTAAGTGCATATAGGCCTAAGTGCCATCCGTGTTAAATTTCGGGTTGTAAATAGGTTAAGTTGGTGAGAATATATTATAATGAGGATTATTATTATTATTGTAGGATCTCGAGTCGAGGGAAAACTTGCCATAAAGGTCGAGTGAAGCTCCAATTGTTGCTCCTACCAGTCAGACCAGACCAGCCTTTCTCAAGGCAAATGATTCAACCTGTCTTTCGAATTCACTGTAAATAGTTCATATATATCGATGCAATTATCCTGAGTTATTTTGATATATTTAAATCAAGCGTATCATTTGTTTATCTTTGAGTTATATAGAGATGCCATGAACCCTCGAGTACGTATTGCAAGTAGTTCAAAAGTCTTTTCATGATAGTTGAATGCCATGATAAAATAAAGAGTTGTTATATTACTTGATTGATCCTCTTGATTAAAATGCTGATGATTCCTAAGTATTGATATCTCATCCTGATACCTGAATCCCTATAAAAACTTACCTTGAATCCTGAAAGCCAGATATTTATCAAAGTGATTCCTCATTGATTGATACCCCTCTTTCTTATCCTAAAGCTTGACAATTCTGATATATCCTGAGCTAAAGATCATTTCTTCATACCTTAACACCATTAGTATTCATGAAGCTTATCTTATTGATGATCCAACACCCGTACCTTGACGAGAAACCATTGCTTAAGCCCAGTTTGGCATTACCCCTTCATATTATCCATTAGCCTCACTAAATTTCCTTGTCCAAGTTTCTACATATGAAAACCTTTTAGTTACCCTAATAGAGTAAAGTTTTGTGAATCATGGCCCTGAGATTTAGTACCATATTTCCCGTGTTTCGAGTTGATCTATAATCCCTTGATAAAAATGTTTACTGTTAAAAGAGATTTTGTTATAATTCGGCATCAGTTTTTGAAATAAATAAAATGTGGGTTTTCAGTCCCAAAGGGGGATAAATGTTTTCTTTGAATAGTGGATCTGGATTGAGACGCGAGTCCTTTCCACACTTATATTAGGCTTAAAAGTTGCATAGGGATTCCCATTAATGTTTTAGAACCCAGCGAGGTTCGGGATTACTTCGCGGCTGTTCACCGACTGTAATCCATAGCGTCATAAAATGATTTTGATTAAGACATGATTTTAAAATTGTTTTGATACAAGAAAAATGATGCCATCACACATAGTTTTATCTCTCGTTATCATTGGTTATGTCTTTCCATTATCATTCTTTAAAGTATATCTCGATTTATGTTTTGTATCGTACTGTTAGCACTTGTTGAGCATTTGGCTCACTCCTTACTTTACCCTGATATTACAGCTAGCAGCTATGGTTAGATTCAAGCAGACTGCCCGTAAGACCTGTGATGCTGATGCTTATGTTCGAGCTCAGGTAGAATAAGTGATAGTAGTTTGTGTGAGGAATCGGTATTTAAAATTAGATGTAATAGTTGGTAGTGTTGGGCTGTTCCAAACCCTAAACTGTAAGATCTTGGATTTGGTTGTGTTATTTCTGTTAAAATTTTGAAATAGCTATATTTAATTTGCTGTTTAAGTTGGGGGCGTGACAGGTTTTGGTATCAGAGCCACGGTTTAGAGTCCCTGGACAGCCCAAATAGGTTATGGGATATGTGTGTAGGTTATAGATAATATGCGAGAGAGTAGGTTAAGTAAATTTATTATTAATACTCCTCTTATTGGTTGTCAGCAAAGGGCGCATTCCTCGTCATCCTCTGGGTCAGACGACACTATTACTTTCACTGTGTATGCTGAGTTGAGGCGCGAGTTCGACATGCTTCAGGGCAAGTACGACCGACTGAAGAACGTGTATCCGGACAGCCGAAACTACAAAGGGAAGCCCAAGGAGCAGATGACTACGAGACTTGAGACCTTGGTTCAGTATGTCAATACTAAGCTTGAGGAGATGCCAGCGCACCGGGACCGCACCAGCCATTATGTCATTCAGATGGTGGCGGATGAGCTCCAGAGCATTGTGAAGACGCTTCGAGAGGAAAAGACTACCAAGCCCCGTTCAGATGGAGTGGAGCCTTAGTTCTTTCCGTTTACCTTTCATGTTGTTGTACTATCAGACTCTGTGGAATCCCCAGTTATTTCCGTTGTTTCCTTTAAATAAGCCTGTTATTCCAAGAATCAGACTTTGTCCTAATCCTATGTATTGTGACCTTTAAAATTTCAATAATTATGTTCTATTGTTCCATTTGCTCTCACTGTTAGTTTACGTTTTTATATGCATCACCATATCTGCTTAATTTGGAAACTTGACCCCATATGTAAACAAGAATGCCATGCGATACCCTCAAATCATTTTATCATTCATATCTGTTTTAACATAACTCTTATTTCAAGATCATGCCTCCCAAAAAGAAGAACCCAACAACCACATCCACCACAGACTCAAACATTCTTCGACTACTGGAAACTTTGCAACAGCAAACCAATGCTATAGCTCAACAACAACTAACTCTTCAACAGCGAATTGAAAACTAAGATAACCGTGAACCACACCAACCACCTGAACCACCAGTACCACCTAGACAAGTTGTCACTTTTAAGGCTTTTCAGAACGTGAACCCATCTGCATTTCATGATACCACTGATCCAGTGATAGCTAACACATGGATCAAGGAGATGGAAAGGGCTTTTGAGTTGGTACAGTTAGGAGACGATCAGAAGACGCCGTATGCTACTTACTTCTTGAAGGGTGAAGTCATCTATTGGTGGGAATCAGTAAAAGCTATGGAAGTCACTCAACAGGTTTCTTGGGAGAGATTTAAGAAATTATTTCTGGACAAGTATTACCCTAAGTACATGCAGAATCAGATGGAACTTAAATTTCTTGAGTTGAAGCAAGGGAACATGACTGTACTGGAGTATGAGAAGAAGTTTACTGAGTTGTCAAGGTTTGTGACGAAGTATACCAGCACTGAGGAGGAAAAAGCAAAGAAATTTCAACAAGGATTGAAGCCTTGGATCAGAGATAGAGTGGCTATGTTTGAGCTTGAAACTTACGCGGGAGTAGTACAGAAAGCTGCTCTGATTGAGAATAATGGGACGCAGTCAAGGAAGAAAAGGGATAACAAGAAGAGGAAGGTTCCATTTTATGGAGAAAAGTCTGAAGTGCGAAGTTCACAAGATCAGAATGTAAAGAGGATCGGATTCTAGAAGGGCGGAAATTTTCAAAAAAAAGGAAATTTGGGTAAAAGGCAAGAATCGAAGGGGAACAATCAGGAAAGCCAAGGGCAAGTTGGAGAAAACAGGTTCCAGAGACCGAAATGCAAGCACTGTGGAAGAAGGCACCCTGGATTATGTAATAAGCTGAGCATGACATGTTATAGGTGCAATCAGAAGGGACATTTGGCAAATGAGTGCAAGATGCCGAAGCCAGGAGTTACGTGTTACAAGTGTGGGAAGGCTGGACACATGGCTAGGGAGTGCAAGGCAACCGGACCAGTCAAAGCTTTAATGAACGTGGCAAGTACCAGTGCAAGCGTGCCAGCTGAGGTATTGGCATTACCTCCACCACCTACACCAACCCCGCAAGCAACAGCAAGGACATTTGATCTGAAGATGAAGGATGCTGTTCAGAATTCGGAGGTGATAGCAGGTACACTTTTACTCAATAATGTCAAAGCTAAAGTATTAATTGATTCAGGAGCAACAAGATCTTTCATATCAGAATCTTTTGTTGATAAGCTTCAATGTGATAAATTGATTATGAGCGAGGTAGTAAATATGGTAATTGTGAACCAAGAAAAGATTCCTGTGAATCAATTTTGTCCAAAGTGTGAGATTGATATTTCGGGGTATAAGTTTTTAGCCGACTTGATACTCTTCAAGTTGGGAGAGTTTGATATAATTTTAGGAATGGATTGGTTAGGGGAAAATAGCGCTCAGATTAATTGTAAGACCAAGAAGGTGTATTTAAAGACGAAGAATGGAAAGAAGGTAGTATTCAAGGGGTAGAGACAAGAGCAACTATTTCTTACAATTGTTCAGGCCAAGAAGCTACTTAGAAAAGGTTGTGAGTCGTTCCTAGCGTATGTAGTGGATTCAGAAAAAGGCAACCCTAGCTTAGAAGATATTCCTGTAGTTAACGAGTTTCCCGATGTATTTCCCGACGAACTACCAGGCTTACCACCAGATCGACAAATCGAGTTCGAGATCAACCTTGCTCCAGGCACGGAACCAGTTTCAAAGGCCCCATATAGGATGGCACCAGCAGAAATGAAAGAGTTGGCGAGCCAGCTACAAGAATTGTTGGATAAGGGAGTGATACGGCCAAGTACGTCACCATGGGGAGCACCTGTTCTGTTTGTAAAGAAGAAAGATGGGAGTATGCGACTATGCATAGATTATCGGTTGTTGAATAAGGCAACGATCAAGAACCGCTACCCGCTACCAAGAATAGATGACCTTTTTGACCAGTTGAAGGGAGCAAAATGCTTTTCGAAGATTGATTTGAGATCGGGATACCATCAATTAAAGATCAAGGAAGAAGATTTTCCCAAGACCGCATTTAGGACCAGATATGGGCATTATGAATTCCTAGTAATGCCGTTTGGATTGACCAACGCTCCGGCCGTATTTATGGATCTGATGAATCGGGTATTTAAGAAGTATTTGGACAAATTTGTCGTGGTATTCATTGATGACATCCTTATTTATTCTAAGTCGGAAGAAGAACATAAGCAGCACCTCTGGATAGCATTGGAAATACTTCGTCAAGAGAAGTTGTATGCCAAGTTTACCAAATGCGAGCTTTGGTTAAAAGAAGTTCAATTTTTGGGGCATGTCATTGGAAATGAAGGAGTTAAAGTGGATCCGGCAAAGATTGAGGCAGTTATGAGTTGGGAGAGGCCAAAGACTCCTACGGAAGTGCGAAGTTTTCTAGGATTGGCAGGATACTACAGAAGGTTTGTCAAGGATTTTTCGAAAATCGCCACGCCATTGACCAAGTTAACCAGAAAGAATCAAAAGTTTGAATGGAGTGCAGAATGTGAGGATAGCTTTTAAGAGTTGAAGCAGAAATTGGTAACAGCTCCGGTGTTAGTACTTCCAGACGATCAAGGGAACTTTGTAATATTCAGCGACGCTTCACATAAGGGTTTGGGTTGTGTGTTGATGCAACACAGTAAAGTGATCGCATATGCATCAAGACAGTTGAAACCGCATGAGTTAAAGTACCCGACGCATGACTTGGAACTAGCCGCCATAGTGTTCGCACTTAAGATTTGGAGACATTACCTCTACGGAGAGAAGTGTGAAATCTACACGGATCACAGGAGTTTAAAGTACATTTTTACTCAGAAAGAGCTCAATATGAGGTAGAGGAGATGGCTGGAATTGATCAAGAACTATGACTGTTCGATAAATTACCATCCTGGAAAGGCGAATGTTGTGGCCGATGCTCTGAGTAGGAAGGAGAGATTGAATAAGATGACAACACCAAAGGAGTTATCTGAAGAAATCAAGAAATTTGAACTGGAACTTTATGATTGTGGAAAAGTTGAGGAAGTTTGTCGCGCAATGACTTTTCAGCCAACACTAGTGGAAAAGATAAAGAAATGTTAAGAAGAAGTAATGGAGAAAGAGAAGAATCAGTTATCTGGAGAGGAGATTAATACTCAAAGGGATGAGCAAGGGATACTAAGGTTCTTTTCCAGAATATGGATTCCTCATGTACCTGAATTAAAGAATGAGATCCTCCATGAAGGCCATAATTCGAAATTTTCAATCCACCCGGGAAGTACCAAGATGTATCGAGACTTAAAGAAGAACTTTTTGTGGCCAAATATGAAGCGAGACGAGGCAGAATGGGTTGCAAAGTGTTATACTTGTCAGAAAGTGAAGGCAAAACATCAACGACCGAGCGGATTAATTCAGCCCCTGAAGATTCCAGAATGGAAGTGGGAAAATATTGCTATGGACTTTATAGTGGGACTACCGCGAACGAAATCCGGGCATGACGTAATATGGGTTATAGTTGTTCGCCTTACGAAGTCAGCGCATTTCCTTCCAATTAACGAGAAGTCGTCACTGGACAAGTTGGTTCATCTATATGTGCGTGAAATCGTACTGAGGCATGGAGTACCCGTATCAATTGTTTCAGACAGGGATCCCCGATTTAACTCGAGATTCTGGAAGCAATTTCAGGAATGTCTTGGCACGAAATTGAATATGAGCACGGCGTACCACCCGCAGACTGATGGACAAAGCGAAAGGACAATCCAAACAATTGAAGACATGTTGCGCAGTTGTGCAATCGATTTTGCAGGAAGCTGGGACGATCACTTGCCGTTGATTGAATTCTCTTACAACAACAGCTATCACTCCAGTATCGGCATGCCACCATACGAAGCTTTGTACGGGCGAAAATGTAGATCACCAACAAGTTGGGATGAAGTAGGAGAAGGAAGAATTCTCGGCTCGGAATTGGTACAACAGTTGCATGACTCAGTCAAGTTAATTCAGAAAAGGTTGCTTGCTACTCAAGATAGACAGAGGAAGTATGCGGATCCAGCGCGTAAGGATGTTCAATTCCAAATTGGCGAAGCTGTTTTGTTGAAGGTGTCACCTAGAAAAGGATTGATGAGATTTGGAAAGAAAGGGAAGTTAACACCTAGATATATAGGTCCTTTTGAAATTTTGAATCAAGTAGGGAAGGTGGCCTACGAGTTGGCCTTACCACCTCAGTATCAGCATGTGCATAATGTGTTCCATGTGTCGTTGCTTAAGAAGTATAATCCTGACGCTAGCCATATAATAGAATATGAACCTGTAGAAATTCAGGCAGACCTGTCATTTGTGGAGCAACCGGTTAAAATACTCGACTGGCAAGAGAAGAGCCTTAGAAATAAGTCAGTAAAGCTAGTGAAAGTACTTTGGAGGAACCCTAAGGTCGAAAAATCGACTTGGGAGTGAGAGTCTGATATGCGTTCCCGGTATCCTCATCTGTTCTCTTAGATTCTGGGGACAGAATCCCTTAAGGGGGAGAGGATGTTACAACTGGCATTTTTGTGTAATATTAATTGTGAATTTGGTGTAATTATAAAGCCGAATGCCAATATATTCAACTATTGTATGCTTGTGTGAATGAGAATTTCCGCGTCTTAAATTTTCATTATGCGGTATATGATTTTTCAAAGCAAAAGTTTATTTATTTCTTTTATTTTTGATTTATAAGGAATATTTTAAACCTTGAGTAAATTTCTTTTTAAAAGTTATTTTGCTCACAAAATTCAAAAGTGGTTTTATAAAATTTCCAAAAATCCAAGTTATTTTATGGTATAAATTTTATAATTTTTGAACTTGTGTTTTATTTTATAAAAATAAATCTTTATAAATGTTAATTGTTATAATTAGCAAATTACATAGTTATCCTTGCATGCAAATCCCTTCTATTCAATCCAAAAGGGTTAAAGAGTCAATAACCACCCCACTAACTCTTATTTCCTAAGCCAAATTTTACCCTTGCATGCAAATTGAACCAAGTTCAAGTGGAAGGCTAATCATGTCAATTCTTAATTCCACTCACTTTTGGCAACACAAAAACCATAAACAAGCAAAGACATGATCATTCACTCCACTCACCACCACACTTTCTCGTCCCTCCCTCCTCCCTCTCTCACTCTCGGCCCTCCTCCCCCTTCACTCTCGGCTTTTAGCCGAAACCCCCCTCCCCATTTTTTTTCTTCAATCCTCAACCAAGCTTCCACTCTCTATACAAGTAAATATTAATTCCCATACCATGATCACTCATATTTCAAAGAGTTTTGAGTAGAAAGTTTAAGTTTAAATGTTGCATGTAAAGGTTTTAGTTGGAACTCAAAGTACAATCTTGATTCTTATGGATTTAAGGTTGTTTTTGAGAGGACTACAAGGAATGGAGAAGTGCCAAGTCTTGAGGGGAAACTCTTGATGATTAAATGGCCATTCCCTTCCATTTCATTCGGCCATGACCATATGGGAACCGAATGAATGGTCCTTAAGACTATTCTTGTTGCTTAATTCGATTTTTGCATGTTTATGTGATAATGGCTTGAATTTTATGGTGAATATTTGATAAAACTCTTTGCATGCTAAGTGATCATCTAGGTATATCTTATTCTAGGCTTGCATGTCAATTTTATGATAGAATATATGTAGAAAATATGTTGTTTTGGTTTGCAAAACCTGAAGACATGCATGCATGTGGATTTCTCTTAGAATATTATAAGATTTTGATCATTTGGAAAGATTTTGTTAGTGAGCTTCAATCTCAGTAGAAATAAGGTTTTAATATTGATTAATGCTCCTTGATGCATTGTAATAATTCGTGGTTATCTTTTATAAAAATGTATATCTTGTTGTTTCAAAAAACTTGATGATTTGTGAGTTGAGAAGTATAGTTTCTTTTGTTTTGCCATAATTGCACCTTAGGTAAAGGATGATCTCCACCCAAAGTTATTTTGAGAATAAGGGAGTTAGTTCAGTAGATTTCCATGTTTAAGTCTTGGTTTGAGTATTGGGTTGTTGGTAGTTGAGTTTGTCAAGTCAAGACTTTGGAGAAAGGAGAGTTATAGTTTCTGCAGAAAATCAGTTTAGTACCCTGAGGTTTAGAGTGAGTTTTGACCATGTCATTAATGTGCACTTTGAGGCCCAAGCCACCAGAAGTTAGTATTGGGAGTATATAAAAGGTTTTAGGTGTTGGTTGGAGGTTTGCATGTCATTTTGTTAGGTGCTCAAGTAGAATAACAAAATCTGTCCAGCAGGGGACAGTTTTGTTGCAACTTAGAAATAGGGAGATTTGACCATGTCATGGGTAGGCCATCATTAGGCCCTGTTGGGACTTAGTTAGAGGGAGTGTCAGAGAAGTTTATCCAACCATAGTTCATAGGATATGAGTTAGAACCATGTGTCACAAGTTAGTTCAAGTCAGGGCGTTTTCTGCCCAGAAAAACAGGGGAACCTTGGACTTTTATCTTAGGCCCAAGAAGGCCCAAGCCAGGCCCTTGAGCCACACCAAGTTTGCGAGATGCCCTTAGGTCAGGAGAGTCTTGTGTAAAAGTTTTGAAGGAAAACTTGTAGTTTAAGAGTGTCCAATGCACTCAAGAAACTATAGTTGTCATTCTGAAATTTGCACCAGTGAGCACTTTCACTTATCACATAGTTTTAAAATACTTAGGAGTGAGTATTAGGTCGACCACCATAGTTTTAAGATAGTATAAGGTCAGAAGAATAAATGGCACAAGTGAGGGTCAATAGGTTTTGAATAGTTTAGTAAAGGCACATCGAGTTAGGAAGCCAAAATTAGAAGACTTTGTCTAGTTTAGCGACCAAGTGAATTAAGTTGTGAGTCGAGATCATCCAAGCCTAGTGTTGCATTATGGTATATATGGTGTTATTTAGTATTAATATATGATATGTGATTATGTGACTATGTGTGAACATTTGTAATTTAAAAGTGAATATAAAATTAAGTGCATATAGGCCTAAGTGCCATCCGTGTTAAATTTCGGGTTGTAAATAGGTTAAGTTGGTGAGAATATATTATAATGAGGATTATTATTATTATTGTAGGATCTCGAGTCGAGAGAAAACTTGCCATAAAGGTCGAGTGAAGCTCCAGTTGTTGCTCCTACCAGTCAGACCAGACCAGCCTTTCTCAAGGCAAGTGATTCAACCTGTCTTTCGAATTCACTGTAAATATTTCATATATATCGATGCAATTATCCTGAGTCATTTTGATATATTTAAATCAAGCGTATCATTTGTTTATCTTTGAGTTATATAGAGATGCCATGAACCTTCGAGTACGTATTGCAAGTAGTTCAAAAGTCTTTTCATGATAGTTGAATGCCATGATAAAATGAAGAGTTGTTATATTACTTGATTGATCCTCTTGATTAACATGCTGATGATTCCTAAGTATTGATATCTCATCCTGATACTTGAATCCCTATAGAAACTTACCTTGAATCCTGAAAGCCAGATATTTATCAAAGTGATTCCTCATTGATTGATACCCCTCTTTCTTATCCTAAAGCTTGACAATTCTTATATATCCTGAGCTAAAGATCATTTCTTCATACCTTAACACCATTAGTATTCATGAAGCTTATCTTCTTGATGATCCAACACTTGCACCTTGACGAGAAACCATTGCTTTAAGCCCAGTTTGGCATTACCCCTTCATATTATCCATTAGCCTCACTAAATTTCCTTGTCCAAGTTTTGACATATGAAAACCTTTTAGTTACCCTAATAGAGTAAAGTTTTGTGAATCATGGCCCTGAGATTTAGTACCATATTTCCCGTGTTTCGAGTTGATCTATAATCCCTTGATAAAAATGTTTACTGTTAAAAGAGATTTTGTTATAATTCGGCATCAGTTTTTGAAATAAATAAAATGTGGGTTTTCAGTCCCAAAGGGGGATAAATGTTTTCTTTGAATAGTGGATCTGGACTGAGACGCGAGTCCTTTCCACACTTATATTAGGCTTTAAAGTTGCCTAGGGATCCTCATTAATGGTTTAGAACCCAGCGAGGTTCGGGATTACTTCACGGCTGATCACCGGCTGTAATCCGTAGCGTCATAAAATGATTTTGATTAAGACATGATTTTAAAATTGTTTTGATACAAGCAAAATGATGCCATCACACATAGTTTTATCTCTCCTTATCGTTGGTTATGTCTTTCCATTGTCATTCTTTAAAGTATATCTCGATTTATGTTTTGTATCGTACTGTTAGCACTTGTTAAGCATTTGGCTCACTCCTTACTTTATCTTGATATTACAGCTAGCAGCTATGGTTAGATTCAAGCAGACTGCCCGTAAGACCTGTGATGCTGATGCTTATGTTCGAGCTTAGGTAGAATAAGTGATAGTAGTTTGTGTGAGGACTCGGTATTTAAAATCAGATGTAATAGTTGGTAGTGTTGGGCTGTTCCAAACCCTAAACTGTAAGATCTTGGATTTGGTTGTGTTATTTCTATTAAAATTTTGTAATAGCTATATTTAATTTGCTGTTTAAGTTGGGGGCGTGACACCTCAAATGCCATACAATATGCCTATGTGGAATAACATGTTTGCACAATCTATGCCTTATCAAATTCAATCAAATGTGCTAAATGATTCTGTGACTAACCCTACACTTCAACCAACCACATCTGAGATCAAGGTTCACCCAAAGTTACCTAAGTCAAAAGGTGCAGGAGGAATGAAGTCTAGGAAAAAGACTAACAAGGCTGGACCCAAGGAAACTTGGGTACCAAAATCAACTTGATTGATTTTGTTGTGTGCAGGGAAAAAGAAGGAATCTATGGTACTTGGACAGTGGCTGTTCAAGACACATGACAGGAGATTTCACCCTGCTCAAAGAGTTTAAGGAGAGAGCTGGCCCTGGCATAACCTTTGGAGATGACAACAAAGGATTCACTATGGGATATGGCTTGATTTCAAAAGAAAATGTCATCATTGATGAAGTTGCATTGTGTTAGATATATTTGATAATGTCATGGCTAATATGTTTTATGTTTAGATTTCAGATCTTATTTGAACAGAACAAATCAGTACTTAACTGATCAGTACTTATACTGGAAGTCAGAACTTAAGGGATATCAGTACTTATGTTATCAGGAGATAGATATCAGAACTTAAGTGCTGAAGGACGATCAGATAAGGACAGTAGCTGATTAAAGTTAAGAAGATCAAGATAAATATAAGAAGAGATATGCATGAAGAAGGAATTCCGTGAAGAATGGAATACTTGGAATAGAAGATATCTGATTGATATATTTTAGGAAGCAGAATTATATTCCATATCAATTAGCGATTATCTTGTAACTGTGTAGTATATAAACACAGACATAGGGTTTACACTAACAGTGTTATCATTATCGAGAATATTATTTATTATAACCCTAGCAGCTCTCGTGATATTTTGTTCATCACTGAGAGTTAACAGTTCCAGATTGTAACAGAGTTTATTGTTTAAATAAAGTTTGTTTTCTGTTACATAAGTTCTTGAAGTTTGATTTGATTGTAATAAACACTGTATTCACCCCCTCTACAGTGAAAGTGTGACCTAACAAGTGGTATCAGAGCTATCTGTTAACACACATACAGTTAAAGATCCAAACACAATCATGTCTGACACAGAAACTCCAACTAAGCCTACCAAAACTGAGGAATCATCAAAGACATCAACTCAGAGTCGATATGAGACTATCAGAGTTCCCATATTGAGACCATCTGAATATCCCATATGGAAGGTAAGGATGACCATGTTTCTGGAAGCAACAGATCCAGAATACCTTGATAGAATCAAGGAAGGGCCTCACAAACCTACCAAGCTCGCTGTTGTAGTTGCAGGTGAAGCAACAATGACCGTACCAAAGGAAAAGAATGATTACACTGCTGAAGATATAGCATCTATTGCTAAGGATGCAAAGGTACGTCACTTATTGCATAGTGCCATTGATAATGTAATGTCAAACAGGGTAATCAACTGCAAGACTGCTAAGGAGATATGGGATGCACTGGAGACAAGGTGTCAAGGAACTGAAACAGTTAAGAAGAACAGGAAGACAATACTCACTCAAGAGTATGAACACTTTGACTCTAGGACTAATGAGTCATTGACTGATGTATATGATAGATTTGTCAAACTCTTGAATGACTTGTCATTAGTAAATAAGGAGTATGATCTTGAAGATACAAACCTCAAATTCCTGTTAGCTCTTCCTGAATGTTGGGATTTGAAGGCAACAACAATAAGAGACAACTACAATCTTGATGAAACAACTCTTGATGAAATCTATGGAATGCTCAAGACTCATGAACTTGAGATGGAACAAAGAAGCAAGAGGAAAGGAGGAAAGTCAAGGACAGTTGCTCTCAAGGTTGAAGAGGAATCCCCCAAACCACCTTCCTCAAAGAAAGATAAGGGTAAAGCTCTTATCATAAAATCTGATACTGAGTCATCAAGTTCTGAGAGTGATGATGACTCAGATTCTGAAAGCTTGCCTGAAACTGATGCTGATGAGGAGATGAAGAAGCTGTGTGCTCTTATGGTGAAAGGAATCACAAAGATTGCATACAGGAAGTTCAGGAAGGGAAAGAAGTTTTCCAGGAAAGGCATAAGTTCTGATAAGAAGAATTTCAGAAGATCTGAAGGAAAAGGAGGAAAGTCTGACAGAGGAGATTACGCTAATGTTAAATGTTATAATTGTGGTGAGAAAGGCCACATATCTCCTGATTGCAAGAAGACCAAGAATGACAAAGGCAAAGCTCTTGTCACAAAGCAGAAAAGCTGGACAGACACCTCAGACTCTGAAAGTGAGGAGAACTATGCATTGATGGCAAATGCTGATAAATCAAGTTCTGAGAGCAGTTCTGAAGCTGCTGAAACAAAGGTACCTCAGACTACTTATGCTTTTCATACTGATGATATTAATGAGTTGAGAAGATATCTTAAAACCATGTTTGTTAGTTATAGAGATCAAACTTTAACATGTGAAAGATTAACTTCTGAAAATCTTGCTTTTAGGAAAAGAAATGATTTCTTAGAAAAAGAGTTAGTCATGTTTCATCAAACTCAGCAGGATAGAGATGATGCTTTTTATGTTAGGGATGAAGTGCTAAAAATGAATGAATCTCTAAAAACTGAGTTAGAAAAGGAGAGAGAGATTATCAGAACTTGGACTAACTCTGGCAAAACAACTCAAAATTTGCTAAGCAGTGAAAACTGGAAAGAGGGCTTAGGCTATGGAGAAAATAAAAAAGGAACTGTAGAAATTAAGCCTGTTGATAAGCAAAATCCGAAGTTAAAACCTGTTAAGTTTGTAACTGAAAAATCCGAAAATGAGAAATCAGAAGTTAAAAAGGAATTAGCTTCTGACAAACTAAAACAGGAAAAGACAGCTGAAGTTAACATAGGCTTGATGACAAAGAAGCAACTTAAGCATAAGCTGAAAGATGTTAAGAATGCAAACAAGGTAAAATCACCTAGGAAAAACAGGAATGGAAAGGAAGGTGTGAATAAAAGCAATAACTATAAATCTGTTCCTGATGCTCCTAGGAAAGCATGTCATAACTGTGGAAGTTCTAACCATCTGGCTTCTTTTTGCAGGAAGAATAAGAATATTAACTCCTTATCTACAAAGTCAGGAGTTAAGAGTCAGTCTGTTAGATACAAACCACAAAATCCTTGTTTTCATTGTGGTAGTTTATGGCATTCCATTTATACTTGTAAGGAATATCATAGTTTGTACTATGATTATTATCAAATAAAACCTTCTTTAAAGAAAGTTTCTGTTGTTCCTTCTAGTATAAGTTCTGATAAGAAAACTGTTAACATAAAATCTGATGTTAAATCCGCTGCAAATGTTAACAAACCTAAAAAGGCCAAAGGATCCAAGCAAGTCTGGGTCCTTAAAACTAATAATTAGTGGTCTTTTTGATTGCAGGGCAACAGGAAAAATATTTTAGTTCTGGACAGTGGATGTTCAGGACATATGACTGGAAATAAGGCCCTGCTATCAGACTTTGTGGAGAAAGCTGGCCCAAGTGTTTCTTATGGAGATGGCAACATTGGAAAAACTTTGGGATATGGCAATATCAATCTTGGGAATGTCATTATTAAAGATGTAGCTCTGGTCTCAGGACTTAAACACAACTTACTGAGTATAAGTCAAATCTGTGACAGAGGTTATCATGTTGATTTCTTTGCAGAACATTGTGAAATAGTTAGTAAATCTAAAGGAAAAATTGTTCTGAAGGGATTCAGGCGTGGTAACATTTATGAAGCTAAGCTTTCAACAAGTTCTGATGGTTCTGCAATCTGTTTAGTGAGTAGAGCCTCAACTGAAGAAAGCTGGAATTGGCACAAGAAACTCTCTCATTTAAACTTCAACAAGATAAATGAACTGATCAAGAAAGATCTTGTGAGAGGACTGCCAAAATCAGTGTTTGTTCCTGATGGTCTTTGTGACTCATGTCAGAAGGCTAAACAAAGAAAATCTTCGTTCAAGAGCAAGACTGAATCATCAATTCTTGAGCCTTATTATCTACTTCATGTTGATCTATTTGGTCCAGTGAATGTCATGTCTATTGCAAAGAAGAAATATGCGTTGGTCATAGTAGATGAGTTCACCAGATACACATGGGTGTATTTCTTGCACACAAAAAGTGAAACTGCATCTATCCTGATTGATCATGTCAAACATCTGGATAAGTTGATCAAAGATTCTGTGAAAATTTTGAGGAGTGATAATGGCACTGAATTCAAGAATTTGATAATGGAAGAGTTCTGCAAAAATCATGGAATAAAGCAGGAATTTTCTGCTCCTGGAACTCCACAGCAAAATGGAGTTGTTGAAAGGAAGAATAGAACTCTGATTGAAGCTGCACGAACAATGCTTGAAGAAGCAAAGCTTCCAACCTATTTTTGGGCTGAAGCAGTGCAGACTGCTTGTTTTACTCAAAATGCAACACTCATAAACAAGCATGGAAAAACACCATATGAGATGGTGAAGAACAAAAAGCCAAATCTCAAATACTTTCATGTATTTGGATGTAAGTGTTTTGTTCTCAAGACTCATCCTGAACAGCTATCCAAGTTTGATCTAAAAGCTGATGAGGGAATCTTTGTAGGATATCCACTTTCTACAAAAGCCTTCAGAGTTTATAATTTGAGAACAAAAGTGGTCATGGAATCTATCAATGTCTCTTTTGATGACAAGAAGATCACTGGACTTGAAGATTGCATTGATCATGATAAGCTGAGATTTGAAAATGAAGATTCATATTCTGATATCTCAAGTCCTGAAAGTCTAAATCCTGATACTGTAAATTCTGATGGATTAAACTCTGATGTTATTGAAACTGTGGTGACTACGTCAAAGGAAGATGCACCAATGCAGGGGGAGCATACTCAAGATATTATCACATCTCAAGAAGCATCAGAACATACATCTGGCTCTTCAAATTCTGATTTGTCAAGTTCTGATAAGCCAAGTACTGACAGTGCTGAAAATCTAAATACTGAAGGATCCAACTCAGAGAGCATAGTTTCAGGGGGAGCATCAGAAAATGAAACCGAAGACAGTATGAATCATGGGGGAGCATCCAGTTCTAGAGAAAATCTTCCATCTGCAAGGAAGTGGACAAAATCACATACACCTGATTTAATAATTGGAAATCCTGAGGCAGGTGTCAGAACTAGAACAGGTACTTCGAATGAATGTCTTTACAATTCTTTTCTCTCTCAGTCTGAGCCAAAGAAAGTGGAAGAAGCTCTTCAAGATGCTGATTGGGTGCAAGCAATGCAGGAAGAGTTGAATGAATTTGAAAGAAACAAAGTCTGGACCTTAGTGCCAAGACCCAAGAATAGATCGGTTGTTGGTACAAAGTGGGTATTCAGAAACAAAACTGACAGTGATGGCATAATTGTAAGGAACAAGGCAAGGCTGGTTGCAAAAGGATATTCTCAACAGGAGGGAATTGACTATGATGAAACATTTGCTCCAGTTGCTAGGTTAGAAGCCATAAGGATATTCATGGCTTATGCTGCTCACAAAAAGTTTACTGTCTTTCAAATGGATGTGAAAAGTGCTTTTCTCAATGGAGAATTGGAAGAGGAAGTATATGTTGAACAACCTCCAGGCTTTGTAGATTTCAAACATCCAGATTATGTCTACAGGCTTGATAAAGCACTTTATGGACTTAAGCAAGCTCCTAGAGCATGGTATGAGACTTTAGCTCAGTTTCTTCTGGAAAGTGGATTCAACAGAGGAACTATTGACAAAACATTGTTCTATCTCAACCATGGCAAGGACTTACTTTTGATCCAGATTTATGTCGATGATATTATTTTTGGGTCTCCAAATGACAAACTTTGCAAAAAGTTTGCCAACCTAATGCAGTCAAGATATCAGATGAGTATGATGGGAGAACTTAGTTATTTTCTGGGCCTTCAAGTCAAGCAGAGTGAAGAAGGAACTTTTATTTGTCAATCTAAGTACACCAGAAACTTGCTGAAAAAATTTGGAATGCAAGACTGTTCAAGTGCATCCACTCCCATGGCCACTGCAACAAAACTGGATAAGGATACTGGTAATTCAGTAGATATTACTGATTACAGAGGTATGATTGGCTCACTTCTCTATCTAACTGCTAGTAGACCAGATATCATGTTTGCTACCTGTCTTTGTGCAAGATTTCAAGCAGATCCAAGAGAACCTCACTTAACAGCTGTAAAAAGAATCTTTAAGTATCTTAAAGGAACAGCTGATCTAGGATTATGGTATCCTAGAGAATCAGATTTTAAATTAATAGGTTACTCAGATGCAGATTTTGCAGGTTGCAAAATTGACAGGAAAAGCACAAGTGGTAGCTGCCAATTTCTTGGAGGCAGGTTGGTTTCTTGGTATAGCAAGAAACAAAAGTCAATTTCCACATCAACTGCAGAAGCAGAGTATATTGCTGCAGGAAGCTGCTGTGCACAGATTCTCTGGATGAAGAATCAGTTACTAGATTATGGGTTAACGTATTTCAAAATCCCTATTTACTGTGATAATCAAAGTGCTATTGCTATGACAGGTAATCCAGTTCAACACTCTATGACAAAGCACATCAGCATCAGGTACCATTTCATCAGGGAACATGTGGATGAAGGTACAGTGGAATTGCATTTTGTTCCCACAGATCAACAAGTAGCAGATATCTTCACAAAACCACTGTGTGAAGCTACCTTTTCAAAATTGGTAAATGAACTTGGAATGATTTCAGGTTCTTTCTCTAAATCTGCTTAAACTTGTTCTAAGTTATCAGACCTTATGATCAGTATTTACAGAATTAATCTCTTTGTATATTCTGTGCATTAATTGATAAATGTCTTTAAGTACTGACTGTTGTCTGATATATGTTTCTAAACTCTGGTAAGTGATATGTCTGTTTCAGTAACTATTCAATCCTATGAGGATAACTGTGCTAGATACTGACCTACTAGTCTTCAATAAACAAATGATCCCATGAAAGAAGTAATTATTTCTGTGGAAATCTTATGACACAAGCAAATTCTGATAACTGAGCTTAGTTAAGTTTACTTTGTATATCTTATTACTAAGTCACAAATTAGAATAATGCTACTCATCTGTTTAAGTTCTGATTCTAGTAAAACTGCTGAATGTACTAAGTGCTGATAAACCTCACTTATCAAAAGAAGAAGAACAATAATCAAAGAATAATATCAGGTACTCCTTTGAGATCTAGAGTAAAAATGTGAAAGGGACGACCCAAGTGCATTGCTGGTATTAAGTAAATATGCATTAGAAAAGCATAATATTTTCTTGGTGACTTTTCACACTCTATGATTACTGGAGAAATACTCTGAAAATAGCATAAATTCTGATAAACAGTCGTGACTCACTTACACTGAGAAGCCTCTGTAAAATAGAATTTCAAAAGATGCATAAAATTAGCACAAAAACAGTAGAGGTGAACTCATGCATGAACTCATTTATCAGTAGGTTTCAGGATAATGACAGCTCTTTAGCAAAATTTTAATTATGACCTATTTCTAAGATGTACTGAAGTAGATCAGACTTTACTCTTTGTCTGTTTTTTAGCTTAATGCACACACACATCACTCCATATGAATGATGAAATTTCTGTGGTGGTCTATGTTATTTTAGATCAACAGTCATTGTGTCACTTTTGCACAAATTCTGAGGACAAGTTCTAGTTACACGTTCTGATGATTAAGTTCTGACGTTCATAACTACGAACTTGTATGAGTATTTACTAAGATAGATATTCCTTGTTCGAGTTAAGACATTATGTTCTGATGACTGTTAAGTTCTGTTATAGGTCTAAGTTCTGATTTTTCAGTCTAACCCTTTACTTGACTTATCTGTAAGTAAAATTTGGTAACAGTCTCAGATTAATTTCGAAATGTTGAAGTGGAAGATTAATAGTCTATGGTTAAAACATAATGGCACTCGTCCTTGAACAGATCACTCTTGTTACATGTGCACATTCCTTTTCCAATGACTGTTATTCTTTTTCAAGGTCTAGGGAGACGAGGTAGAATTAATTCTACCTGTCTGCATTCAATATTTTTGTGTCTCTTGGCATTCTCTTGCCTATATATGCAACCACTTCACATCAGTCTTTCCATCACATTCTTCTCACACACTTATCCTCCTTCTTCTGTCAAAAACACAATGGTTCGATACAACATGTTTTTGAACACACAAACCTTCACAATGGAGCTCAGTTGTGCCGAGTGGCAGCAGGAGTGGCATATAACAGCCATTCCTGAGGAGATCTGGGACTCTGTCCCACAGGAGGTGCTGGCTCACCTTCTATTCTTCGAGATGGATTACCATCGCCATCTGGAGCGCCTGGAGGAGGAAAGGCGGGAAGCTATCCGTCAGCAAGAGCGAATCATTCGACTCGCTATCTTGTTTGTCGAAGATAGGAAGAGGAGGATGACTTAATCTCGTCTTCTTCCTGTTCTTCCTCATCCTCAGCTTTGTCAGGCTTCTTAGCCAGGACTAAAGCTGTTGACGTTAGGATTAGAAGCTTAGGGAAAATCTTGTATTGATGTAATTTCTATTTCATATATGTATTGACTTGATATATTAATGAAAACTGTTTTTACTTCAAGATTTTGTCTCTGAGTTCTTTTATCTGTGTTGTTAAATCCTGCTTGATATTCTGATGATCATTTAAATTTTGCCTTTATTTAAGTTCTGATTCTTAGTCAGCACTTATTCATCGAAATTATCTCGGTCACTTTTAACATGATTCATTTTCAGAATATTAATGTTGCAGTGAAAAACATTTCAATCAGTGCTAACGGTTTCAATTTTGAATTAAACCTGTGTCTCTTGATAAATGGAACGGTTTTTCTTGAAACAAGGCAACTGGGTAAGTAATCATTCCTGTTTTCTCGAGCCCAGTAACTATCCGTTATTACTGCATGTCTGACAGGTGTCCAACGGTAACATTTTTCTTCGAGTATAAGAACAACAGAGAGAAGATTTCTTTAATCTTTTACTTTCTTTATACTTTATCTCTCTTCTTACTTTTACTCTCTTTCTCATTCTTTCTCACGTTGGTTTTCCATACAGACATTATCTCACACACCTAACAGGCATACTTGAATTTCAATATTTTTTCACATGGCACCAAAGGATTTAATCATTGATGGAGCAAAGTTTGTTCCAAACAACTATGCTGCAATTCTTGATCATGCTGAAGCTCCATCTGAATTGCATTTTGTGCAAGATCTTCTTGCACATAGTGAGGTTGGGTACGCCTTAACTCAGCCTGAATTATTTTCAAGTCAACAAGTTCTGCGGTTCTGGAGGACTGGATTTTTTGATGATGGTGGTAAACGAGGAACTCCCAGTATTATCTTCCAAGTGGGTGATTCTTCCTATGTAGTCACTCCTGGTACAGTACGAAGAGCATTACATCTTCCAGAAGATTGTACCTTCTCTATACCAGAGGAATCAGACCTTCGGGGGTTAATGACTGATTTGGGATATGAAAAGAGTCTGACGAAACTTGGACAGTTGAAACGGGCTAATATCAGAAGAGAATGGAGTTTCTTCTTCGATTGCATCACCAAGGCTTTTGGCAACAAGTGTTCAAATTTTGATGCCATCCCAATTCTGAGTCAGCACATCGGGTATGCTATTATCCATCAAACTCATTTTGATTTTGCAACTGGAATAATTGGTTTTATTGGGGATAGGATGACAGAGGATCGAGATGTTGTTTATTTTGCTAGATTCTGTCAACTTATTTATACGTATTGTACTGCTGAACCCCAGTTAGTCAGCACTCAAACCCCACCTTTTAAGGTTGCAAAAAGGTACTTTAACGACCTGATAAATGCTGACACAAAGAAATCAATGGTGAGACAATTACAGATTCCTCAGTCTGTGAAACAGATTCTGGTAAATGCTGATCCTGCTACTTACAAATCTGTTTACTCAAATGTTCAACCAACTCACCATAACCAGAATCCATCAACCTCAGTCCCTACCTCTCATTCTACTCAACCTTCTTCTTCAGCACCTACTGTGAAGCCTACATCCTCTAAGCCACAGAGAACAAAGACTGTTCCTCAAACATCTCAGAAGAAGAGGAGGATTACTTTGAGAGATGAATCAGATTCTGAGGATCAGATTCCCTCTTCAGAACCTATGATAGATGAAGCTGAGAAGGCAACTTCTCAGAAGGATTCTGCAATTGGGGGTTCTAGGCTTCTCAAGAGGCTTAGACGTATGTCGGTTCCTGCAACTCCCAAGGAATCCAAATCAACAAGGAAGTACAAGAAACAGAGGGCACAGAGGCCAGTTTCAGATGATGAGGAGGAAGCAGCTAAGGAAGGGGATCAGGAATCTCTGATCTCACAAGACAAGGAATTTGCTCCAGTCACTTCTTCTCCATCAACTCCATCTCAGGAACCTGTATCTGACAAGGCTAATTCACCTTCTATATCTCTTGTTGATTCAGGCACAAGTGCTGAAATTGATATTCAGAACTTGGTTGTGCCTGAAATACTTTTCTTAGAAGCTCCAACAGCAAATAATCCTTCCACAACACCTGTTACTGATGCTGTTCAAACTCCTGAGTTATCACTAACACCTTCTCTGCATCAAGATGATGATCAGATTTTAGGTAAGCATCAGGATATGGCTGTTGATCAGAACTTAGTATCAGATCAGCAATTAGAGGATGTTGAAGCCTCCATTGCTACTCATACAGTTGTCTTATCAGAAGATACTGATTCTTTGAGTTCTGATGCTGCAAATGTTGGAGATACTGGTGAAGCTGCTACAACTGTAGATGCTGATGAAGCAGGTCCTTCAGGACATACTCCTCCTAAGTCTGAACTGCTAAAGGAGTTTGTTATCAGGGATGAACCAGTACCTTGGAGTGAAACTCCTGCAGGTCAGGAGTGGACTAAGGAATGGAACTCAGTTTCATGTGTTCCAAATGCTTTACATCTTGCTGAGCACTTGACTAAAGCTGATGAAATGTTACATTCTGATGATTTTAAAATCCAGCTTAGAGTCACTGCATTGAGTACTAAACATCTATAAGGTCTTCATTCCAACACTCATGCAGAGCTACACAAGATTCAGGAGAACTTTATTAAACAGGAACAAGTTTGGAAACTTGATAAGAAAAAGTTCTTCCAACCTACCATTGACAGGGTTGCTTATATTGAGAAAACTCAAGAGAAGCAACAAGCTCAGATTGATCAAATTCTGACAAATCAAGCTTCTCAGCAATCGCAACTTACTGAAATCCAGACCTCAGTGGAACTACTTATCTCTCTTTTATTACCTGCTGATGCCAAAAAGGGGGAGAAGGTAATTAAGTCCAAATGCAAAACCAACAAGTCACTGCAAGGAAAGGATGATGGAAAAGATGACCAAGGAAACTCTGGAATGGGTGGTGGTCATAGTCAAGGTAGAAGGTTTACATCAAGACAAGCTAGTCACAGAACAAGTTCTGATACTGGGAAAAGAATAAGTTCAGCTGCTGGTAAAAGGATAAGTTCTGATGAACTTCTAGATCTTGATGAGGAAATGTCAAGACAGTTATTTCTTCAAGAAAATCCAGGGATGGACTTGGAAAGTTTAAAGGAAGAAGAAGCAAGACTTAAATCAGAGAAAGTCACATCTAAATCTGAAGCTTCTGGTAAAAAGTTACTTCCAAAACCTAAAGGCATTGTGATCAAAGAAAGGATACATACTGAAGAAATTTTGGCTAGATCACAACCACAGATAGATCCAAGATCCAAGGGTAAAGAAAAGGTTGGTGAACCTATCAAGCCTTATGTACCTCCTGAGGAAGAAGAAATTACTGATGGAAAAGATAATCTTGCTCTGACTTCAAGAAAAGTTCTTAAAACAACCTCTGACATGGCTCAAGTTGTTCAGAGTCAAGAAATTGTAAGTTCTGATATTCAGAAGAAGCAAGTAACCTCTGACAGTGCTCAAGTTAACTTGATATCAGAAAATAAATCTAAAACACTCCTACCAGGATTCACTAAAGCAAAACAGACTCAATCTTTGAAGACTACTTCAAGTGGTTTTGAAGCAAGAGTAGTTACTGGAAAGGAAGCTAGAGATAAAACTGGATTGGGAAGTGCTGATGAAAGAAGAGTACACAACACTACCGATGATCCAACTTCCTTGAGTGAACCAGGTATTGGAGCAACTCCTGAGAGATTGAATCAACTAGAATCTGTACAGATGGTTTACCATACCTTCTTGAAAGAATACATCATGTTGTATTTCATGACAGATGGTAGGGTTTATCATATAAGACAAAATGCCATTCCATTGAAGTATTTTGAAGAATTGGAGCATGTATTATTCTTACTTCAAGTGGATGACAGAATAATAGAGACTGCTGCAAACTACTTAAAGGAACAGATTCAGAGACAGAAAAGACTTTATTCTGTTAAGTCTGACAGCAGATATGTTCCAAAGTACAGAAATCACAATGATGATATTGTTGATATGAAGCCTAATACTGCACAGATCAGAACATATCTTGGTATTAAGGGGCTTGAATTCAATCTAGAGTCTAATAAAGCTTATGTCATAAGACTAGATCGGGAGTTGAGAAAAGCAAAGATTAATGATCTCAGAGCTGCAATATTTCAAACTGGTGAAGATACTGCAGAGCTTAAAGATGTCAAACGGAGAATGATTGATGAACTCAGATATGCTGAGAAATGTTTGTTGAAGAATTATCTCAGAACAACTCCTGACATCAGAGAGATCAGAAAATGATGAAGCCAAGTCGAAGATCTACAACTGCTTAAATTCTGATATTTATACAGATTGAAGTTGTTATCAGAAGTTGAATTGGTAAAAACTTTAAGGACTGTAAGTTGTAGTTATCTTGTCTATTTCTCATGCATTTGTACTTAATGTTTTTGACATCATCAAATATCTGTTAAACTTGTATATTTTGTTAATTTACAAGTTGGGGGAGATTGTTAGATATATTTGATAATGTCATGGCTAATATGTTTTATGTTTAGATTTCAGATCTTATTTGAACAGAACAAATCAGTACTTAACTGATCAGTACTTATACTGGAAGTCAGAACTTAAGGGATATCAGTACTTATGTTATCAGGAGATAGATATCAGAACTTAAGTGCTGAAGGACGATCAGATAAGGACAGTAGCTGATTAAAGTTAAGAAGATCAAGATAAACATAAGAAGAGATATGCATGAAGAAGGAATTCCGTGAAGAATGGAATACTTGGAATAGAAGATATCTGATTGATATATTTTAGGAAGCAGAATTATATTCCATATCAATTAGCGATTATCTTGTAACTGTGTAGTATATAAACACAGACATAGGGTTTACACTAACAGTGTTATCATTATCGAGAATATTATTTATTATAACCCTAGCAGCTCTCGTGATATTTTGTTCATCACTGAGAGTTAACAGTTCCAGATTGTAACAGAGTTTATTGTTTAAATAAAGTTTGTTTTCTGTTACATAAGTTCTTGAAGTTTGATTTGATTGTAATAAACACTGTATTCACCCCCTCTACAGTGAAAGTGTGACCTAACACATTGGTTGATGGTCTCAAACATAACTTATTGGGCATCAGTCAACTATGTGACAGAGGGAATACTGTTTCCTTCAATTCTGAAGCCTGTATTGTCACAAGTAAGAAGGACAATAAAGTGGTTCTAACTGGAGTTAGAAAAGGGAATGTGTACTTAGCTGACTTCAACTCTACAGATGCAGAATCTATTACTTGTCTTCTCAGCAAAGCAAGCTCAGTTGAAAGTTGGCTATGGCACAAGAAGCTGTCCCATTTGAATTTCAAGACAATGAATGATCTAGTCAAAAAGGACTTAGTTAGAGGAATGCCTCTAGTAGAATTCACAAGGGATGGACTGTGTGATGCTTGTCAGAAAGGAAAGCAAAAGAAAGTATCATTCAGTAAGAAGCTTGAATCTGCAATTGATGAACCATTATAACTACTACACATGGATCTCTTTGGACCAGTCAATGTATTGTCAATTTCAAGAAAAAGATATTGCCTAGTGATTGTAGATGATTTCTCAAAGTTTTCATGGGTTTATTTTCTTAGATCAAAGGATGAAGCTAGTGAAATCATTATCAATCATATCAAGCAAGTCAACAATTATCCTGATTTCAAAGTTAGGAATATTAGGAGTGACAATGGAACTGAGTTCAAAAATTCAACCATAAAGTTGTTCTGTGAAGAAAATGGGATCATGCATGAGTTCTCAGCTCCAAGGACTCCACAACAAAATGGTGTGGTGGAAAAGAAGAACATATCACTAATTGAAGCTACAAGGACAATGCTTGAAGAGTCAAAACTCCCAACTTACTTTTGGGCTGAGGCTGTTAACTGTGCATGTTACACTCAGAATATTTCTCTAATCAATCAGGAAAAAGGCATGACTCCCTATCAATTATTCAAGAGAAGAAAACCAACTTTAAACTTTCTACATGTCTTTGGTTGCAAATGTTACATCTTAAGGAATCAATCTGATCACAAAGGGAAGTTTGATGCAAAGGCTGATGGAGGAATATTTGTTGGTTATTCTGCTGGAAAATCATACAGGGTCTACAATCTAAGAACCAACATTGTAACACCCCCAAATCCGGGGTCGAGGATCCGGGTTGTCACGAGTTTCATTTCCCTTAATAACACCCAATCTTAATAATTAATTAACTATTCTGTAGTGTGACCCCACCATAAACACACACACCACAAGTTATAGTCTCAGAGATGAATATCCAAAAATAATCACAAGTCATTTTATTCCACAATTATATGCTAATACACCTTAAAAGGGTTTCTGAATAAATTTACATTTCTTTGCCATTATTACAATTCATAAATATACATAAATCTGGTTCATCAATAGTTGAAAACCTAGCCTATTGGTAGCTCCTACCTCAGCTACGGCGACATCAACGCTTCCAGAAAACTGCGGAACATTTTCTAACCGCTTGCGAATTGGAAGCTTGGTCCTGTTCATCTTGTCTAGCTGATGTTGTGTGATGAAAGAAGAAAGCAAGGGTGAGCAACAAGCCCACCAAAATAATATGTATAATGATTTACAATATATGGGCATTCTCATAGTACTCATGAAAGTCTTGGTCAAGAAGAAATGAACCAAGTTTGATATCTTACCGCGACCAAGTCGCAAAATATTCAGTATATATGTACATATATACTTTTCACAATCTTTGAAATCCTCTGACATGTATAATATACACAGAGTTCCCGTTTATAACTGTATAAAATATCGTTGCAAGGTGATCTCATATATCTAACCTTGTCTCAACGTTTTTCCGAAAATCTTTGACATGCACAAGATAATCATTTACTAGATATAAGTTTAAAAGATGAAGTTATAAGATACTCCAATATACTTATATCCGAATACTACTTGAACTACCACCGTTCAAGTTATAATCAATTTCAAAAGTTCATCACCCAGATGAGACTATAAGATAAGACTTGAATAGATTTAATCCTTGAAATATCATTATAAATAATGAAGTTACGAGATACTTCATTAAGTCCCGATATATATATACACCTATATATATATACATTTCATACACTCCTTAAAAACCTCTGTTATGAAAATTATAAACAGAGTTGCAATATCCAATGAATTTTGGAAAGGAGAAAACCTTGGCATAAACCCGATATCTTGCCGATCAGGCAAAGATACCAATAAGTAACCTTTTCTACTGGTAGATGGACGAATTCCCCACTGGTCATCACCCTGGTCGTAATAGGACCTTATGCTGGACTGCCAGTCAGCCACTTACGCATTTGATGGACTCCCACTGAGCCACTTACACTATCATGGATGCCCACTGAGCCCATGTTGCTTATGCCGACTCGATAGATGGACTTACTTCCCGAACGTTGGGTAAGTAATCAATTCATTTACCAAAACCGCAACCTTGTTGCGAATATAAAATACACCACAGAGCCGGACCCCTCTGGTTTTGAGCAAGTATTTAAATCCCCTTTAAAAAGGAAGATCTTAAATATATAAAAAAATTGAGTTTTGGGATCCGCTCTAACTTTTGAAAATCATTTTAAGGACTCGAAAACACTTTAAAGAGTGTTTGGAGTAATGCTGATTTAATAAAGTAAATCAGTCCCAATATATTAGAAAATATCTGAATATTATTATTTAAATAATATTCCCATAAAGAATAATCTTTATACAAATAATTGAAGTAGAAGTTGTAAAACTTATACTTGAAACGAGTATTAAATAACCAAAGATATACTTGTACGAAAGTACTATCTTTATTTGAATAGTCAAAAATATAAGTTTGATTATCGACACCTTATTCTTTAATAAAATAAAGAATATATCTCAGCAAATAATCGGAGTCATAGGTCCTTAAATGAATATTCAAATAATATTCATTAAATAATATAAACTGAGTCATAAGCCCTCGAATGAATATTCGAAATAATATTCATAAATAAAATAAAAGGAGTCATAAGTCCTCGAATGAATATTCAAGTAATATTCTAAATAATATAAAGTTATCGAATAAACCTTATTCGATTAATAGTTTTAAAAACTATTCATATATATATATATAATATATACTCGGGAGCCTCGCCTCCCGGTTTTAGAAAAAGTTCACCTTTTTTATCCCCTATACTAAGGGTATACTTAAATACCGCTTATCTCTAGCATAGGTATTATGTAACTAATAAGCATTCGAACCAACAGATATATAAATCAAGAATACGAAACAGGCATGCATATATACCATATCACATGCTACAATATATCGCAAGAATTTTCTAATAACAAATATGCATTTATCACAAGATCATGCATATACACATATACATCACAACAACAGTTATACGGGTAGAAAACTTGCCTGAGCGACTGGGGGTTACAAATGGCTTGGGACGAGTCTGGTAACCTATAAACAACATATAAGTTGGAATTAAACCAAAGTCACTTATAAATCTATACTTTAACCAATTTAGACTCTAACGCTCGCTTTGCGCTTAACGATTCACTTAAGTCGCTCGAGTACCCTCGGCTCCACCATTTTTAATAAATTAACCATTACGAGTTTTAAGGCGATTCTTTCGCGAGTGTCTTACCAACTGCCTATTACACTTTACTTAAATGTTTCATACTCCAATTAGTCTTTTAAGGTCTTTAACCTATGTTTCAAAGTAAGGAGAGGGGTAATGGTTCGTTCGCGAAACGTCGTTACTTAAAACGGCCGTTTCTCCTAAACCGTACATCGGAATCAAACGACCCATATATCAAAACGAAGCTCGTAACATGAACTATCTAATCATGGCAATGGTCAAAACCTAGCAGGGAGTTCTCGGGTCCTAATGTTAAGAACAAAACAGCCTAAAGTAAATTGGACATTACGACGACTATGTTTACGCGATTTTCCAAATTTAAAACACTCCAATTCAACCCACAATCAATCCACAATCACAACCCAATCAAAACTCCATCCATACTACATCATAACAGCCCCAACAACTCAACATTAATAATTTTTACTTATTCTTAAACTTGAATTTAAAACTATACTTAAGTCCTTTAACTAATCAACAAGATTTCAACATCCAATTCACTACAACTCCCTTCCAAACTCTAAACATACAAGCATCAAGCTTCTCTTTTACCGTAACAATCAAAACCATCCTAATATACAAAGTAAAGTTAGGGTTTGGAGATGTTATACCTTCCTTGAAGTGATTTGAGTAGCTAGGAAGCCTTAAGAAGCCTTGAGATATCTTAGGGATGCTTGGATCTTAAAGGAAAAACAAAGAAAATCAAGTTAAAAATCTTGAAATCACTATTCATTATCTTCTTCATTGATTTATTGGAAGAGATTGAGAATGAATTGGAGGCTTAAACTTATAGGATAGCCATATCTATGCATAAGGAGTATTAGATAATTACCTTACTAATTAAGGAAGCTTGGAACTTGAATTTTGAATTTTCCTCCTTGAAATGAAGAGAAAAGCCGAGAGCTTCTTGATGAAGAAGTGAAATGATTTTAATGTTTGTGAGTTGTTTTTCCTAGCTTGGTTGCTTTTAATTTGTTTTTGGTTAATTACCTTTTTAACCTTGAACTTTGTGTGATTTTAAATCAACCACACCTCCTTCCCCTTATGTCATGCTTATGTCACCTTGTGATGTCATCCTCCCTCAATTGCCCTCTTCTTATTGGTTGGATGACCTCATCATCCCTAACCTCCTTGATTAACTCCTAATTGTTTGCCTAATGACCGCTGATCTGTTATACGGTTCGCTTAACTTTCGTTCTCGTTTCTCGTTTGAGTGATCATACCCGGGATCTTATTACTTGGGTTTCCTTAACCTTTCTCAATACATTATATTCCTTTTATGATCTTCTCTTATAATCCTTTAATTTAAATCCTTTTTATCCTGTTACCTTATACTCAATTCTTTCTGTATCTAGTGGATTTCCGGGAAAATCAAAGTGTTCGGAATTGGATTCTAACGATCTTTACACACACTTATATACAATATAGAGTACCAATAAAATCTCAGAATATCAATAACAGGACCTCTATATAGTGTGGCATGAAAAGTTTTCTTGTTCAGAAATATCAGCAAAAACACTATTCATAAGGGTTACAAAAAGTTCAAAATTTTGGGGTTATTACAAACATTGTCATGGAATCTGTGCATGTTGTGTTTGATGTTAAAAAGATTGATGGACTAACAGATGAGGGACATCATGAAGGACTCAAATTTGACAATATTGAGATATATTGTGATGATAGTGAAGATGAGAATGATGAAGAAGGCATCTCAAGAAGAATTCAAAATCTGCCTTTGGATAATGCACAGAATGCTGCATCCGTTGAAAGTCATAATTCCGCTTCCGTTGAAAGAAGCAATGCAGCATCTGTTGAAAGACAAAGTGCATCATCCGTTGAAGTTCATAATTAAGCATCCGTTGATCACGGTCTGTCAACGGATAATCAATTCACTTCATCAGTTGATAGAGCTCCCAATTCCTTTCAAAGGATCAACAACTCAGGGGGAGTTTCAACCAATCAACATTCTATCTCACTTCATGACAATACTGAGGCAACCTCATCTAGAGCTAATCTACCATCTCAAAGGAAATGGACCAAGAATCACCCTTTTGAACTGATCATTGGTGATGCTATATCTAAAGTGCAAACTAGAAGGGCTACTCAAGATGAATGTCTGTATAGTAGCTTTCTATCACAGGAGGAACCTAAGAGAGTAGAAGAAGCTCTATTGGATCCAGATTGGATTTTAGCAATGCAAGAGGAGCTAAACCAATTTGAGAGGAACAAAGTATGGAAGATGGTACCCAAGCCAAAGAACAAGAGTTCTATTGACACAAAATGGGTATTCAGAAACAAGATGGATGAAAATGGCATTATCATAAGGAATAAAGCCAGATTGGTTGCTAAAGGCTATTCTCAACAAGAGGGAATAAATTTTGATGAAACATTTGCTCCAGTTGCCAGACTTGAAGCCATCAGAATCTTTCTAGCCTATGCAGCCCATGCCAATTTCAAAGTCTATCAAATGGATGTCAAGAGTGCATTTCTAAATGGGGAATTGGAGGAAGAAGTTTATGTAAGCCAACCTCCAGGATTTGAAGATCCAAACTTTCCAGACTATGTGTATTATCTGTTGAAAGCACTCTATGGACTAAAGCAAGCACCTAGAGCCTGGTATGAGACTTTGTCAAAATTTCTTCTAGATAATCACTTCACAAGAGGTACTGTTGACAAAACTCTTTTCTTTAGAAATGTTAATGGCTCTACAATACTTGTTCAAATTTATGTAGATGATATTATATTTGGATCTACAGATGATAAGCTTTGTAAAAAGTTTGTTAACTTAATGCAAAGTAAATATGAAATGAGCATGATGGGAGAGCTAACTTATTTTCTTGGTTTACATGTTAAACAAGTCAGTGGTGGAATTTTCATTAGTCAAACTAAATATATTTATGATCTTTTAAAGAAGTTTGACTTAATGGACTGTTCATCTGTAAAAACTCCCATGGCCACTGCCACCAAGCTTGAATTAAACAAGGCTGAAAAGTCTGTGGACATTTCAAGCTATAGAGGCATGGTTGGCTCACTTTTATATTTAACTGCTAGTAGACCTGATATAATGTTTTCTACATGTCTCTGTGCTAGATTTCAAGCTGACCCTAAAGAATCTCACTTAGTGGCTATTAAAAGAATCTTCAGATATCTCAAAGGGAGTCCAAATCTAGGAATTTGGTACCCTAGAGAGTCTGGTTTTGATCTAATTGGCTACTCAGATGCAGATTATGCAGGCAGCAAAATAGACAGGAAAAGCACAAATGGCACCTGTCAATTTCTAGGGAACAAACTTGTGTCATGGTTCAGCAAGAAGCAAAATTCTGTTTCTACATCAACAGCTGAAGCTGAGTACATTGCTGCTGGTAGTTGCTGTGCACAGATACTATGGATGAGGAATCAACTATTTGACTATGGACTAACTGTTGACAAAATTCCTATATTCTATGACAACACAAGTGCCATTGCCATTACTGAAAATCCAGTGCAGCACTCAAGAACCAAGCACATTGACATCAAGTACCACTTCATTAGGGAACATGTGATGAATGGTACAGTGGAACTTCATTTTGTTCCAAGTGAAAAGCAGATTGCAGACATATTTACCAAGCCACTTGATGAATCAACATTCACAAGATTAGTAAGTGAGCTAGGTATGCTTAATTATTCATAAATTTATGTCCTCTATATAATCTGCCTTGAAGCCTAAAATGAATTTGCTGCAAGAACAAAGTTGGCTTTAAGTAAGACTTATTCTATCAACGGATATTCCCTATCCGTTGAAAGCCAAAATTGTTCTATCAACGGATGTTCATTATCCGTTGAAAGACAAATACATTTCTGGTAATTTTATCCCTCAACGGATAAAATAGTGTTGATCATCAACGGATAACTATTTACCTTATCCGTTGAAGTGTCACATCAGTTACTTTAGGTGAGTCACAACCGTTGATTCTTTTACTTAACCGTTGATACAGATATACACTGTTGTATGTATTTGTATTAAAGGCAATTTTCAGAATTTCTACAGTTTTCTTTATTCTTAAACGGCTGTAATTTATTTAAAAGTATCATTTAATCATTTTATTTACGTTTTAATTCAAGAAAGTATAAAAGCCCATTGAATTCTTATTTTCACTTTACGCTTTCTTGCAATTTTTATTCTCCTTCTCTCCCAAAATTCTCAAGTTTTTCTCTGCAACCTCTACTCACAACAATGGCACCAGTAGTCAAAATTATGTCTCAATCTGGATTTGTTTATGAAAAGAATAATTTCGTAGCCTTGGTTGAAAAGAATGAAGCCCATTCTGATTATCACAAGATGATGGACTTCATCAAAAACTGCAAACTAAGCTATGCAATGCTGGAAGCCCCACCCATCTACTGTGAGGTGATTGAGGAGATTTGGACAACTGCAGAGTTCAACTCCACATATATGACTATTGCCTTCTCTCTCAAAGGTAAGGATTATTGCATTAACAGTGATGATATACAGTCTTGCTTTAAGTTGCCTGAGAATAATGCCATGACACCACATACTGATAAAGATGTATCTGCTATGTTAGATTCCATAGGCTATGCTTTTGATTCTGCTAGTTTAGGTAGTATTAGAAGGAAGGGCCTTAGGAAAGAATGGAGTTTTCTTGGAGATGCCTTTATCAAGGTTTTCTCTGGGAAGATTAGCAATTTTGATGCCATAACTTCATCTCTTGTTAATATGCTCTATATGCTAGTTTCTGATAGGTACTTTAATTTTAGCAACTGTGTCATGCTAGAATTAGGTTCCAGATTAGGTAACAAAGCTAATAGACCACATAACATCTACTATGCTAGATTCTTTATGTTATTGGCTAACCATGTTGCTGAAGGATTGGTTATATCTAATGAGAATAATAAACTCAAATGCTGGGCACAAGAGAAAAGGGTCCTTGCAGACCTTTTGAGAATGAACCTCAACAGCCAAGTGCCATTGGTATATTTGCCAATCCTGAATGCACCACAGGTAAGTGAGGTAAACACTTCTATAACTCCTACTATTTCCAACCCCAGTGTTTCTTTGCCTTCCAGTGTGGCAATGGAATCTGTGTCTTTGTCCAAACAGGTTCCTACCAAAGCCACCAAAACTAAAATTTCAAAACACAAGGCAAAGAAAACCACCTCTGTTGTCTCTCAAAAGACAACAGTTGTAACAACTACCATAAACCCTGAAGGGAGTGAACAGGGTGTGAGTGGTGAGGGGAGGGGTGAACATCAAGAAACCCCCCAGGATAAGGTGGGAGAGGTGAGTGGTACCCTAGCCAGCCAAGCCACAGTTTCTCAAAAGACTGTGGTGGTTCAAAAGGAGTCAAACACATCCCTAGTTGTATCCTCCCAAAAGGGTGCAACTATTGAAAATAGTCCCCAACCAGGGACACAGAACAAAAGAGGGAGGGACACTGAAGCCACACATTCACCAATCAAAGCCTTTTTAAGGAAGAAGAAGGCCAAGACCCTAATTTCCACATAAGGGGCACACACATCACGGATACATCCACCTGTATCTTTGCTTTCTCAAATTCAGCTTGATGTGACTCCAGCAAATGTGGAGTCACATCCCCATTCTCTCCTAATAGAAACACATCAATCATCAAACTCTCCATCACCCTCTCTGGATGTGGATATGATATTCACATCAATTCCTGATTCTCCCTCATTAAAACTCAGGGAGGAGCCCCACTCAAAAACTGATGATCATCATCCTTTAGATGATTTGTTGGATCATCAGCCAATTCTTTCAGATATAGTTGAAGAATCTGTGTCACCTCACTTAAAATCAATTCACATAGATTCAACAATTATGTCACTTTCAATATCTACATCTTTTCCTTATTCAACGGATATCTCTCATCCGTTGACAAGTGGTTGTTCTTCGTCGGATAAGCTTAACAGCAGTTATCCGTTGATACCATCAGTTTCCACTTCAACGGATACTCCCTATCCGTTGATGGTCTTTACACATATAACAGAAACAATTCCAACTGTAGAGGACATGGTTACTGTACAATCACTTTTAGGTTTGAGGGGAGGGAGTGATGATTTGAGTGAGAGGCTGGGTTGCTCCCAGGCAAAAGAAGAGGTTGAGAGTCACCATATGCATGCTATTTCTTCCAGCATGGCAAAAGTGAGTGAGGGGAGTGCCACCTTAGAAGGTGAGGGTGAGGGTGTGAGGGTGTGTGTGAGCCAGGGGGAGCCCCTGATGCAAGAAAATAGAGAAAATGAGAGAAAGGAAGGTACAGAAGCTATAAGGGTGGATCCAGCCATTTCTAGTGAGTCAATGATAGTGGATGATGCAGAAAAGGAAAGACAATTTCAGCAACATTACAAAGCTGTAATTGATAACATTTCCTTGGATGCTGACACTTTTACTCACCCTGTTCCAGCCTATCAATTATTGGCTGCTCAGGACAATGTGGAGGCATAACAAACTTTAAACATTGTACACACTTCAGAATCTCTTCTCAAAGACAAAGCTGCTGTTAACAGGCTGCCTTCTCAAGCTGGTGAGCCATCTGAAGAATTTGGAGTAAATTCTAATGATGATGACTCTAATTCTTTGGATGAGAGCATAAACTTAGGGGGAGAAGCAGGCCCAAGTTCTGTTCCAGATCTACCTGATTGGGCATGGGCAAAGGCATCTACACCAGGAGAGTTTGGTGTAATTTTGGTCAGGCAAGTAATGACTATTCAGAAGGCCCTTCAGGAGACTACAGATGCTGGTACCAAGGCAATTCTTCAAGCTCATCTGGACTCTCTGCATCTCTTGTAGTTGCAGCATTTCAAACATAATCTAAGTGTGGATGAACTCAAGCAGGACATTGCTGATCTGAAATCCTACAATGCTGAGAAGTTGGATTCAGTCATGCCTTATGGTACTATGCAAGATTTGTTGGGGAGACCGAGGAAATCATCTGATGCTGACAAGAGGCTGGCTAGGTTGGAAGACAGAGTTCAGATCATTGAAGACTCTATGGTCACCATTCTTCAGAATCAACAAACTCAGACAAATCTACTAATGAAGCTGGCAAAAGCACAAGGCTTGACCCCTACCCTTGATGATAACAAAAAGGGGGAGAATAAAAGGGAAGGGAAAGGAGAGCCATCAATAACAGTTCAAATATCTCAAGTGCTAGTTCCTGCCATCACCACTTTTCCACCTATTCAAATCAAAGGAAAGCTTGATGGAATTGATCTAATCCAGATAGCAGCAGCTGAATTGCAAGTCAAAGAGCAAATGAGGAAAATTGATAAAAAGGTGCAACAAATTTTTGGTTCCACAGCTTCTAAATCACAATCTGTAAAGCATAGCACAAAGGTGGAATCAATTATTATGGAGCTCAAGCCAGTAAGGAGGAATAAGGTTGGAGAGACTTCTGCCAAGAATATAAAACCTATGGTTCTCAAGCCCAACAACAGATCCAATAAGGACTCTACAAAGAATCCTCTAAGCCTTGCTCAGATGAAAGAAGTGGATTTTCCTGTTCCAAAGCCTGATGAAAACAAGGTTTTGGGTGGAAGTATCATAAAGAACAAAGAATCCATGGATGTGGTTGAAAGGAGGAACATGGCTATTATCTTTAGAGAGGGAAAAAGCATTTGTGTGATGCAAGGACATCCCAAATTCCCAATAGCCAAGAGGTAAGAAGCCAGAAGGTTGAAGGAAGAAGCCAAAAAGCTAAAGGCTGACAAAAGAGCACAAACAAAGCTTGAAAAACAGCTAAAGTCAAGTCAAGCTGAAGAAAAGAAAGAAATTGAAGACAAGAGTGAAGATGTAGGTATGGGGGACTTGCTTAGTGATGATGAGGGACAGAGAAGTAAGGAAATAGAGGAGTGGCAGAAAGGGAACAGAAAGAAGGCCAATGCAAAGAGAAAGATGGTAGATGAGACTGAAGAAACCCAATCAAAATCCAAACCACTACCTTCTATTCCTGAACCCATTGTGCCTGACCCCTTCATAAACATTCATGGTGAAACAATCATCCCTAAGGAGGAACCAATTGATTGGGACACCATCAAATTGCCCACCTTCTTAACCTCTTCTCCACCATCAAAGAAGCAGAAAAGAAGAATCAAATCAACACCTCCTAAAACCTCAATCAAATTCACTCAGAAGCCTAAGCCTAAGCCACAAGCCTCTAAGGATGATTATGTTCACATTTGTGACATAAAAGAATTTTCAGACATTGAACTCTATCTGGATGAGCTGGAGGAAGTAAGGGGAATAGCTGCCTACAGACAGGTACCAGAAAGACTGGTGTTCAAATACAAAGAAAGTGGGGAAAGAACTTGGCCTCTCTACAGGATTCTGAATAAAGGCTACTCTACCTTGGTTAGAGTGTACTCAGCCATACAAAGGGATTCTGGCTTTACCAGGACTGCCAAGACTGAGATTCTCAACAAGATTGCCAATATAAGGAAAACTTGGTGGGAGCCCAATGCCTTGCCTAGAACATTAATCATTCAAGAAAGAGGAATTACAGTTCACAAATCACCTCATTGGTTGATGGAGTTCAGAGACAACAAAGGAGTCGGAAGATTTTTCAGACTTGAAGATCAGCTCAAGATTGCCAGTAATGAAACTCTCAAGGATATGCAATCTAAGTTGGACATCAATGAAGAAGATGAAGCTGAGTTCTACAGACAACTTCAACTTCAAATAGAGGAGAATGACAAGAGGCTAGGAAAGAAAACAAGGGATCAAAGGAAAAGAAATTAATATGCTCAGGCTAAAGGAGCACCCTTGGAAACAATGTAATTCTTCAATTCCATCTCAGCATACACATTTTTGCAGCACTTTTGAATTTCTGCTTTATTATAGTTAATATATTTGTCAAGTGTTTTGTTATCATCAAGCTAAACCCAAATTTATGCCTACAGTTCTAGTAGACATAAATAGGGGGAGATTGTTAGGAATATGTGTATTAGTTTGATGATAAGTTATACAAAACACTTAAGTAGAAATCTAGTGTTTGTAGCCTCAACGGATAAGACCATCTTGGCTATCCGTTGAAGGAGTAGCTTTACTTAGCAATAAGTTTAGTATTGTAGCATATTTCATTCTCTGGATTCAAGTTGTAATTCTTAGATGTTGTAGGAAATTATCAGTCATGTTGACTACTAGTGGATATGCAAATACGAGGGCTAATTGTAAATATTTCATGCCTTGTAATTTTGTATAAGTGAAGAAGTATCAACTGATATTGAAGACCTTCAACGGATAAGAAACAAAATTTCAACGGATGTCTCTAAAGCTTCAACGGATAATATCCATCAACGGATAAGTGCTTCAACGGATAAAGACTTCAACTGCTAATGCATCAACGGATGAAAGCTTCAATGGATGCTTAGTTCATTAGTAGTTGATAGTGACAATTCATAAGCTGACAGAGGCATATGGGTTGATAGAGACAAACTAGAATGTGGAAGCCTCTAGGAGGAATCAAGAAAATGCAGCATTTCCATTTTGGTGCAAACAAGGAAGTATTCAAAGATTAACAGCTAAGCCTAAATTGCATTGGATAGAGAAATGAAGAAGAAACATGTGAAGAGCCTTTTTAATTATATTTTACAGTTTTGTCTTCACTTGTAAACTTGGTTATATATAAACCAAGTAGCAGCTAGTAATTAGATGTGAATTTTCCAGAGCTGTTTAGAAAAATCCAGAGAGAAAATCATCTAGTTTGTACTAGGAAGCAGCTGTGATTTAATTCCTTGAATCACAGATTTTCTGAAATAACACATCTCTGGTGGAACAACAAATCCACCAGAAAAGTTTTTAAGTTCTTTGTGTTCTCTACATTTGTGTTTGAATATATATCTGTCTGTATTAGCTTCAAGCCATTCACACACATTTGCTCACTAAAACACTTAGCCTTAAAAACTACTTAAAACTTGAAAAAGTTTTGAGATTTACATTCAACCCCCCTTCTGTAAATCTCATTGTTAGTCCACTGGGAATAACAATAATGTATCACACAACATAAACATTTAAATTCATATCCAAATATAATGCATGTACTTTATAAATATCCTCAATTACCGACTGGAATATAGTAAAAACTTCATATTTTCTATTTAGAATCTTATGTGCTATTCTGTCACAATTGATTAAATATATTCACGAGTGTGCATTCTTGTGAGTATGATTTAAATATAGCACTTAAGACTGCATCATACTTAAAGTAAATATCATATAATGATGCCCCAAAATCAGCATGATCAGTATCAAAATAAGTATGACACTGCTTCTAGGTCACATGTTGAACTACAAACTGGAGTACTTAAACTTAATATGTGTTCATAAACATATAATTGTGAATGCTATTGCGAAACCAGAAAGAAGAGGACTACCTCCTTGACTATTTGCTGTAAAATTCTTATTATTTCAGTGAAGTCAGGCCTTAAAACTGGATCTTGCTGCCAACAATTCTCAAGAAGGTCAACAAGTTTTAGAAGAGTGTGCTTCGGAATAGTTGGCCGTAGCCCCTGTATAAAAAAATCAAACAAGGCCAGTACAAGTTTTTAGGAACATTTAAATAAATAGGAGGAACAACACCAAGAAAGAATAGGAGGAACGTGTATAAGCTAGCGAATTCACAGCAGAGGGATAGGCAATACCCATGCATTCACAGCAGAGGGATTCTCATTGACAGCTTAAAAAATTCTGACATTTTAAATCAAAAAGCTCTTTAGATACCGTGTAGTTTTTCATTCTCTGAAATATGGAGCGGCTTGTCAATACAACACTAATGATTACACTCAATCCAGGTTCTGTTAGCACTATATCAGAGGCACTCCATGCAGCATCCATCGAATCTACAACAACAATTCCAATGTCTGCCTTCTTTAAGGCCGGTGCATCATTGACACCATCACTAGTCATCCCACAAATGTGCTTTAATTCTTGCAGCCTCTTTACAATCTCGTATTTATGTTCTTCAAGAACAAATTGTAGCAAGACATCAGAAAAGCTCATAAGCATCTCAATAAGCACAAAACAAAAATTGGCATCTAAGACACGAACCAGGAAAGACGCCAGAAAAACCATCAGCTTTCTCAATGAGCTCGTCTATAGGTAGAGATGAATCCGCATTCCCATTCTTTCCAAGCAAAGCTGATGAAGGGTACATATTTGTTCCCATTCCAAGTCTTCGACCCGTTTCTTTTCCAATTGCCAGTTGGTCCCCTATAGAAATTTCAATCACCATCATTAATGATCTCAGTTCAGTTCACTTAGCCATTTGAGCTCTGTGCTCTCTTTTATGAAGATGATCATTTATACCCAAAATTTCAGATAAGTACTACTGATTAATTTATGTTTTAACATACCTGTTATCATCTTGACACTGACACCAAGTTCCAGAGCTCTTCTAATTGTTTCAGCACTATCATGACGCGGTGGATCAAAGAGAGGAAGAATTGCAATGAACTCCCAAGGCCAGCCAGAACTGTCTTTGTTGCCCTCAGGCACTTCCTGTAGAAAGAAACTGAAAAAAAAATTAAGTACACTAACATAAACATTTGCATCAAAAGTACTTAAGCTATTGTTTATGCGATCTTTATCAGTTACCTGACGAGCAACCCCCAGTGATCGAAGTCCACGTTCTGCAAAATTGTCAATTACTGAATGTACCTTCTTTTCGATTTTGGATTTGTTGTGTGCCAGGTCAAGAATCTATATAACACCAGACCAAACAAACTTATCAAATGCATTCTCTGAAATTTCTCCGATACCTTTAGACTACAAGAACTAGTTTTACCTGCTCTGGTGCACCTTTACTAACTCTATGCATTGTACCAGCTTTGTCAATGTATGTCAGTGATGTTCTTTTGTTAGTTGGATTAAATGGCAGAAAATGGATCTCAGTTATTCCAGCTCGTGCCTTCAGTAAAACACGAATTCAAGTATAATTTAGCTGACTCGCATCACAAGAGGAGCATCTCTATTATCTAAAAACATCTAAAAATACCTGTTTAGGGTCTGCCAACATTGCAACGATAGCAGCATTAATTGCATTGATTTTCTAACCTCGATGCTCTTGCAGCCATTAGTACTACTTCGTCCTTGTCCACTCCCTTAACAAACACCTGCAATGACAAAGAAGACATCAATAACAGGAAAGGGATAAGTAAGTACATATTACAAGTAGTGAAGCCTTCTAATACAAACTCAAACAGATATGTGTTCTCACTATCATTATATATGGATACTAAAAATCAACCAGTCGCCATTTTGTATAAGTAAGAAAATTAGAAGCATCGTTATGCTCCAACATGAAAGAACTCGATTAATTTGAAATAGAATATTAATGTTCGGATCAACTATATAAATTAAACTAATTTCGTGATTCCTCAGTATTGTATAAAGGGTGACAGAATAATATAAGTACTTATAAATCAAAAATCAAAATAAAAACATATACCCACATATACATCAAAATTGATACCCACATACATAATTCAAGCAATTACTCAACTAAAAGCATAAAATATTAACATGCTCAATTCAAACATTTAACCAATCATTTAAAAAAAATAGGGTTTTAAAATGAAACCTCTAAGTGAAAAATTAGGGTTAATCTTACCCAATTTATGCTCGACCTCCAAGCTTTAATCTCACATCTTTAACCTTTAAACTCAGACTTGACCTTACCCAATTCAAACTCCGTCCAAAAGAGAGAGGTGAGAGAGCACAGAGAGCGAGCACAGAGAGCACACAAAGCACATAAATATAGTCGGGAGAGATGACTGAATCTTCAGTTGGGCACAATCGAGAGGCAGAGGTGATATTTAGGGTTCTTCATAGAGGGGTGAGTTTCAGTGAGTGAGAAAGAGTAACGAGAGACTGAAAGGATTTAACTTTTGATTTTTGATTTTGAAAATATTTAATATTTTAAAGTGTAAAGTTGAAAAAGGGGTGTAAACTAAAAAATGGGAGAGAGTATGAAAAAATTCTAAGGCAAAATTTATGTGAAAAGAGGGCGAGAAATTTTTTAAGGCAAAAAAGAGGGGGAACAATAGGAGGGAATGAATTATTTGACCAAGGGGGGAAATAAGGAAGGCTAGCTGATTAAATTTTTTTAAACAAACTTTTAACATCGGTTGGGCTAAAACACCGATGTTTATAACAACAAAAGACATCGGTTGGTTAAAACCGATGTAGAAAACACCTTTTACATCGGCTCCAAAAGCATCTGATGTCTAAGAGGCGATGTCTATTCTATTTTTTCTAGTAGTGATATAACTGTGTTTGATTTAGCAGTGATGCGGAATGAAAGAAGTATATAAATCAAAATACAAAGTATTTAAATACAAGTAATTAAAAACTTTCTAGTGGATTGAACTTTTCTACCAGAGATATATATTAATATGAGAACTCTGTAATGCAATATTTGCACACAACTACTTACAAGTTGAATACAAAAAGAACAGAGAAATTCTTTACAGATGTAGCCTTTTCTATTTCTCTGGTAATTGCTTAGTTACTTGGATAATTTTCAACTTGCTACTCTTGGTTTATATATCACCAAGTTACATGATAAGAGGACAAACAAATAAGAAAAAATGTTTCTAGTCTAACTTCATGCTGCTTCACTTCTCTTTCCAACATCTTTGAATATCTTCAGTTTAATATAAAAATGGAATTGCTTCTTTGTTCTCTAAAACATGAATTAGGCTGCCACATTCCATTTGCATACAACCAACGCATGTGACTGTCAAGTCACTATCAACTGCTCTTTTGAATTTAATCATCCGTTGAAACTCAGGTTGATCATCTGTTGAAACTCAGGTTGATCATCCGTTGAAACTCAGGTTGATCATCCGTCGAGACTTAAGTTGATCATCCGTTGAAACTTTGTGAATCATCCGTTGAGACTGTCTTCTTGGCAGTAGACTCCATTTTATTTATACAAGATTACAAGGCATCTAATATTTACAATCAACCAACCTATCTTGCATATTAATCCAGTAGTCAACATGACTTAAATATTCTACAACATCTAGTTCACTAAGCTATTTAAGTATGAAGGAATGTGCTACTAATCTTATTGTTACATAAGCTACTCTTTCCACAGATGTTGAATTGATCATCCGTTAAAAGCTACAAATTCACTTAAATAAAATCTACTAAGTGTTTTGTTCAAGTTATCATCAAGTACACAACATATTCCTAATAGATAAATAATGATATTTGAATTTACTAATATTAAATATGAAATTCAGTTGTTTAGGTGTGACTTAATTATTCTACAAATATGAATTTCTAATTAATAATAACTCCTAAATAGTTAAGAGTTATAATTCATTTTTCTACTCTCTATATAATATATCTTGTGGGTGATTTTTAAGATGAGACTTATACTCAAAATCCTGGCCACCAAGAGAGAAGATGGAGAGAGTAAGAAGAGACAATTTTGTGCTAGTACACATCCGATCCTTGAGTTCAAGCATTCGTGTTGATAACGATAGAGTTTAGATCACTAGAGCGGGATACGTGGTGATTGAACAAGCTTTGGATCTTCATTAGTCAATCAATTTGTAAAGATTCTTTAGGTAAAGAATCTAATGTACAAATTAAATATCTATTTTTCGCATAGATCCTGCGATAGGTTTCAAAATTTCTGATTTTCACGTTTTAATTACAGTTTATGTGGACTATGAGGGGTAGACTCTAGTACTACGAATACTAGGGAGACTACCAGTGCCGTAGGAGAAGGTATCATATGTACTTAAGGACCTGCAAAGTGTGTGTATACCTAAAATGGGAGACATAGCCCGAATGCGACTAGAGTGATAACCGGGATAGAAAATGTGTCGTCCTTCTACTAGTAGAAAAGGTTACAGATTTTATGATATACAACTGATCATCGTATACCGGTGGCTCCAATGAATGTCATATTCTTCCATTTGGAATTGTTATGCAATACTGTAACTAAAGCCAAGGCGCTTAGTTATCGAGAGTATTAGCAATATATTTGATATAAATAAATTTTGATGTAAATTAAAATGAGAAGGTATATATCACTAAGAAAGCTATTCACCTGGGTATATAACAATATCGAGAGCTTTGGAAAGATATTTTGATATACATATATATCTGAATTGATTTAAAGAGAAAAAGGTATACCACCGAGATCTCAATCTTCCTATTATATGATAAAGTATGGATATATTATTTTACATTAACAGCCACTTTAAACTGTTTTATATTATTGCTGAGCGTTATTGCTCACTCTTGTTTCCTTTTAAATGTCACAACACAACAGATGACCAATATGCCGGTGAGGAAGTTAACAGACTATAACACGTGGAAAACATATAGGCTTTCTGTAAACTCCTCGCATCTTTATCTCAGGTGAGCTAAAGTATTCAGATAGGTTCCAGTCTTTATTCAAAATTAATACAACTTCATGTAGAGGTTGTGAGTAGTTGTGTAAGGTCCTGGAACACACAATTTGTTTGTAATAACATGTGTTACATATTGTATATCATTTCTAAGGGTATAACGTGTGTATATGTGTGAGAGTTTGGGGTCTATGATGAGCTTTATTGGATTATTGAAATAATACAGGTTTCAGATTATTGGATAATTATATGACGACCCAGATTCCTGACCCCGGATTTAGGGGCGTTACACAAATCTTTCTACTACTCACCTAAACTAATGCAAACTCCGCCAGAAAGTCAGTCCTATCAGCGCCAATGTAATTACCGTGAAACACAAGGCCTCAAAAAAAATCCTAAGATATGACTACTAGTCCTGACTTAGGTATAGGTCTGGACTACCTAAGTCAGGACTAGGCCACAACAAAAATTCTAAGAAATGACTACTAGTCTTGACCTTGGTATAGGTCCTGACTAGGCCATAAAAAGTATTTCTTTTTCTATGCTATAATAACTACTCCTGACCTAGGTAAAGGTCCGGACTGGGCCACAAAAAAAAAACTTTTTCTAAGTTATGATGTAATATCCGGGAAAATTTTGCATGTTTTTGTGATATATAAAATAAATATTATATGTTTAATTAAATTAAAATATTTATTGCCATGATTTAATGTGTGTTAGATATTAATTGCAGTTCTGCAAGGATCGGGATATTTTTAGGATATTTATTACGTGTTTAAAATGCAATTATATGAGACGAAACACAATTTGGATGAGTGCCAAATTACGCTTGTTCTATGTTACGTGTTAGAACTCAAATTGCGTACATTTGCATAGTTATTATTTGTTTTCAGGGTTTATTTTAAATTTAAAAAGTACTTTGATTTCATAAAAATTATCGGACCGGGACCCGATCGGGACGTAAAATCCCACAAAATTTGTAGTTGTATTTTTATAAAATCAGACTTTTCAAATAGTTCGTGTTTTCGTATTTTTAAAATGTACGTAATTTTTGGGGAATTTTGATATAAATATTGTAATTATTTATAAATTATTTTAATAGCTTTTTCCCGTAAATATTATCTTCGGGCTTGTGATTTTAAATTATGCAAACAAAACGGTACCGCTTTGTGATTTATCGGGACCGTTTATGTACATATAAATATGTCTTGTAGTTATATGTATCAGTTTGTGCAAATCCAAAACAAAATGATAGGTATAAGTAATTTCTCTCTGTTTAAACATTTATTCATCTTTCGAAGATCCATTTTAAGGATTTCAACTTTCTGATCAAACCAGCTATCGGTTGTTTGTGATCTTGGTACTATATCGAAACTCTTGACGAGACGGTCGTATTCATAACAAAATCATCGTATAAGGTTGATTAAATCTCAAATTTGATTTTTATTTATATTTATCATATTTTGTTTTTGATTTTTGTTGATTGTTTGTTGATTTTGATGTTAGATTATGATTCCTGAGATGATATGAAACAATTTCATACATAAATTCGAATTGTTTGAGTATAAGAAAGTGTAAGTCGAAGTTTTAAACAAATTGTTTGTTTGATTCAAATTTTTGGATTTGTTCTTAATTATTTGATAATAATATTAACTGTAGTAGTTTATATATGTTATGGGCTTTTATTTCATATATTAAACATTGGATTTGGTTAAGAAATGAGAAGGTTCGAGGTATTCCGACGAGGTTCACCGGATTTTTATTGATTATGGCCGGAAAATCTGACTTGAGGGTTATTGGTTATTGTTGTGGCCATTTCTGGGTTGCTAAATTGATTTAGAATTGATTAGAATCAAAAACCAGTTCAAACCCTACGTTATTTGGCCATAATCGAGCTGGCCGGAAAAGATTCTGGGGCTGGAAAAGATTTCGGTGGCCGGAATAGTCGCCGGATTCTGGGTTCTTGGTGACCCGAATCTGTTCTTGGCGACCCGGTTCCTGACCCATCTCAAACCCGGTTTTGATCTTTCAAAACCCTAACCCCTCACTCAGAATCTACTTTTATACATTTTTATTTAAAAATAATTCAAAATGCTATTTTGAATTCCAAAAATTCATTTTAATTCAAATATATTTTGATTAATTATTTTTAAATAATTAACTCGATTATTTTAAATGTAGAAAATTATTATCTTTTATTATTTTCAAAAATCCTAATTTGATTTAATTATTTATAATTTATTTTGATTAATTATTTAAGATTTAATTAATTGATTATATCATTTAATCAATTAGTTTTGTTTATAAATAGTTAAATTAAATATAATTATCTATAATTAGGCCAAATAATTCATGAAATCATTTTGAGCTTTTAAAAATATATAAAGGCTTTTAAAGTTATTTAATAATTAATTAATATTATTATTAATTGAATTATTCTTATTTTATTCATAATAAATAGACCGTTCATCCGTTTAATACGAAATGAACGCGTCCAGACTCAGAAAAATATTCCGCTTTCACTAAAAATACTTTAGAGACCTAAATCCTTTTGTATCAAAAGGTCTCTTATTTGGCTTTTGAGTCAAATAATCATCAAAATTTATATTATGACCCGATTTCAGTTTTAAAAACACTGAGACCTATCTGTTGACGATCTCACTTACGTGTTATATGAATAACATGATTACATTCTATGTGATACGCATGATATCTGTTTATAGCTTCCAATGTCATGTTTAGATAAACGATCGGGTAGACGCTAAGTTGTATAGACGTCATTCAAGTTTTGTCGAGTTTATTAAACAAGTGTGTTTGATTTATAGAGTCAAGGTCGAGAAAGCAATCACGTTGTAGACTTGGCTAATATCAGTTTTGCTAACCAGGCAAGTACCCCTGTCCTATTCTAAATTCAGAATATATGAATATATATATATTCAGAGTTGATATTACTGTTAGGAAAGTTCTTGGGATACTGTATGCTCGAATACTCGTGGAATTATTGAGTTCAGATTATTCTAGTAATTTGTATACTAGAATATTATTTACTATTTTTGGTAGATAGTGAATAACTATTTTATCCAGATATACTCTATACAGTGGAACATAATTGTTATACTTAGTGAATAACTAATCATACTAGTTATCTCGCAATCAGTTGTTGCGGTTACTCTGGACCATGTGAAATGGGGAGTTGGTTATTTGAGAATATCGATTTATTCGATTCATTTATGAAAAATATTTTGATTGGATAAATGTGTAAGTGAACGGGGCTGATGGTCCAGCGGAGGGCCATGTATTATATGAAATATATATAATACAACTTTTACCACAAGCATAAATATTACCTTTATATTTGAGTACTCATATTATGGGACATGTTTCTATGAATCATGATCCAGTGCCATCACACGGGCTGATCAACATGTTATAGTACGTCCGTTGTTGAAAGATTCCAATCTAAAACTTATTGCTTATTGTTTATAGCTTATTTTATCTTTGATTATTGTTCAAATATTATTGTTTATCTCTTGTTCCTTATTTATCAGTATAATACTATTGTTACCATTTCAAACACATATATTGTATTGCCTGCTGAGCATTTCATAGATCACACTTATTTTATTATACTGATCTTTTAGTGAGAGCGAGCGATGCCTCATATGCTTCACACCGCCAGGAAGAGGGTGCCATCTGAGCATTCTCATATTTTAAGGTTTCAGCTTCCACGTCAGGTAGGAGTTAGTGGGATGATGTAGTTTATACATTAGTTTGTAAGGTATTAATAAGAATAATCTGGTATGTAAAACTTATCTAGACTTTTGAGGATTAGTATAAGTTCCTGTAGAGGTTATCCTAATCAGGTTTGTAGTTGTAATAACTCATGGTTTGTTATAGTATCTGTTTCATATCACAACATGTGCTCGATCTTTATGCATGCAGGGGTCATATTTAGTATTTTATTCCGCTGAGTATATTATTTTACTATTTAGCAGTCAGTGACTCCTAAATCTAGACCCCAGATTTGGAGGGCGTCACATATGATTACTAGTCCTGACCTAAGTATAGGTCTGAACTAGGCCGTAAAAAGAAAAAAAATCTAATCTATGACTACTAGTCCTGACCAGGTATAGGTCCAAACTATTCCGCAAAAATAAAAAGCTTTTTCTAAACTATGATTACTAGTCCTGGCCTGGGTATAGGCCTGGACTAAGCCATAATAAGAAAAAACTTTTTCTAAGCTATGACTATTAGTCCTGACCTAGGTATATGTTAGGTATTGAGTACAACACAGAGGGGGGGGGGTGAATGCATTTTCTGGATTTTTAGCCTTTTTAAATAGTTTGGATATTAGGTGAACAAAGCAGTTTCTAATTTGCAGAGATATTGTGTTAAACAAAAACAAAACAACAAGCACAATATTTCAAAACTCACTTCATTTATATTAATTAAGTTTGTCTTGCTACACATTTTTATGTTCTTAAAAATATAAGAACCCAACTTCCTCCTTGAGAGAATACAAGAAAATATGAATATGTTTGTTACTACTAAACTAAGGAGCAGTGCATGTTTTATACACTAGCAGCACGGGTTTACAATACTTGCACTAAAATGTACAGAACTCTTTTCCAAAGCAACATTTTTCTATTTCAATTTCTAGCTTAGCAAATCTGTGCAGAATCTTGCAGGTCTGTGACCATCCTTTGTCTAGTTAATCTTGTCCCTTGATCTTGTATTCTCCAAGCTACTTTGTAGACTTTTCAATCTTGTTGATAGATCGTTTGTTGACTGATAATCTTAAATTGTTTGCATTCTGTATTTGAGAGGCATATCGAGATCTCCAGTTTGTTCTATAGAGAAGTAACATCTCGATAAGTATAATTACTTATCAAGATCTCTGATTTCTCTATAGGTATAATTGACTTGTCGAGGTCTCTTGATCTTTGCATGGGAGATGACTTGTCGAGATGTCTGACATCTCTATATGTAGAATTGACTTGTCGATATCTCTGAGATCTCTATATACATTTTGACTTTTGATATCTCTGAGATCTCTAATGAGAAATTGACTTGTCAATATCTCCAATCTTCACATCTTCATTTGACTTTTCGATATCTCTAAGTTCTCTACATACAGAAATGACTTGTCGATATCTCCAATCTTCACATCTTGTCGATATATCTGAGACTTCTCTATAAGCCATTTTGGACTTCTCGATAAGTCATTCTGGACTTCTCGAATGACTTCTTGATATTGCTTGATCTATGACTTGTCGATATCTTGGCTTAGAATATTTTTCATAAAAACGTTTTATTCAACTCCAAGTTTCTTCACTTTTTTCTGAGGCATGATCATGGCTTGATCTTCTTCTAGAGTTTATTCCTTAGCTTAAATCTATTTACTAGAAAAATACTCCAGTTTAATCTTCTAACCTTTTTATAGACTCAAGTAATAGAATAAAAAATACAAAATTGATTATCTCCCAACTAAATCTCAGGGTTGTCAATGTGACTTAGTCTTTTTATCATACATGCATGTCTTGAACAACAGTATAGGTCCGGATTAGGACAAAAAAAGTTTTTTTCTAATTTATGATTACTAGTCCTAACCTCGGTACAAGTCCGGACTACGGAACAATTTTTTTTCTAAGTTATGACTACTAGTCCTGACTCAGGTATAGGTCCGAACTAGGTCACAAAAAGAAAAACCTTTCTCTAAGTTATGACTACTAGTCCTGGCCTAGTTATAGGCCCAGACTAGGCCATAAAAAGAAATAACTATTTCTAAGCTATGACTACTGGTCATCACCTAGGTATAGGTCCGAAATAGGCCACAATTTTTTTTTCTAAGCTATGACTACTGATCATCACCTAGGCATAGGTCCGGACTAGTCCACAAAAAGAAATTTTTTTATCTAAGTTATGATTACTAGTCCTGACTAGGTCACAAAAAGAAAAGAAAATTATAAGCTATGATTACTAGTCCTGATCTAGGTACAGGTTAGGACTAGGCCACAAAAAGAAAAAAAGTTTTTCTAAACTATGATTACTAGTCCTGACCTGTGAATAGGTCCAGACCAGGCCACATAGAGAAAAAACTTTGTCTAAGTTATGGTTACTAGTCCTGATCTAGGTATAGGTCTGGACTAGGCCATAAAAGAAAACAAAAATTCTAAGCTATGACTTCTAGTCTTGGCCTAGGTACAGGTCCGGACTAGACCACAAAACCAAAAAACTTTTTCTAAGTTATTATTACTAGTCCTGACCTGGGTATAGGTCCAGACTATGCCACGTAAAGAACAAACTTTTTCTAAGTTATGATTACTAGTCCTGACCTAAGTATAAATAAGTCCGGACTATGCCACAAAAAGATTTTTTTTAAGATAAGATTACTAGTCCTGACCTAGGTATAGGTCCAGACTAGGCAAAAAAAACTTTTTTAAGCTATGATTACTAGTCCTGACCTAGGCATAGGTTTGGACTAGGCCACAAAAAAAATAATCTAAGCTATGAATACTTGTCCTGATCTGAGTTAGGTTACAATAAACTTTCAAAGTTTAAGTCACAGAACAATAACAATTACAAGGCCTAGCCCAAAAAATAAATATAAACTAAGCATCTAGAGCAGGATGGGGAAGAGGGAAGCTATGGTTCAGGCCATCGAAGAAGACCGGCTCACCCTTACCCTGTTCAATCATAACTTTAGCAGCGATGAACCCTTGAGTAAAACTTTCCCTAGTGATATGAGGATCGGTATTGATGTGCTTGCCAGTCACAACCCAAGACCAGAAGACGTCAGAAGTACCATCTTTAACAACATCCTTATCAAATTCTTCAGATTTTTTGAACTCAACAATAATTTCCTCCTTATTAAGCTCATTTAAAGTAGCAAGCTCAGCTTTCAACTCCCCGGACTCCTTCTCGGCTTTCTCAGCATGCTCCTTCTCGATCTTCTACTGATCCTTATGCCCGGACTTCTAGACAACAAAGTTTTCCTTCAGATCTTTTAGCTCAGTAGTGAGTTCAGCAATCTGGGCCCGTTCATCCTCATTATGGACTCCTTCTACGATTTTCCGAACCTCCCTCAAATCCGGACTCATGTCAGAATGATTATACACCTTTTCGCCAAGACCTATCCTTCCAGTCCATATTCATTCTCCTTCAAGGCAACGAGGACCAACTCTACTAGTCGGGATTGGTTCTTCCACACTCATCCTGGACTAGGGGTAAAAATCAGCAAATGTTTTTTTCTTCAAGGCAACCGGGATCAACTCTACTAGTTTGTATTGGTTCTTCCACACCCAACTCGGACTGGGGGAAAAGTAGCAAATTTTTATCTCTAGAAGGAAACTGGGATCAACTCTACTAATCCGAACTGGTCTATTCATCCATAACATGGACTGGGGGTAAAATATAACAAAACTTTTCTCCACAAGTCAACCAGGATTCATTCTTCCATCCCAGCTTGGTCCCTTCATTCGCAACCTATACTACGAGGGAAAAGCATAAATTTCTCTTTATAAGTCAACCATGATTCATTACTCTAGTACAGATTGATCCTTCTACTCTCAACCCAGACTGAGGGGCAAAAAGAAGCAAATATTCCCAATAGAACATTTGAAGATATTTTACGCTACTCCCTCATCCAAAATACCTGCATAAAGGAGTGAGGGAAAAATGATAGGGTATAAACAGTCATGCTAGGGCTCAATCTCGATTCACCCCGTTCCCGATTTAGCCCAGTCCAGGAACATCACAGTCCCGTGGCCCATATATAAGAATGCCTAATGTGATGTGACACATGGCGCACGAATTATGGCTAAGCTCCCCACATGACAATGACTGCTATCATTGGCCAATAAATGGCACAATCAAGGTACTTTCCAGGGCACTCTGGCCCATCCTTGCACAATCCTCAACGGGATACATGTAAAGTATCTGCGGCCGTCAGGCATCCCCGCTCCCCGCAATGAGCGGTCCCGATTGAAGGTACAAACTCCTAAATCTTACCCTTGGGTTACAAATAACCAAAGGAAGAGAGGTCTAGGGGTTACTCTCTCCCACACTCATATACACATACCCTCAACCTCCTTACATTTCTATGCTCATCTTCCAAAATTGAGTTCTTACTCTCACGCCGGAGGCACCACGGGGTCCAAACCCCCCTCCGGTGTTGTTCACCCGACAACAGCTACACTGTAAGAAGGGTCCATGCACGACGTCAGAAGGACCAGATCGTGGATTGGAGTTATCAAATAGTATACTTTAGTTTAACTCAGATGAATAATATATACAATTTGTTTTAACTGATGGAATTTTATTTTAACTTTAATTCTATTTTACTATGGATCAATTCTATAAATTTTTAGTCTAGATGAATAATATATATTATTTTTTTCTATCCGGATGCTGTTATACCGATCGAATAATTATCAGTTCAATAATATATTATAATTTTTTTTAGCAAAATTAATCGTATTTATTATTTTAATTTAACCCAAAATTTATTTTACCGACAAAATTCAACTAATTATACTTAGTTTGATTTTAAATTTATTTTAACATCAACCAATAATATAATTTTTCTTGAACTGGGATGAATTATATATATTATTTTGTCTTAATCCAAGGTCATTACACTGACGAATGAATTATCTCTGTTTAGATTTTGAAAAAAGTAGCATGAATAACATAGATACAAAAGCAATTCGTGTATTATACAAACCCAAGCACAATACCAACTATCAAATTTTTAATGTTTCGAAGACAATGCATTGATGTTTTATTTTTTATTTAACAAATTTTTATTAATTGGAAATAGTTAAAAACCAATTTAAATTTCAAACAAATAAAAAACTACCAATTTTTGTTTGATTTTATTTTGGCTTTATCTTGAGTTCTATAAATCATATTTTGACGATTTTACAGCCCACACAAATCTCTCGAATAGATATTTAATTCATGGATGATTTAAAAATTTCCTACAAATATTTCTAATAATTGAAGAAAAAAATAATTATGAATTTTATAATATTATTTTATTCAATTTAGGATGCCTACTTCTTTTTGATTAAATCATTGAAAAAAAGAACATTATATTCAATTTAGAATGGAGAAAATGCCCGATGTATTCATTTTTAAGGAATCGTGACCCCATTTTCCTATAAGCGAGATTGTGGTCCTTTTTACCCGCCTAATACAATAATAGAAATTGCGTATATCCACACTCACATAAAGAAACATATGCATATAAATTTGAAGCCTCAAGTGAGTTCTCATGCCGCAAGACTTGAAAACACAAACAACTTAAAATAGTGTTTGTCTAAGTCATATTGATGTGCATAACTTATCAATACATTTAGAACTATATATATATATATTGATGTGTGTTTGTATATATACACATCCTATATGTATACTGCTTCGATACCAAGAAAAGGATGTTGTCAAAAATGAACTCAAAGGATGTTATCGAAGTTGAACCCATGTGACTAGCAGTCTTTCCAATGCCATGATCCAAAATAGTTGGGTGATATTACACGTCATATATGTTTGATACATTTCAGCATCTTACGTATTACTCTAAAACAATAATGATTGACGAAGTAGCGTGAAAAGGTAGATACTGAGGACGAACTACCGTGTTCACTAACACGAGGAAGAAACAACACATTGGGTGGGCATTTAGGGCCACGATTTTGTTTTTGATTACTTTTGACCCTTTACTATTATATTAGGTTAATTAGGGCCTTCGACCCGACTTATCGTTGTTTATATAATATTTCTTTATTTTAGATCTAACAACTATAATTAATTTATTTAAAGATCTAACGGTCCTTATTAATTTGATAGTACTAGGACCGTAACTACCAAAAATTTGGATAAGATTCCTTTTATGCATATTATTTAATATATAAGGTTCTTTCTCATGGGTCATTTGTTTACAACTCTAATTATACATGAGTTATCTGAATATTTGAGATATTTCAAAAATAATTGAGGCTGAAAAATTATTTTGTAAAGAATAGATTTTTCTAAGTGTTTTACAAAATTAATTTTATTTAAAAACAACTACAAAAATACCGTTCTTTTGAAAATCATATGCAAACATACCATTTATAACTTTGCAATCATATTTTTAATTTTAGAATCAACCTAAGTTTAACCACAAATACAACTTTAAAATTGAATAACTAAAATTATATTGGTTCACATAATACTAAGGTTGCTTGACAAGTTATATGATTAAATAAAACAACTTACAATATTTTTTAGAAAATCGAGAAAATAACTATATTTGAAAATAAAAGGCATTTTGCAAAAATTCTTAGCAAAAAATATTAGAAAAAGGTTTGTGAATGTAAGAGATTAGAACGAGAATTGGTTTAGCAGTCAAAGAAGGTAGTTTATATTATACGAAAACGATTAGCAGCGGCTCAATATAATAACACAAATAAGCGAATCTAGGTAAACAAAACATATAATATAAAGTGAACACTTCTTCTTGCTGAAAGTATCACCATATAAACGATTAGTGAGGTTCAGTTATAAGTGAAAGTTAAGATTGAGAATCATTACACCTTTCATATTTGCATCAAGGGTTACTTTTAAGATTGATAAGAATGTAAAAAAGGATTATTTACGTATACATATTGCCTCCAAATTTGCGTCATGGGTTGTCTATGAATATTCATTTATATAAATTTATAACAAGTTCATAATGTGTTTCATATGTTAACACTGTGAAAGTATGATACAGATGTTACGCATGTGATCAGATATGAACTTATAGAGATACAACCATATATGTATTACATGGAATAACTGATGAAAAATAATCAACTAGTAATAAAAGTGGCTAAAAGCAAAATTTTAGGGCTAGTAAGAGTGTCATGGGAAACTATAAGGTTGAAGAGTCAACCAGGGAACTAGAATACGATATGCTAGAATTGTATCCTTGGTTGTATTCTATTTAGATTTCATGGATGAAATCCTTTTCAAGAGGAAGATTGTAATAACCTATATTTCTACCACTTGAGGTTATCCATGAAATCTTTTACTTTTAGTGCATTGGAAGGACTAGGTTTTTTAGAATTAATAGATTTACTGGATTAAGTCTTTGTTCTTATCCATGGAAGCATCAGGCTGAGTATGGATCACCTATTGAGGAGTTCTGCTTTCAAAGGGAACTGAAACAAGGAGATCCTTTATCCCTCTATCTATTCAACATAGTAGGTGAAGTTTTTCTCGTAATGATGGAGAAACCTCAGAAAGTGGGGTTAACAAAAAAAATCTTAGTGAATGTAAATTTCGTTAACTTCTTTCAGATCTGCAGTTTGCGGTGATGCCATAATAATTCTCACGCTAGTGATGGATATTATCTGAAATCTCAAGATGGTATTACAATGTTTCCAACTAGGTTTAGACTTGAAATCAACCGCAAAAAAAAAATTCTACATGCTTGGCAAAAAGCAGAAGCTCAACAATGGGCATATATGTTTTGGTTGTAAAGTGGGATCTCTTCATAATAAATATTTGGGTGCAATTATAGGTATCATTCCAATAGAAAATTTATTCTGGAAACCTTTAATTGAAAATTTTGATGGAAAACAAGCCAACTGGAAGTGTTCCTCTCTTATCCAAGCTGGTAGGAAGGTTCTAGTAAAGGCTGGTCAAAGTAGAATTCCTACTGTTAGAATATATATTTATATTTATTACTATTATCTATATCAAGGTATTTTTGGTATTTAAGTTATATTGATTTTTTATATAAGTTCAGATATGTATTATAAATTTTAAGTTGATTATAATAAGTTTTACGTTTATATTATATCTCTAAAGTTATCATGGTATCAGAGCTAGGTTTTGAGTGATTTGAGTATCAAATTTAGGGATGATCGTGGAATTTTAGTTGAATAATTAAATAGATAGAGTTACGTTACAACAACAAAAGTTTCTTGAAAATTCGCAGGAAATTTTCTACCCAGATCAACCAACTTTTTTTTACAATTCCTAGAGTTTCAACCATTGGATCATCCTGAAATTTTAACCACGCCTTCTTTGCATCAGTATCTAAATTTTTAACGGTGGAGATTTTTGTGCAAGACATGCCTGTATGATAACAAGAATAAGTCACATTGACAACCCTGAGATTTAGTTGGTTGATAATCAATTTTGTATTTTATATTGTATTACTTGACTCTGTAAAAAGGTTAGAAGATTAGACTGGAGTATTTTTCTGTAAATAAATTCAAGTTAAGGAATAAACTCTGGAAGAAGATCAAGCCATGATCATGCCTCAGAGAAAAGTGAAGAAGCTTGGAGTTGAATAAAACTGTTCAATGAAAAATGTTCTAAGTCAAGATATCAATAAGTCAAAGATCAAGCAATATCGAGAAGTCATTCGAGAAGTCGAGAATGACTTATCGAAAAGTAAAAAATGGCCTATAGAGAAGTCTCAAAGATATCGACAAGTCAAATGAAGATGTGAAGATTGGAGATATCGACAAGTCATTTCTGCATGTAGAGAAGTCAGAGATATCGATAAGTCAAATGAAGATGTGAAGATTGGAGATATCGACAAGTCAATTTCTCATTAGAGATCTCAGAAATATCGACAAGTCAAAATGTATATGGAGATCTCAAGGATATCTACAAGTCAATTCTCATTGTAGAGATCTCAGACATCTGGAGAAGTCATTTTCCATGCAAAGATCAAGAGACCTCGACAAGTCAATTATACCTATAGAGAACTCAGAGATCTCGATAAGTCATTATACTTATCGAGATGTCACTTCTCTATGGAACAAACCGAAGATCTCGATATGCCTCTCAAATATAGAATGCAAACAATTCAAGATTCAAGAATATCAGTCAATAAACTATCTATCAACTAGATTGATGTGAGGACAAAAACACGCGCTAATATTCACGCAAGTATACGATATTGCAAGTAATATAGAATTAATTCTAGTTCATTCCCAAAGAGACTGGTTTAGGTTAATTTCAATCAATGTACTTATGCAACAATGGTATGGTTATTATTCAAAGTTAAGACGAATAAAAAATTGATTTTGTTTATAACTAAGATTATTAACTAACATGCAATTAACTAAGAAATTAAAAGGTTGATTTTCTTATATAACACAAACATGGGATTCTAACTTCATTACTACTTCATTCAATAGCCTTTTTGTTTTTAACATTAGCATGTAATGGTGATGACACTAATTAGATAACACGAAACTAGTAAATGCCAACTTTCATTGTATGAATACCCTACTACCTGACATCCACAAAAGAGATAGAAGATGAATAGACACTAATTATATTAAGACCCTATATGTCTATAGAATTTGACAACATAACGGTTTAATGCACCACTTATCTATCTTGATTACATAGGGAAAGTAATATGGTTAAAATTACCTACGAATCATGCATATCAAATACATGAACCTATGCTAGCATGGCAAGTTCTAAACCTCTAAATTCACCGGCGCTTCATTAGAGATTAACACGCTATCTTATAAGTCCGCGATGCTCATAAGACGAATAAGCACAACCAATATTAGGACATCATACAATCACCACACACCAATGTATCAAAATATATTAACTATTGAAATCCGTAAGTAAATCCGTTAGAACCCCACGATAATGATTAGCCCATAATCGAACTCATCATCATTGTGAGTTCCGATGAAAGCATGTATAATAAACTAGGTCTTTATAAAATGAATAATAATCAAAGTACGTTAAACAAGAGTATTAGGTTCAAAAAACAAGAAACGAGCATCCAAGATTATAACTTAAAACAAAGAATCACAAGAATAAACTAGATCTTCTTTGCCTTCGTTGAATTGTGCTATAGGTCTTCTCGTCATCTTCTCCTTAAGCTCTGTTAGGAAAAACGTCTTTTAGTTGTCTTTATATAGCAATCCAATCAATCCAAAAGCCCAGAAAAAAAGTCTTTTAATTGAAAAACGAATATGGAATCCCGACCTGGCGTGGCCGCGCGCTTCACCAGCGCGGGCGCGCTGACATTCTGTTTCTCTGACGCGGGCGCGCGCTAGCACAGCGCGGGCGCACCGTCCTTTTGGAAAAAATTATTTTGCTTGTTTTATTCAGCTGGTTCTTAACGACTTTGCACGAGCAATTTTCATGACACCTTCCTAACACCATTTTAGTATCAAAGCAATGCTAAATCACCTTGATCCCTGTTATATGCCTGAAATGCAAAAACACTACAAAACACATCAAAAACACTACATGCCTTTATAGAGCATTCTAAGTGGACATAAATGCCACTTAACACACCCCCAAACTTGAACCGATGTTTGTCCTCAAGCATAAACAGACTCAAAGAATAAGAAATAAAAATGCATGAATGCAAGCTGCATGAATGCAATGATCCCCTCAGAATAATTAAACCAACCAATAAGCAACATCTTAACAAATGCAGTTATTCGCACAAAGATTAATCAAATCCCACAATTCAACTTACAAGCCAGAAACGTGCGTATGTGCGGATACTTAAAAAATATACTATCGCAACTAGATCAATAATCATGACTCACTACTCATTAAGACAATCACAAGGTTATAGATAAAATAAAAGCTAAACTCAAAATGACTTATAACACTTCAATTCTTATATCAGAGTTATTATATGGATTCATGCTTTTATTCACAACATATTAACAATCACAATATGCTCATTTGATCGTGCAATGAGTGAGGTCCACAAAAGACTTATGAAATAATACCCATGTAGCGAGCGTTAGGTTAGTGGATCCCAAACTATAAAAGCCTTAGGCCACTAGGCACAAAATCCCCTAAGAACTTAATAAATCGAGTATTAAAGATCCCACTCGTGATCAACTATGCATAACACATATAATTTTTCCTTTTCTTTTTTTTTCTCTATTTTTTTTTTCTCATGATTTCTGAACGAGTGCGTTTCGCTCTATCTCGCTCAACCCTAGACTACTCATATAAAATGAGCCGGCTACTAGCCATTTGACACCTAGCCATACAACTAGTAATAAAATCCAATGTTTTCCTCTAATTTTTAAATATCCATGTTATGATGTCATTAAGAGAATATCCTCAATTCTAAATATAAATAAGTGATTAAACCTCGATAAAGAACAAAACATGACCATGATCCATCACTCAAGCAACCTATAAGACTTAGTGAAATTTTTATTGCTTCTAGCATGCAAATCAACTCGATGGGACTTAACATCACTATACACGATATCACTACAGTAACATCAATATCGCAAATCAGTCGGAAAAGTAAACTTAAGGGATCATGCTATAATGCAAATGCATGAACTATATGCAATAAACTATCATGCAAAATAAAAAAAAACTACATGACAAGTATGCAACTTTATGAACTAAACTAACATGAATATGCAAACTATATGGATACACACAACATATGTTCCTTAACTACCACCCCCAAACTTAAAATATTCACTGTCCTCAGTGAAGGTAATAGTAAGGAATCCGGCATACCTACTCGGAACCAGGATCATCACCCTCAACGGGTGGAGTGTCAGGAGGCGGGTACACAGAGTCCTTACCGAATACTGGCCACTGGATATCAACTCATGTGGCTCTGAATGCAGTCCCCAATGCCTGGGTGAGATCATTTGCAAACCTACTATGGATTTCATGCATCGCATCCATCCTCCTCATCAAGTTCCTATACTGCGCTGAACCCAAGCCAGCATTATCATGTGCTTCCTCTTGCTGCTGCTGTGACCATGAAGGACCAGCCTCACCCAACTCAGGTCTCCAAGCAGCCCTGCTCTCCTGAGTCATACCACCAGTATATCCTTGAGGTGCTGGACGTCCACCTAGAAAGTGGTCATAAGAATAACCAAGCCCTTTCGGATCAGGCTTACCACCGTACTACTACTGCATACTCAAAAATGTCGAACTATCAATTGAGGTACTAGGAAGCTACAGCTGCTCGTGTACGGGCCAATGAACTCTCATCGCCACACACAACTTCACCACAATGGACGCATAGGGAATAGAACCCGTAGTGCTGCCTCACAAAAACCTCAATATACCCTGATGAATCACCATCCCGAGATCCATATAGTCTCCCTGAAGAATCCCCCACAACAATCGTGCACGCTCCACAGTAACATCATGCACATGAGAAGATGGCATGATGTTGGCACAAATAGAAGAATTCCATGCACGTGCAAACGTGTTCATGCACGAGGCAGGGAAAGTGGCATACTCGTTCTTGCCCTTCTTAAACTTTCAGTGAGTTTCTGGCACACACAATGTAGCAACAATCAAATCCAAGTTAAATTCATCCCCCGTCTTCTCATTTCAATTCTCCCATTCTGGCCTTCTCTCGAGCTGCTCAATCACCCAACGAATGGCCTCTACACTGTAACCCACAGTAAACCCCCTAACCACAGTAAAACCGTTCTTATCCACCTTTGCATTCACATTAAACTCATGAACCAGACTCATGGGCACCGCAACTGGTGCCTCACAAAAAGCAATCCAACCCATCTCCACAATCATCTCCAATAAGTTACCATCCCTCCCTGATGGCAGAAAACCTCGATCCTTGGCTATGGGCTTCGAAAGCAGCCTCGTGTACTCCACCTCCGGAGTTGCAAACCTTGGCCTCACACCTCCAACACTAGAAGAATCGGTGGTGCTGCTGCTTATTTGAGTTTTTTGTCTTTTGGGTGCCATTGAACTTGAATAAGTTGAGAGAAAAGATAAGTGTATAAGAGAGATTTATGTTTGAGAATTTGAGAAGTGATGGAAAAGTTTGTGTATAAGTGTGTGTGTATATATAGGATTTTTAGAATAAAATTAGTTTAGGAAAAGAAGTGGGAATTGATTATGGGAATAGTGGGAGTAATGTGGTTGATTGAAATTGATTTGGAGAGGGAAATAAGGAAATGGGAGAGTAAAATTCGGTTGGGAATTACTTTGGTGTTTAAATTCCCATTTTCTATCTTTTTTTCAGGTCCAGGGAGCCAGCGCGGCCGCCCCTCCTGGCAGCGCGGGCACGCCGTACTACTGGAAAACCAGCGCAGCCGCCCCGCTTCTCAGCGCGGGCGCGCCGTGCTACTGGAGTTTCAGCGCGGCCGCCCCGCTTCTCAGCGCGGGCGCGCCGTGCTTCTATAGTTGGCACTGAATATTTTTCCTTTTCTGATTTTTTTGTGGTTTTCTCCTTATTTTCTTCTTCCTCTATCTACTAATGTACAACAAACTTGGGTTACCTCCCAAGAAGCGCTTGGTTTACGTCGTTAGCTTGACATAGAATCCCGAGATCAAGTGGACAATAAAATGGCACTAACCACTTCACGATTTTCCATATCCCTATAGTAATTCTTCAATCTCTGTCCATTCACCTTGAATGCTTAGCCTGGATCATTCTCAAAAATCTCCATCGCTCCATGTGGAAACATAGTTTTGACAACAAACGGCCCTGGCCATCTTGACTTTTTAATTTCCAGGAAAAAGACGGAGACGAGAGTTGAACAAAAGAACTTGTTGCCCCGACACAAATGATTTGAGCACTAGACCTATATCGTGCCACCTCTTGACTTTCTCCTTATACATTTTGTTGTTCTTATATTGAAGCCGAAACTCATCGAGTTCATTCAATTGAAGCATTCTTTTCTTACCAGCTGCATCCATATCAAGGTTCTTCTTCAAAGCCCAATACACTTTATGCTCTAACTCCACAGGCAAATGACATCCCTTACCAAAAAACAACTGAAATGGTGACATGCCAAGCTGAGTTTTGTATGCTGTTCTATACGCCCAAACAGCTTCATCCAGCTTCAAAGACCAATCCTTCCTTGATGGACACACAAATTTCTCTAGAATACGCTTGATCTCTCTGTTAGATACCTCAGCTTGACCATTAGTCTGAGGATGGTAGGGTGTAGCAATGCGATGATTCACATTATACCTTTGCATCATAGCAGTGAACTTGTGATTGTAGAAATGTGATCCCTTGTCATTGATTATGACTCTTGGAGTCCCAAATCTTGTGAATATCTGCTTATGAAAAAAATTAAGCACACCTTCACATCATTCATCGGTAAAGCCTTGAATTCAACCCATTTCGAGACATAATCAACCACCAAGATGAGACAAATGGCCCCATGAAGTCAATTTTCCAAACATCGAAGACTTCAACCTCGAGAAGCACATTAAGAGGCATCTCATCCCTCTTGGACATATTACTAACCCGCTGGCATCGATCACACTTCAAAATAAACTGATGCACATCCTTAAACAATGTAGGCCAGAAGAATTCTACTTGAAGGACACGAGTTGTTGTCTTCTCTCCATCATAGTGGCCTCCATAAATAGTCGAATGATAATCTCAAAAGATCCCCCCGTTTCGCTATACGGAATACATCTCCTGATGATTTGGTCAGCTCCTTGCCTAAACAGAAATGGCTCATCCCACATGTACCACTTCACATCATGAAGAAACTTATTCCTTCAAGCTGAAGACATATCGAGAGGCATAATATTGCTCACAAGATAGTTCATAATGTCTGTGAACCACGGTTCTTCCTCTTGCACCCCAAACAACTGCTCATTGGGAAAAGACTCATTAATCAATGTCTTATCATATGAAGTTGCACTTGGATCTTCTATGCGAGAGAGATGATCAGCGACTTAATTCTCCATACCCTTTCTGTCCTTGATCTCTAACTCAAATTCCTGAAGTAAAAGAACCCATCGAATTAATCTAGGCTTCGAGTCCTTCTTCGAGACGAGATAGCAAATCGCAACGTGATCAGTGAAAACTGTCACCTTCGTCCCAAGAAAATAAGATCGAAACTTCTCAAAACCATAGACAATAGCCAATAGCTCTTTCTCAGTAGTAGTATAATTCAGTTGAGCACCATTGAGGGTCTTACTAGTATAGTAGACCACATGAAATATATTGTTCTTCCTCTGCCCAATAACTGTTCCAACTGCATAGTCACTTGCATCGCATATCAAATCAAAAGGTTCATCCCAATTAGGTGTAGTTATGACAGGTGCCGTGATCAAGCTCTTATTTAAGCTTTGAAAAACACCTAGGCACTCGTTATCAAACTTGAACGGGACATCTTTCTCTAGAAGATTGCATAAGGGTTTATAGATTTTAGAGAAGTCCTTGATGAAATGCCTATAGAAACCCACATGACCAAGAAAACTGCGGACTCCCTTAATAGAAATTGATGGAGAAAGGTTTTCAATGACCCCCACCTTGGATTTGTCCACCTCAAGACATTTACTAGAGACCTTGTGCCCAAGAATGATGCCTTGTTCCACCATGAAGTGAAATTTCTCCCAGTTGAGAACCAGATTAGTTTCAACACACCTTTTAAGAACGGCGCCAAGATTTTACAAGCACTTGTCAAAAGAATCACTGAACATAGAGAAATCGTCCATAAGCACCTCCACATTCTGACCAATCATGTCAGAGAAGATAACCATCATGCATCTCTAAAATGTGGCAGGTGCTCTACACAAACCAAAAGCAACCCTTCTGAAGGCAAAAGTACCAAATGGACAAGTGAAAGTAGTCTTTTCCTGATCTTCTGGAGCAATGCAAATCTGATTATAGCCCGAATAGCCATCCAGAAGAAAATAGTATTCATGCCCAGCCAACCTTTCAAGCATCTGATCAATTAAAGGAAGAGGGAAGTGATCCTTCCTCATGGCCTTGTTCAGCTTCCTGTATTCCATGCAAACTCTCCACCCCGTGACTGTTCGAGTAGGAATGAGCTCATTCTTTTCATTAGCTACCACAGTGATGCCTCCTTTCTTCGACACACACTGAACTGGCTCACCCAAGAACTGACATAAATGGGATTGATGATCCCTGCATCTAGCCATTTGAGAATTTCCTTCTTCATAACTTCTTTCATGATCGGATTAAGCCTTCTCTGTTGCTCAACAGTAGGCTTGCTACCTTCCTCTAGCAGAATTTTATGCATACAATACAAAGGGCTGATTCCCTTGATATCTGCTATAGTCCATCCAATTGTCGACTTGAACTCTCTCAGAATTCTTAAAAGCTTTTCCTCATCACTACCTGAAAGGTCAGATGCAATAATAACAGGAAAAGTAGACGCATCACCAAAAAAAATATACCTGAAGTGTTCAGGAGATGGTTTAAGTTCAAGAGTAGGAGCTTCATCAATAGATGGCTTAAGGCGCTTTGGAGACTTGTTCAGCTCCTCCAATACAAGAGATTCAAAAGGCATATCCAGCCTTCGCTTCCACGGAAAAGCATTCAAATACTGTAACTGTTCATCACCTTCATCATCTTCGTTATTTAAATTTCCCAACAAGGCCTTTTCTAAGGCATCAGACCTTAGCAGTTGATCAATTTCTGAAGTAACCACAGATTCGACCAATTCCACTTTTAAGCACTCCTCATTATCAGTAGGGAATTTCATTTCATTGAAAATATTGAATAGCACATCCTGATCTAGTACTCGCATAGTGAATTTACCCTTCTGCACATCTATCAAGGTTCGGCTAGTAGCCAAGAATGGTCTTCTCAAGATTATGGGAATCTTCTTATCCTCCTCGAAATTAAGAATTACAAAATCAGCAAGTAAGATGAGTTTGTCCACCTTGACCAAAACATACTCCACAATGCCTCGTGGATATGTAATAGAACAATCGGTCAACTGCAAGGACATATAAGTAGGATTTGGATCAGTTAAGTCCAACTTTGGACAGATAAAGGCATCAGATTGATGCTAGCTCCCAAATCACATAATGACTTATCGAATTACAAGTTTCCAATAGTGCAAGGAATAGTGAAGCTTCCAGGATCTTTAAGCTTCGGAGGCAAATTCTGTTACAACACAGCACTACATTCCTCCGTGAGAGCTACGGTCTCTAAGTCATCCAACTTCACTTTCCGAGAGAGAATACCTTTCATAAACTTCGCGTAGCTAGGCATTTGTTCTAGAGCTTCCACGAAAGTTATATTGATATGAAGTTTCTTGAAAACTTCCAAGAACTTAGTAAATTGCTTATCCAGCTTTTGTTTCTGCAGCCTCTTAGGGAAAGGAGGTGGAGGATAGACTTGTATTTCCCCTGTATTACCCTCAGAAGGAGTGTTGACAACAGCTGTCTTCCTTGGTTCCACTTTTGCTTCCTTCGGCACATCTTCTTCAGCCATGACTTCAGATTCTTAAACTTGAGATTTTTCGGGATTTGCAACCTTCCCAGACCTCAATGTGATTGCCTTAACCTTCTCTTTAGCTTCCCTTTTTCCTGGTACTTCAGTGTCACTAGGGAGTGTACCAGGTTGTCGATTCAGCAGAGCATTGGCAATCTGCCCAATTTGATTCTCCAAGGTCTTGATAGAAACCTCTTGGCTCTTGCAAATGCGCCTCAACTCCTCCAATTCAATTTTTTTCATTAGATTGTGGAAGGTGATGAAGTTGGAGTTGTTGTCTTAGTGCATATTACGGTTGTTGAAAACCAGGAGGGTTGTCTTGTTTCGCTGCATATGGCTGATAAGGCTGTTACACCGCATTCTGAGTGTTGCTCCAGCTGAAGTTAGGATGATTGCGGTTATTAGGATGATAAGTGGCTGGAGCTGGTTGCTGCAATCTCTGAAAGTTGCTCACAAACTGAGTTAATTCACTAGAAATATCACACTGCTTCATCTCATGTGCACCAGCACAAAGCTCGCAAACACTAGTGATCTGATTTACTCCAAAATTAGCCAAAGATCCACCTTCATCATCAAATCCTGAAGCTGAGCAGCTATAACAGTAGTTGTGTCAACTTCTATAATTCCTGCTACTTTTCCTTGAGGCATTCTCTGAGTTGGGTTCTGATTTTCATTAGCAGCCATCAGTTCAATCAATTCATAAGCTTCATCATAACTTTTAGCCCATAAGGCTCCTCCTGATGCTGCATCAAACATGGGTCGAGAAGTTGCACCCAACCCATTATAAAAGCAGTTAATGATCATCTAGTCAGGCATCCCATGATGAGGGCACTTTCTAAGCATCTCTTTGTAGCGATCCCAAGCTTCACACAAAGATTCTCCCATTTGCTGCGCAAATTGAGTAAGAGCATTTCTGATTGCAGCTGTCTTCGCCATAGGGAAGAATTTAGTGAGAAACTTTTAAGAAAGATCCTCCCAAGTAGTAATAGAGCCTGGTGGTAGAGAATGTAACCAACACTTAGCCTTATTCCTCAGAGAGAATAGGAAAAGTCTCAGCTTAATAGCATCTTCAGTAACTCCATTGAACTTGAAAGTGTCACAGATCTCGATGAAATCCCTGATGTACATATTGGGATCTTCTATAGGAGAACCCCCAAACTAAACTGAATTTTGTATCATCTGAATCGTGTTTGACTTTATTTCAAAGGTGTTAGCCATGATGGCTGGCCTGATAATGCTAGACTAAATATCATAGACCTTTGGCTTAGAAGAGTCCATCAAAGCCTTAGGATTCGCTGCTTGATCTCCCATTATGGCTAGAGCTTCTTCTTCAGCTTTCTCCTCGACAAAAACTTCTTCAACCTTCTCTTCAACAAGAACTTCTTCAACTACTTCCTCCGCTTTATCCAGTTTTCTCTTGCGAGACCAAGAACGCGTATGCATACACGCTCGCTAGAGTGTCTGAAACACGACAAGGAAACAAGTAAGTAACAATGTTCGAGTCAATGAACTTTAACGACCACTGATGACAAACACATAAACTAAAAATTAACACCGAGTCCCCGATAGCGGCGCTAAAAACTTGTTAGGACAAAAACACGCGCTAATATTCACGCAAGTATACGCGACCACAAGTAATATATAATTAATTCTAGTTCGTTCCCACAGAGACTGGTTTAGGTTAATTTCAATCAATGTACTTATGCAAAAATGGTATGGTTATTATTCAATGCTAAGATGAATAACAAATTGGTTTTGTTTATAACTAAGATTATTAACTAACATGCAATTAACTAAGAGATTAAAAGGTTGATTTTCTTATATAACATAAACATGGGATTCTAACTTCATTACTACTTCATTCAATAGCCTTTTTGTTCTTAACCTTAACATGTAATGGTGATGACACTAATTAGATAACACGAAACTAGTAAACGCCAACTTTCGTTGTACGAATACCCTACTACTAGGCATCCATAAAAGAGATAGAAGATGAATAGACACCAATTATATTGAGACCCTATACATCTATAAAATTTGACAACATAACAGTTTAATACATGACTTATCTATCTTGATTACATAGGGCAAGTAAGATGGTTAAAATTACCCACGAATCATGCATATCAAGTACATGAACCTATGCTAGTATGGCAAGTTCTAAACCTCTAAATTCAATGTTGCTTCATTAGAGATTAACACATTATCTTATAAGTTCACGACTCTCATAAGACGAATAAACACAACCAATACTAGGACATCATAAAATCACCACACACCAAGGAATCAACACATATTAACTATTGAAATCTATAAGTAAATCTGTTAGATTCCCATGATAACGATTAGCCCATAACCGAAATCATCATCACCGTGGGTTCCGATGAAAGCATAGTATAATAAACTAGGTCTTTATAAAATGAATAATAATCAAAGTACGTTAAACAAGAGTATTAGGTTCAACAAACAAGAAACGAGCATCCAATATTACAACTTAAAACAAAGAATCACAAGAATAAACTAGATCTTCTTTGCCTTCGATGAATTATGCTATAGGTCTTCTCGTCGTCTTCTCCTTAAGCTCCGTTGGGAAAAATATCTTTTAGTTGTCTTTATATAGAAGTCCAATTAATTTAAAAGACCATAAAAATAGTCTTCTAATTAAATCAAGAATATGGAATCCCAGTCTGGCGTGGCCGCGCGCTTCACCAGCACGGGCGTGCTGACATTCTGCTTCTCTGGCGCGGCCGCGCGCTAGCACAGCGCGGGTGCGCCGTCCTTCTGGAAAAATTCTTCTGCTTGTTTTATTCAGCTGTTTCTTGACGACTTTGGACGAGCAATCTTCATGACACCTTCCTAACACCATTTTAGCATCAAAGCAATGCTAAATCACCTTGATCCTTGTAATATGCCTGAAATGTAAAAACACTACAAAACATATCAAAAACATAAATAACTTGAGTACAAAACATCAATCCAAGCCTTTATAGAGAATTCTAAGTGGACATAAATGCCACTTAACAATTGAAAAGTCTACAAAGTATCTGGGAGAATACAAGATCAATGGCCAAGATTAACTACACAAAAGATGGTCATAGACCTACAAGATTCTGCACAAATTTGCTAAGTTAGAAATGGAAATAGAAAAAGGTTACTTTAGAAAAAAGTTTAGTACATTTTAGTACAAGTCTTGTAAACCCGTGCTGCTAGTGTATAAAGCATGCACTGGTCCTTAGTTTAGTATTAACAAACAGATTCACATTTTCTTGTATTCTCTCAAGGAGGAAGCTGAGTTCTTATATTTTTAAGAACACGGAATTTGTAGCAAGAAAAACTTAATTAATATAAATTGAGTTTTGAAATATTATGCTTGTGGTCTTGTTTCCGTTTAATACAATATCTCTGCAAATTAGAAACTGATTTGTCACCTAATATTCAAACTGTTTAAAAAGGCTAAAAATTCAAAAACACATTCACCCCCCCTGTGTTGTACTCAATAGCTAACAAGTGGTATCGGAGCAAGATCTGAAAGAAAATAGATAAAGATCTTGGAAGTATGAGTGCATAAAAGTTAAGTAGCATCAAGATACTAGCCTTTGACAAAGCCAACTACACACAATGGAAAAATAAGATGATGTTGTTTATAAGGTTGGCCAACCCATTATATATCCAGATTCTCAAGAATGGCCCTTTTACTCCCATGAAAAGGGTTGAAGAATCTATTGATGGAGATATGGTCATCCCAGCTCAGTATGCCCCCAAAGACCCCTAAAAATACACTGAAACTGAAATGGAGAAAGTCTCTATGGATAGTGGCTTGTAACTAATACTGATGTGACACAGCCAAACAGATCTGAGAGAAGATAGAGATTTTCTGTGAGGGTACTGATGTGCTGTATGGAATCTTGATGACATATGAACTTGAAATTTTACAGAGAAAGTCATTAAGAGAAAACCAAGGAAGGAATAAGGATCTTCAACCTTTGCTTCATTGTATTTGCATACTCCCACTTTTGGCTCACTCACATCCTTTTTACAAAGGTGAGTTAGATAACTTATAGAGCCACACTTTTGACATTATTTCCTGGGAGCATCTGCAACAAATGTAAATTTGTTACACTTGTTTATTCCAATCTTCCCATTCATGTTCTTCTTTTTCTTTCCTGCATTCTCAGTCTTGATTTCTATGATTGGTGTCTTAGAAACTTGGTCTACCGTGGGCTTCTTCTTTATTTCATCAGTAGGAGTGGTTTCTCCATTTTTCTTTTCAGTATCTTCATTTGCAATTTCTTGCTTGATGACCAACTCTTCTTCAGTGAAATTGACTTCACATGCCTTGAATAAAGGTGCATCAACTTTTCTCAACATAACTAGGACATCTTGATTTGCAATTGCTTTACCTTTGTCAACTTCATTTTTTTATTGGTGTTCAAGGCATCATTGTCCAAACCAATAGTTATGTTAGCACATGGTTTATTTTTCTCATGGTACTGTACAACCAACTGAGATGCATTTCTGAAAGACTTCAGCTTCACCTCATTTTTCTCTAACGTTTCCCTCAACAAAGATTCTATTTCACTTGCACACTTAGGCTTGTTCTTCAAATATTCATTTTCTTGTTTGACAGTTTCAAGCTCAACAAGCTGGAGTTCCAAATCTTGCTTCTCAATCTCAATTATATTTGAAAGCCTACTCACTTCCTCAGTAGCTGCCACCATGCTTGTGTGGATATGAAACATCTCTACACTCATCTTTTCAACAGTTTATTTATATTTACTAGCATCCAAATCAATATTGGTTAGAGTTGGTACCTCTGATTTTGAAGTGGATGATTCTCCATGCTCAAGAGCCATGAAAGCATAGTTTCTAAATTCTTCTTTATCATTATCTTCATCAGTGTCATCCCAACTCTTTCCTTCAGCATTATAAGATTTTCCCTGTTGTTTCTTCTAGAGAGCTTCATACTTTGATTCCAATTCCAGATAGGCTTTATCCTTCTTCACTTTCTTTAGCTTTCAGCACTCAGTAGCAAAGTGACCCAACTCATCATAGTTGAAGCACCTTATCTTAGACCTGTCAGCAGATCCAGTCTTGTAGCCACCTTTGCAAGCTAAGTTGTACTGAGCTTTTTGTTTCCAATTGTTGCTATTGGAAGACTGTCCTTTGTTCTTGAGAAACCTTGGCTTTCTAACCCTTATGTTGGAAACTTTTCTATCCAGTTATGGCATAGATTGGTCCATCTCATCTAGCTCATCCAGGGTATAGTATTCATCTTACTCTAGCTCCAAACTAACCTATTTTTGAGGTCCTTTGTTCTTTTTCTCCACAGCCTGAATGACTGGAGTTTGTGCATCTTATTCATCTTCACTTGCTTCATTGTCATTGAAAATCAAGACACTGGATCCATCAACTACTTTCAGTGACCTGTAAACAGACTTCAAGCTTTCTTCTAATCTTTTGATTCTTTGTATTTACATTGTCTTCATTTCTTCTGATTTCTTGTGTAGACGTAGTATTATTTACCTGTCTTGTTCTAGAGTTGTTCTCATGTTGAGTTATCACATAACTATTCATACAGCTACGCAGTCTCACCAACAACCTTCGACAATGATAGGAGACAGTAGAATATTTAGGCGACAAGTGTACATTATCGTTGAATGACTTCATATTCAAAAAAATCATAATTACAAAGTTATTGATGTGTAGTCAGGGAACTACGCCATAGATGACCTATAGTTACATTTCAGCATATGTGTTACCTTAGTGTATGTTACTATAGATATGTAATTTTTACCCTATCACAACACTGGTATTAAGGGGGTTACCAAAGTCATAAGATTGTGTTACCATAGCTCAGTGAGGTGTTGTGCACGCAGCAAAACGTGATACTGTGTTTCCATAGACTATATATAAAAAAAAATTAAATTTATCTTTGAAAATAATTTATATCAGTAAAATATTTTTTTTGATTTATCTTGGAAATTAAAAGTATATAAAATAAATAATTTATTTACATTTTATAAATGTTAGATTTGATTGCATTCCTTGTAATATGAAAGTGATGACAAGCTGTTATAAACTGAGAGTAGATCTCAAAGAAATTAAATTGGATCTATAGCTAAAAAGGAAAATGCAAATTATTCACTAAATATTGTTCTTTCTGAGTCATCAAATTCTACTTCTGCAAATTCTATTAATAAGAAGAAAGTACCCAACACTGCTTGGGTAGCTAAACACACTTAATCCTCATTGTGTGCAGGGCAAGGTGAAGAAGGTCATATAGATACTAGAAAATGGATGCTTCAGGCATATGACAAGTGATAAAGCCCTGCTATCACAATTTGAGGAGATGGCTGGCGTATTAGTGATTTTTGGAGAAAATAATAAAGGATTCACAATGGGATATGGCAAGTTAGTTTCTTGAACTGTTGTCATTTAAGATGTAGCACTGGTAGCTAGTCTTGAGGTGAATCTCCCGAGTGTCAGTCAATTCACAGATAGAGGATTCAAGGTTTCATTTGACAAAGGAGAATGCTCAATTATCAGCAAAAAGACTGGTGATGTTGCTTTGAAAGGAGCAAGAAAGGGAAGATTATTTGTTGTAGATTTATACTCATCAAATAAGGATGAAATATATTGCTTCTACACCAAGAAATTTATTGAGAAAAGCAAGTTGTGGCACACGAAGCTCGCTCACCTGAATTATAAAGTTATCAATACCCTGGTGAAAAAGGGAGTTAGTGAGAGACATGCCAAATCTGGAGTTTGCTCAAGATGAAGTTTGCGAGGCTTGTCAAAAAGGAAAAATGAAAAGGTCTAGTCACAAAAGCAAAGCTGTGAATTCTATAAGTGCACCTTTACAACTTATTCATATGGACTTGTTAGACTAGTTAATGTCTTATCAATTTCAAGGAAGAAATAAGCACCTGTCATGGTGGATGACTACTCAAGGTACAGATGGGTAGAGTTTATGTATTCAAAAGATGAAACTCCAAACATCAAGAAAATTGAGAAGCAGGCTGAAGATCATAATTGTGTGAATAGATTGAGGAGTGACAATGTCACAAAATTCAGAAATGCAATCTTAACTGAATTCTGCAAAGACAAGGGTATTGTTTAAGAGTTCTCAGTATCAAGGACACCTCAGAAAAATGGGGTAGTTGAAAGAAAGAATAGAACTCTAGTTGAGGCTGCTATAAAAATGATGCAAGATGTGTCAACAGTGCATGCTACACTCAAAACATATATCTCATCAACAAAAATATTGGCCAATCACCCTACTAAATCTTATCAAAAAAGAAGCCTACTGTGAAGCATCTGCATGTGTATGAAAGCAAGTGTTATGTTCTAAAAGACAACTCTGAATATGTGGGAAAACTTGACTCTAAAGTTTTTGAAGCAATTTTTCTGGGATATTCATTGGAAAGAACTATTTACATAGTCTATGTGCTTGAAGAAAATAAAACTGTAGAAAGCACATATGTGACTTTTGATGATGACAAGTGTCCAAGCTTGGAATGCCTTAATGAAAATGAAGCTGAAGCCCTCAAGTTTGAAAATCTCAACATTGATAGTGATTCTGAAGATGAAGTTGAGAGCAACACAAGCAACAAAATGAATAAGGAGTCAACAGAGCAAGTGAATCATGAGAATGGAAGCTCATCTCAAACACCTGAATTTGATAGCACAAACTTAGGGGGAGAAAGAGGAGAAAGTTCTGCAAGTCATGCCAATGGTGAAGAAAATGCAGAAAATTCAAGTCAACAAAATCATATCATAGAATGGGATAGGAGTCAGACAAGAGATGAAATTATTGGTGACCCAAATGCTGGTGTAAAGACTCGAAGTACAACTACTAATGATTGTCTACATACATGCTTTCTGTTACAAATTGAGCCCCAGAAAACTGAGGAAGCTCTACTTGATCCTGACTGAATATCTGCTATAGAAGAAGAGCTAAATCTATTTGAAAGACATAAAGTTTGGAAGTTGATTCATGCACCAAAGAACGGAAGTATAATTGGAACAAAGTGGGTGTACATGAATAAAATGGATGAAAATGGAATTGTAACAAGGAACAAATCAAGGTTGCTTGCAAAAGGCTACTCACAGGAAGAATGAATTGATTATGATAAAACTTTTTCTCCAGTTACAAGACTTGAAGCAATAAGGATCTTTCTTGCATTTGCTGCACACTCAAATTTTAAGGTGTATCAAATGGATGTAAAGAGTGTATTCCTAAATGGTGAGTTGGAAGAAAAGGTTTATGTGCAACAGCCACCTGGGTTTGAAGATCTAGAATTTCCAAATTTTGTTTACCAACTTCTAAAGTCTCTCTATGGACTAAAGAAAGCACCTAGAGTTTGGTATGACACATTGTCAGAATTTCTATTAAAACATAAATTCACTAGAGGAACAATTAACAAGACTCTATTCTACAAGAAACATGGTGGTGATATGATCCTAATTCAAATCTATATAGATGATATCATTTTTTGTTCTACTAATGAAAAATTATGTCATAGATTCTCAAGACTCATGCAGAGTGAATATGAAATGAGCATGATGGGAAAATTAAGTTACTTTCTAGGACTTCAAGTCAGTCAAAGAAGTGGTGCAATCTTCATCAACCAAACTAAGTATGTTGAAGACTTGTTGAAGAAATTTGAAATGGTTGATTGTTCACCTGCATCAACACCTATGTCTACAGCTACAAAGTTGGATGAAGATAAGAAAGGAAAAAGTATAGCCATCTCAGGTTATAGAGGAATGATTGGATCTTTGTTGTATTTGATTGCTAGTAGACCAGACATTATATTTGCAACATATCTGTGTGCAAGATTTCAAGCCAATCCAAAAAAATCACAGTTGATGGCAGATTTTGTTGGATGCAGGGTTGACAGAAAGAGCACTAGTGGAAGTTGTCAATTTCTTGGACAAAGACTTGTATCCTGGTACACTAAGAGACAACAATCTGTGTCAACTTCCACAGCTGAGGCTGAATACGTAGCTGGTGGAAGTTGATGTGCTCAAGTGCTTTGTATTAGAAATCAACCAATGGATTATGGCCTAGTGTTACACAAAATTCCAATTATGTGTGACAATACTAGTGCTATATCTATTGTTGCTAATCTAGTTAATATTTCTAGAACAAAGCACATTGATGTAAGGTACCATTTTATTAGAAAACATGCTGCAAATGGTACTATGGAGCTAATTTTTGTTCCAACAGAAAAACAATTAGCTGACATTTTCACTAAACCTTTGGATGAAACAACTTTCACTAGACTTGTTGGTGAAATTGGAATGTTAAATTCTTCATCCTAAAGGCACTCAGCTAATATGTTACAGCAGATTAATTTCTAGTGAATCAAAATTAATTTGATTTAGTTGGAAATTAACTGGAATATGAGTTATAAATATTTCAGAAATATTTATATATTTATTATTCAAAATTCAAAATTTTAAATTGGAAATTTTCAAATTCTAAGAAAACTGTCTAAATGTTGATTCATATTGTTAATATGTGAAGTTAATATAAGACATAATCAAAAAGAACAAAATTATACAGAGAACTGATTTCTCAATAAGTCTAATTGACTTCTCGACAAGTCATTTTGAGACTTCTCGATAGAGTTCTCGATAAGTCTTTTTCTTGACTTCTCTAAGGACTTCTCGATAAGCCTCATTATGACTTCTCGATAAGTCATTGTAGAGATCTCAGTATATGTTAATTCATAGAGTTCTCTATAAATATCCATTCTTAGACTTCTCGATAACTTAGAACTGGAATAATTTAATTCAATAAATTATTTTAGTAAAATAATTTTGATATGAAATCATTCTAATTTTATTTTCATTTATTCAAATAAAATTGAAAAAATGCAGTCCATTCAGGACAAACTGGGAATTTATTTGACATCTCGATAAGTCACTATCTAGTTCTCGATAAGAGTTAGGACAATGACATATCGATATGTATGTATTCTCTCACGTGACTTCTCGATAAGCAAAGACCAAACATTTATCTCTACTTCTCGATAAGTTATTTTCCTTTTTCTATAAATATTCAGACATCTCGACATAACCCCTTTTTACGCTTTCGAGATCTCAAATAACCTAGCTTTTGCAAATCTTAACCGTTCTCTCTCATTTCAGACTCTTTCTCTTTCAAATCTCTTACCCACTCTAATTCAAACACTTATAATGGCATCAAACATTGTTAGAGTTGTTATCCCTAAGGATGGAACCAACTACCTAGCTTTCACAGATGTTAACCAAGCTCCAGACAGTTTCAAGAGCTTTGTCAAGTTTTTATCTGAGACATACTTTGCAGGTGCTCTAACTGCAAATCCTATTCTGTACATGGATGTTCTCAATGACTTCTGGAACTCAACTATGGTTAGAACTGTAGTGCATGAGAATGAAGCTGTATCCCTGGTGGTTAACTGCTCAATCAAAGGCCAACAAGTGGAATTTACTGAGAATTATGTCAACCTGGCTCTGAGAATTCCTACTGATAAGATGGTGGAGGCACCTACTCAACATGATCTAGATGATTTTATGGACTTCTTCAACTACAGTGAAAGGATCAACCTTTCTAGCTTAAACAAGAAACATCTACGGAGGGAACGCTCATTCCTTTTTTATTCAGTTGCGAGAGCCTTCACCTGCAGGAAGACAGAGAATGACAACATCTCAAGTGTGGTTTAGAAGCTAGTGTTCTCCATGGCTCACAACAGACACATAAATATGGGGCTCTTAATTCTGTAGGAACTCAGCACAAGGCTCACAATGCCTTTGGCACTAGATGTAAGGAAATTTTGTTTCCTAGGTTTATAATGTTTACTTTAAATCATAAAGTTCAAGACATTCATTTACTTAATGGTATTGGTAGAACAAAGATAGGCAATTGTAAACAGGTTTCCAAAATATTATTTGGCTCACTTATTACCAAAAATAAGGTACCTGTAAGTCTTAGAATCACTCCATTTATGTTGGAGAGTTTCAGGACTTACCCTTACCCTATGCCCGACATGAGGTCTACTGTAACATCTAGCACAGTTATGGCTCATACATGTGGAAGAACAAACACAGGAATACCAACAGGGGTCTTCCCAAACTGAGACCCTTCCTTCTCTACCATTAGAAGCTAGGAAATGAACTACATGATCCTCTCAACAGGGTGGAGTGAGTAAAAAGAAGAGAAAGCAGGCACCCTTGACTATTTTGAATGAGAGTAGTGAGGACCAAACACAACTAGAGTCTACCTTGGTCAGAAAGCCAAAGAAGGTAAAGCAAACTGAGTTGACCACTCAATTAGTTACCTCTGTATCCTCCCAAAAGGATGCAGTTGTAAAAGCGAGATTAAAATAGACTCTAGAGGCATCCTCTCAACAGGGTCTCTCTATTGAACAAAGCACTCTCCCTAGTGCATCTTGTAAAGAGTCTACACCACAAATTGAGCACACTTAAGTTCATGAAAGAAGAAATAAGGATGACAAACACAATGAGAGCACATTATTTGAAGCTCCCTCATCTATTCAGGGGGAGCTGCCAACACTCAATTCTCAAATCACTAATCTTATCTCTCGAATTTCTTCTACATATAATGAAACACTTGAATCTACTTCTCAAGTGTTGTAAAAATCAAGTGACACAGTTGAACAGACTGTGCTCACCACCCAGGGACCACATTCAGTTGGGGAGAGGCTACATTGGGGGGTAAACCTTGATGACACCAACAAAAACATAAGGGTTTCATCAGTTTTTAATGAAGACCCTGTGGTAGTACCAAATGCACCTTCATGTGCAAATCAATCTTCACATATTGAAAGGTTTGAGGTTAGTACTCCTAAGGGGGAGCTATCTAAATCCTCTCCAATTCAATTAGAGATTCCTCATATAGGGACAACTTCCCTCAAAACCCTGGTTGAAATTGCTTTGTCAATACAAGTTGGGAGTAAAATTGTCAATAATCCAACCATTGGGAAGACAAGTCAAGCACATTCAAGTGCCAGTTCTTTGCAAGAAGAACAAGGGTTTGAGGCCATGGTACATGACAGTAACCTGGTCAAATCCCCTCCAATTTAAATGGAGGTTCCCATTACTGGTGAACAACCTAATGTCACAACCACAGTTTCTACTGTGATTTCAATCACAGGGTTACCTACCACCTCTTAGTCCTCCACCTCAAACCAAACAGACATCTCATCTACTTCCAATCCCACTCAACAACCTTCACACCTCATCTCACAATGGCTGTAGGATGCTCAAACTCAGCCAATAACAATGAATGATCTCCTTGTGTACCAACTATCTGGCCTTGCAAACATTACCCAATAGCTACTCATAATTGACATGTCCAATCAGGTTTATCATGCTATCTTAATATCGTATAAAATAGATGTCGAAGAATAGCAACACAAGATTGTTAATGAAGCTAAGAAGGATGGGAATGTGTATGCTTGGCTAGATAAGGATTTCAGTTTGAGTATGTATAAGGTTTTGGCAAGGTTCAGAGAAGAATATGTCACTATAATATGAAGCAATGCCAAGAATCTCAGTCTACAGAAAGTATATGATGTTGTTACAGAAGTCTATAAGGCACATTTGCAAAGCTTTTCATCTCATCAGTAAAGTACTGCAACAGACATTATACAGTCATCAAGACAGAATAAGGAGATTGGTGAACGATAAATTGGATTAACTTGTTCCAACTCAAGTAGAGATCAAAAATAAATTCAACAAATTTTCTGATCAAATGGCCAGGTTTGATGTAACCAATATGGAGCAAAACATCAAAAATCTAAAGCAATCATTTCTGGCTCTTCATGAAGTTGTCCAAAAACAGATCACAAGTAACAATGACACAAGGGTCAAATTGGATCAACTCCACCAATCTAGATATGAACCCTCAACATTATTGATGAAGGGAATCAAAGAATATATTCAAGCCTCTTTTGGTGCTCCTCTCTCATCAAGCTCACAACAACCAATTTTCACCTCCACAAATCTCCAAATTCAGTCTCTACAACAACAGGTCTCTATTCTTCAAGCCTCAAATGATCCCCTTACAGCTCAGGTCACAGCTCTCACTACTCTAGCGTAGAGTCAACAAAATGACATAAGAACCCTAGTAGACTCCCATAAACATCTCCAAATGCAAAACTATGTCTTTTTGAGAGCTATTATGGGTGCCTTGAATGTTCCACTACCTACATTGCCTGAAGCTGTTAGGTCAAAAATTCCAACTCCTCTACTCTTGCCTGCTACCAAGACTAAGGGGAGATAGAAGCTAGAATTTAACAATCAAAGGAAGCTAGAAAATCTACACAATCAAAAGAAGCTGGAAAATCTACTTCCACTCTAGTCAAAGCTCTACCCAAGTAAAAATTTCTCAAGATGTTGGAAAAGACAGACTCCAAAAAGCTGCAGAAGTACCCTGTCAATACAAGGAGTTCAATGAGCTTTTAATGGTGCAAAAAGTCTCTCTTCACAAAAACTACATCACTTACAAGAGAGCTTTGGCCAACAACATCAATTTTTTGATAGTGGTCATAGTAAAGGTTGGAAACGTTTTGGATAAAAGGAGAGTGGCTAATATAAATGATTGTGGTTTGGACATGTGTCCCTCTCAAATTTTCAATCCATGAGAGCATCTGAGCTCGATGTAATAATTGATAGAGTTAATCCAGCCATTCCAGAGGACACCTAATTGCTTAATGAACTCGAGAAAGCTTAGATAGCTGCTTTTCATGAAGCCTATCTTCATCCAAGCGAGGGGTGGCCTACATCTGTTCACAAACTAAAAGGTGCAAATACTAATCATGATATTAGAAACTGACCTAAAGAGAAAGAAGAAGAAGACCGTTGAAGATGAGGAAGTGATCAGGATGTTGGGAAGGTACTTGCAGAATGCAGAAACCATTTAAACACCATATTCTATAAACCACATTTGTACAATTCATATCGAAAATCTGACATTATCTCGTGTAATATCCCATATTTTCAAAAAATATTATTATAATTATTTGGAATTATTTATGTGAATTTTATGTGAATTTTGATGAATTATCTGATAATTGGAATTGATGTTTGGGTGTTTATATGTGATATTATTTGAGTACTTTAATTTTTATGTGCTCAGAATAAAATATAGATAATTGTGATATTTTTCTTATAATTTTGAACTGTTAGATAATTTTATAATAATTTATGGATTTATTAATTATTTTATAAGTAATTACAAAATTATTTTATAAAGCAGGGAATCGTCGAACTTCAACTGTTTTTGCGTTTTTACAACCCGAAACTCTTCCGAAAACTCCTTCCTAACCTAATTTGGTAATCCCAGACATTTTCTGTGTTTTGACTTTTTCGATCCGGATTACGGTTTGAACCGTGCGCGGCCCGGTGCAATATTTTCGGTACGTTGACCATTTCGATAAATCAACAAAACCCGTATTCTTGAGAGACGGGATATTTTTACATTCTTTTCGTATATAATGTTTTATAAAAAGCCCAGTTTTGATAATTATCCATATCGGGTATTAAATTGTATCATTATATAGTTACTTAGCGGCTAAGTAACCTATTTTCGGACCCGATATGCAAATGTAATTATCGAATGATTAAATAAATAAACTATGTGTATGGGTTTTGTCAGCTAGATATTATTTTTGTTAATATTTATATTAATTATGTGTGATTGTTGGTGTTCGAGGATCATTTGTGTATTTAGTTGTGACGCTGTGTTATTTGTTTTATAGTTAAAGGTGATTTTATTCAAAAAATATTATCATAAATATTTGGATTATCTCTAAAATCATTTTTATTACTTTACAATCTTATTTAATATTTTTAGGAGTTTATAAAATTTAGAAATCAATATTTTATTGATTATTTATCTTTAAATAATTTTTCTGATTTCATTTAATTGTAAAATCAGTATTTAATTTCCGAATTCTTCAAAATTTATGAAAATTTTATTTTATAACTTTTTAATTATGTCGAGAATTTTAAAATTATCCCGGTAAATTTCTGGCTTCCATTTAACTGCGCGTGCATTTGTTAAATCATAAAATGTGAATCAGATATACGATCCAAAAATGGTTTAAAAGTTTTGAACATTTTATTTTATTAGTATTTAATTACCCAGGAAAATTTTAAAACTATTTTCATAAAAATCTCGGGTTATTTTTCCCGTAAGTTGTTCGTTGAAATTGGCAAATTATGGTACAAATTTAATTTTCGGGCTGGGTAATCAGATATATTAATTTTTCCCCTAAATTAATTCCCAGTCTCTCTCTCCTCCTTATCTCTCTCATCGATCTCTCTCCCTCAATCTCAGCTCTTCTCTCCCACCTCCCGGTTCTTCCTTCTTCTCCGGCCGTCACCATTGTTGTCTCGGGTTTCTGGTATTCCCCACCACCACCAGTGCTTCTTCTCTCCTCCTCTTTCTTCCTCCCTTTTTTCTCTCCTTTCCCTATGCGTTTCTTCCCATTTGCCCCCTGTTTCATAGCTATATGTGCATCGGTGTGTGCGATTGTGACTGTGTGTGTGTGTGTGCGTGTTGCGCGTGTGCGCGTGTGTGAGTGTGTTGTGTGTGTGCGTTGTGTGTGTGGGTGCGTGTGTTTGTGTATGTTTGGTCGTGTGTGTGTTGTGTGATTTCCGGCGAGGTGTTTTTCCGGCCTCTTTGTCGGCTGCCCATTTCCTGTTTTTTCCGATTCCCTGTCTTGTTGACCAATTATTGGTTCAGCATAATTTAATTTTTGTTTCGTTAAAATATGTGGGTGCAGATTTTTATTATTATTATTATTTATTTAATTAGTATTTAATCGGTGAAATTTATTTGGAAACCCGACTCGTGTCAGGCACCAATACATTTTGCCGCCATCAACAGTGATTCTCGATGAGTTGATGGTGGACCATGCTGATATAATCTGAGTCCTATAATTATTAAAAATAATAAGATACAAATTAAAACATAAAAATGCAAATAATAATTAATAATTGTGTTTAGTTGGTGTTTGGGAATTGGTGGATTGTTATTAATTAGTATGAACCTGTGATTGGGATTTGTGAAGTGGATTTCGGTTGAATAATTGTTGGATTGATTGTGTTTTTGTGTTTTGACGTCGGGATGTTCGACGGGTATGCCGATACACAAAGGAGACGCTGCCCGATTTTCGGGAAATTAATTCCGAAAATACGGGAACGTAACCTACGATTATCGGAGACGTCGAACGATGTTATATAATTAAATTTTTACGAAACCTAATTACGTGTTGGGACAAGATATTTTTATAAATAAATTGTTCGTCCGTTTAATACGAAACGAACGCCTCTAGACTCAGAAAAATATTTCGATTTCAGTAAAAGTACTTTTGAGACCTAATTTCTTTTGTGTTGAATGACCGTTTGACTTTTATATTATTCTGAGTAAATTTTTGATCGAAAAATCATATTTTGACCCGATTTCAGTTTTAAACATACCGAGTCGAACCTTTTGACGAACCGAGTCATATGTGATATGAATTATGTGATACGTGAATTACGTGTTTATATATTATGTGAATTATGTGCGTAAGTGGATCAAGAATCCCGTATTTGTCTGTTTCCTTTATGTGTGGGCTATCGTATGGGTAGACATTAGGTTTTGATGCGCAGTTCGTCGAGTTATTATTGTTTACACGATTAAAATTATATCTTTTAATTATAGATACAGATCGTTCGAGTGATCAGGGCAAGACGTTGGATAAAGAGTAAGATGGAATGGTATTGGGTATCTGGCTTCTAGCAATCGCGGGAGCAGCATATCAGTAAAGTATTGAAAAGAAAGACGGAGATGTTTTGAGACAGAATGTCAGAATAGATGCGTCTTTGCGACTGTGACTAACTACTAAATCTCAAAGGGAAGTACCCCTGACTTCACTAATCGTTCAAGTGATGTTTATTTCGAATCAATTATGCAAGTATCCCTATCATCACTTATCGTTCAAGTGATATTTATTCTAAATCTTCTTATCCAAGTATTGCTTTCCCTATTCTCATTTTTGGATAGATAAATGTTTTACATATCGCTGAATTAAATGATTCTGTTTATGCAAGTAGTCTTCTGTTATTCTATGTTCAGAATAGCTAAGTGATTTTACTTATCAAATTATTGGATTAAAAATTTTTTGGATTTTGAGAAAGATGACGTTGTTTTGGTTTTTTATGCCCAAGTAAATGGGTGAATAAAAGTTTATAAGGGTGTCGAGTATTATGACCCTTTTCAATAAAATGTTTTTAAGATTGGATGGTTACGTAAGAGTCCATGGCGGCGGTCCAGCATGAGCTATGTGTTATACGAAATATAACACCTTGCTAGGCCGATATGTGCCTTGGGTACCCCTTTGTTTAGTTGGATATGCTTCGGCATACCGGTGTTGCTCCGCGGCTGATCACCGACGGCAACACACCGTCATTCGAGGGTTCCAATCTAAATTATGACATTGTTTTGATATTCATAGAATAAATAATTTATCAACTGTTTCTGTTTTGGAATAATGGTAAGATGCAGTTTTGATCAGATTCTGATTTATAGTGATACTTACGTTATTGTTAAATATCAAAGGTGGTATTAGTATAGATGATTGATGTTGACTTCAGTATGGGTGTTGTGAGCATCAAAGTTCGTATTGATATCTAATTTGATATGACAATAAAATAAGTATTAATTTCAAAATTTGGGTTTTGAATAAGGTTTATGATTCAATCCATAATCATTGTTTCATGTTATCGCTGTTTACAATATTTCCGTAAACACAGTTTTACGAGTTTTATTCTCGTAAAGATTCAAAGTATTGTTGAAGCATCTCGTTCAAAGATATCAAAATGGTTTTGAATACAATTCTGGAATTCCTCAACTAAAATTTTATGATTCAGCAATTATGATTTTAAATGTTCTGCTCTAATGCAGATGTCGGTTTTTATATCAAAATGACCCTGTATTCGCTATTATGATCTTGCTGAGCATTTCTTCCGCTCATACTTGCCTGTTTTTAAATTTAACTTCTAATGAGGATTAGCTTGCGCTGTTTAGCTGCGAAATTCGAGGAAGCAAAGAAAAAGCTCTTGGAAGGTGGTTGGTTTAGGGTTTGCGGGCTAGTGTAAGTTTTATTGTGTAAAGTTATTTATATTATATTATATTATAGTTGTATATTTTAATTGGGCCTAGTATACTTCTTTTCGAAGTGATACAAGGGGGTTTAGCTTGGAGATTGAGAATTGTTGAAAAGAGTTTCAAAAGAAAGTAAAAAAATTATTTGTGCAATTTGGATATCTTGTTTCTAGAACTGTAACCTTAAAAGATCTTGGATTAGTTTGGGGTCATAAATGATAAATATCTTCCGCTGGCATTTGTTTAATAATTAAACAGGTTAATTTGGAGTGAAGTTTTATAGTGACGACCAAATCCCTTGACCCCGGATTTGGGGGTGTTACAGGTTGGTATCAGAGCTGAGGTTATATTAAACTAGAAACGAGAGTGTGTTGGAGTGTGTATAGCTATGTGAGGACGTTTGAGCTTATATCGAGTTCTTGTTGGACTATTGGATATAGTACCAACGAGTAAGTTAAGATATGCCCATTCATTCGAGATGATTGTTTTCAATTGGATGGAACTCCGGGAAGCTGCAAACTTCTGTTGTGGAATCTTTCGAGGCTACTACGATTCGACGACGATGAAGATTATCGATATCCTTGGAACATGAAGAAGCATCTAGAATCAGATAGCGAGTCAACGGAAGAGTTCAAAATGGAGATAAATATTAAGACCTTGGCAATACCTTCTCTTTTTATAACTTCTTTTGATCTCTCACAAAAAGAGGTATCTGTTAGAGGATATATACCCTAACACTCCTTCAATCACTTTTGCCAGAATTTTGTTCACTGGATTTCATTTCCTTCATAAATATCATCTTTGGAATCTTTTCTCTTTTATTCATTTGATTTTAGATTCCTTTGATATTGTTTTATTCTGACTGAGATGAACAACCCTAACTATAGGGGACACAAGGTATACATGTCTGTGTGATAGGAGTTGGATGGGACGCCATCACTTGTGTGTATTGTGAATACATGAAGGTTAACAACCTTTAGTAGTGTCTTAATTTGGGCACGCAATACCAAGTTCGTTTGATCATATTGATCTCTCAGTTATTCTTTTATTTCAACAATAATTTTTCTCAAATTCAGATTTTGGTCCCGTTATGGCATCAAATTATTTTCTTTTTGAAATTCCATGATTTTATCATTCCAAATATTCGAAGGTATGCCAATCAAGTTAAGCTGAGTATCCTGGTCAAATCAAAATAAGGCGATGTGATGGAATTACGAAGGACCACAGTGGAGTGCAATGAGATTAAATTATCACTGGCATATAGTGAAGTCAATCTGTTTCTTTATTTCTCTCTATCTCTCTTTCTTTTCTTCTCTCTATCTTTTTCTCTATTCTTCTTTCTCGCAATCGGTAAAAGAAATTCTATTGAAGAATTGGTCAAAAGATGTGGATGAAACAGTGGTGCACAGTAAAGCTCATGTAAAAGTTTATTATACAAGGAATACAAGTTTTATTTGAAATTATGGAAAATTGAGTTTATTTGGAAATGGAAAGTTGGCTAGAAGATCCCTTAGTGATTTCTTCTGCTGATTCTGAGGACAGAATCCTTATAAGGGGGGTAGATTGTAATATCCCATATTTTCAAATATTATTATTATAATTATTTGGAATTATTTATGTGAATTTTATGTGAATTTTGGTGAATTATCTGATAATTGGAATTGATGTTTGGGTGTTTATATGTGATATTATTTGAGTACTTTAATTTTTATGTGCTCAGAATAAAATATAGATAATTGTGATATTTTTCTGGTAATTTTGGACTGTTAGATAATTTTATAATGATTTATGGATTTATTAATTATTTTCTAAGTAATTACAAAATTATTTTATAAAGCAAGGAATCGTCGAACTTCAACTGTTTTTGCGTTTTTACAACCCGAAACTCTTCCGAAAACTCCTTCCTAACCTAATCTGGTAATCCCGGACATTTTCCGTGTTTTGACTTTTTCGATCCGGATTACGGTTTGAACCGTGCGCGGCCCGGCATAATGTTTTCGGTACGTTGACCATTTCGATAAATCAACAAAACCCGTTGACGGGATATTTTTACATTCTTTTCGTATATAGTGTTTTATAAAAAGCCCAGTTTTGATAATTATCCATATCGGGTATTAAATTGTATCGTTATATAGTTACTTAGCGGCTAATTAACCTATTTTCGGACCCGATATGCAAATGTAATTATCGAATGATTAAATAAATAAACTATTTGTATGGGTTTTGTCAGCTAGATATTATTTTTGTTAATACTTTTATTAATTATGTGTGATAGTTGGTGTTCGAGGATCATTTGTGAATTTAGTTGTGACGCTGTGTAATTTGTTTTATAATTAAAGGTGATTTTATTCAATAATTATTTCCATAAATTTTTGAATTGTCTCTAAAATCATTTTTATTACTTTACAATCTTATTTTTTATTTTTAGGAGTTTATAAAATTTAGAAATCAATATTTTATTGATTATTTATCTTTAAATAATTTTTCTGATTTCATTTAATTATAAAATCAGTATTTAATTTCAGAATTCTTCAAAATTTATGAAAATTTTATTTTATTACTTTTTAATTACGTCGAGAATTTTAAAATTATCGCGGTAAATTTCTGGCTTCCATTTAACTGCGTGTGCATTTGTTAAATCATAAAATGCGAATCAGATATTCGATCCAAAAATGGTTTAAAAGTTTTGAACATTTTATTTTATTAGTATTTAATTACCCAGGAAAATTTTAAAACTATTTTCATAAAAATCTCGGGTTATTTTACCCGTAAGTTGTTCGTTGAAATTCGCAAATTACGGTACAAATTTAGTTTTCGGGCTGGGTAATCAGATATATTAATTTTTCCCCTAAATTAATTCCCAGTCTCTCTCTCCTCCTTATCTCTCCCATCGATCTCTCTCCCTCAATCTCACCTCTTCTTTCCCACCTCCCGGTTCATCCTTCTCCTCCGGCCGTCACCGTTGTTGTCTCGGATTTCCGGTATTCCCCACCACCACCAGTGCTTCTTCTCTACTCCTCTTTCTTCCTTCCCCCTTTCTCTCCTTTCCCTCTGCGTTTCTTCCCCTTTGCTCCCCTGTTTCATAGCTATATGTGCATCGGTGTGTGCGATTGTGACTGTGTGTGTGCGTGTTGCGCGTGTGCGCGTGTGTGGGTGTGTTGTGTGTGTGCGTTGTGTGTGTGGGTGCGTGTGTTTGTGTGTGTTTGGTCGTGTGTGTGTGTTGTGTGGTTTCCGGCGAGGTGTTTTTCCGGCCTCTTTGTCGGCTGCCCATTTCCTGTTTTTCCGATTCCCTGTCCTGTTGACCAACTATTGGTTCCGCATAATTTGATTTTTGTTTCGTGAAAATATGTGGGTGCAGATTTTTATTATTATTATTATTATTATTTATTTAATTAGTATTTAATCGGTAAAATTTAATTGGAAACCCGACTCGTGTCGGGCACCAATACATTTTGCCGACGTTAACAGTGATTCTCGATGAGTTGATGGTGGACCATGCTGATATAATCTGAGTCCTATAATTATTAAAAATTATAAAATACAAATTAAAACATAAAAATGCAAATAATAATTAATAATTGTATTTAGTTGGTGTTTGGGAATTGGTGGATTGTTATTAATTAGTATGAATCTGTGATTGGGATTTGTGAAGTGGATTTCAGTTGAGATATCGGTTGAATAATTGTTGGATTGATTGTGTTGTTGTGTTTTGACGTCGGGATGTTCGACAGGTAGGCCGATAAACAAAGGAGACGCTGCCCGATTTTCGGGAAATTAATTCCGAAAATACGGGAACGTAAACTATGATTATCGGAGATGTCGAACGAGGTTATATAATTAAATTTTTACGAAACCTAATTACGTGTTGGGACAAGATACTTTTATAAATAAATCGTTCGTCCGTTTAATACGAAACGAACGCCTCTAGACTCAGAAAAATATTCCGATTTCAATAAAAGTACTTTTGAGACCTAATTTCTATTGTGTTGAAGGATCGTTTGACTTTTATATTATTCTGAGTCAATTTTTGATCAAAAAATCATTTTTGGCCCGATTTCAGTTTTAAACATACCGAGTCGAACCTTTTGACGAACCGAGTCACATGTGATATGAATTATGTGATACGTGAATTACGTGTTTATATGTTATGTGAATTATGTGCGTACGTGGATCAAGAATCCCGTATTTATTTGTTTCTTTTATGTGTGGGCTATCGTATGGGTAGACATTAGGGTTTTGATGCGCAGTTCGTCGAGTTATTATTGTTTAGACGATTAAAATTATATCTTTTAATTATAGATACGGATCGTTCGAGTGATCAGGGCAAGACGTTGGATAAAGAGTAAGATGGAATGGTATTGGGTATCTGGCTTCTAGTAATCGCAGGAGCATCATATCAGTAAAGTGTTGAAAAGAAAGACGGAGATGTTTTGAGATAGAATGTTAGAATAGATGCGTCTTTGCGAGTGTGACTAACTACTAAATCTCAAAGACAAGTACCCCTGACTTCACTTATCGTTCAAGTGATGTTTATTTCGAATCAATTATGCAAGTATCCCTATCATCACTTATCGTTCAAGTGATATTTATTTTAAATCTTCTTATGCAAGTATTGCTTTTCCTATTCTCACTTCTGGATAGATAAATGTTTTACATATCACTGAATTAAATGATTTTGTTTATGCAAGTAGTCTTCTGCTATTTTATGTTCAGAATAGCTAAGTGATTTTACTTATCAAATTATTGGATTAAAAATGTGTTGGATTTTTAGAAAGATGACGTTATTTTGGTTTTTTATGCCCAAGTAAATGGGCGAATAAAAGTTTATAAGGGTGTCGAGTATTATGACCCCTTTCAATAAAATGTTTTTAAGATTGGATGGTTGCGTAAGAGGCCGTGGCGGCGGTCCAGCGTGAGCTATGTGTTATACGGGATATAACACCTTGCTAGGTCGATATGTGCCTTGGGTACCCCTTTGTTTAGTTGGATATGCTTCGGCATACTGGTGTTGCTCCGCGGCTGATCACCGGCGGCAACACACCGTCGTTCGAGGATTCCAATCTAAAGTATGACATTGTTTTGATATTCATAGAATAAATGATTTATCAACTATTTCTGTTTTGGAATAATGGTAAGATGCAGTTTTGATCAGATTCTGATTTATACTGATACTTACGTTATTGTTAAATATCAAAAGTGGTATTAGTATAGATGATTGATGTTGACTTTAGTATGGGTGTTGTGAGCATCAAAGTTCGTATTGATATCTAATTTGATATGATAATAAAATAAGTATTAATTTCAAGGGTTGGGTTTTGAATAAGGTTTACGATTCAATCCATAATCATTGTTTCATGTTATTGCTGTTTACAATATTTCCGTAAACACAGTTTTACGAGTTTTATTCTCGTAAAGATTCAAAGTATTACTGAAGCATCTCGTTCAAAGATATCAAAATGGTTTTGAATACAATTCTGGAATTCCTCAACTAAAATTTTATGATTCAGCAATTATGATTTTAAATGTTCTGCTCTAATGCAGATGTCGGTTTTTATATCAAAACGACCATGTATTCGCTATAATGATCTTGCTGAGCATTTCTTCCGCTCATACTTGCCTGTTTTTAAATTTAACCTCTAGAGAGGATTAGCTTGCGCTGTTTAGCTGCAAAATTCGAGGAAGCAAAGAAAAAGCTCTTGGAAGGTGGTTGGTTTAGGGTTTGCGGGCTAGTGTAAGTTTTATTGTGTAAAGTTGTTTATATTATATTATATTATATTATAGTTGTTTATTTTAATTGGGCCTAGTATACTTCTTTTCGAAGTTATACTGGGGGGTTTAGCTTTAAGATTGAGAATTGTTGAAAAGAGTTTTAAAAGAAAGTGAAAAATTTATTTGTGGAATTTGGATATCTTGTTTCTAGAACTGTAACCTTAAAAGATCTTGGATTAGTTTGGGGTTATAAATGATAAATTTCTTCCGCTGGCATTTGTTTATTAATTAAACAGGTTAATTTGGAGTGAAGTTTTATAGTGACGACCAAATCCCTTGACCTTGGATTTGGGGGCGTTACATCTCGTCTATTTATTAGACTATCCCCATATCATTCTATTTCAATCAATAATAAATCAATCAATCTCAATTCCAATATTAATCTTGACATGACATTATATTACTCAATTAACTTATCACATCCTTAATACAAGGAATAAATTTATAGTTCACATAATCATCAATTAATACATAATCAGATCACATATAATCACATTATGCATATCCAATGACATGTACTCACATTTCCAACTCAATCATTTTATTATAAAATATTAAAGTAGACAACATAAGCTTCTAATCACTTTTCGATTCGTCTGACTCCGAATTAGGGATCAGAAGATACGATTAAACCAGTTTTCTGACACTCTTATCTGCACATAATTTATACAACATGAAAACACTTATTCCACATATCATATAATTTATATGACTCAGTTTATCACAACATTCGACTCGGTACAATTAAAACTGAAATCGAGTTGAAATACAACTCTTTGATTGTTACGCGATGTAATAACCCCAATTTTTGGATTGTTTGAAACACTAATGAATAGTAACTTTTTGCTGATGATGCTGATTAAGGAAAATTATCAGACCACGCTATATAGGAGTACTGTTATGGAAATTCTAAGATCGTATTAGTATTCTATAAAGTAAATGAGTGTATGTAAAGGTCGTTAGAATTCGAATCCGGACACTTTGATTCTTTTCCCGAAAATCCACCAGATACCGAAAGAATTGAGTATAAGGTAACATAATTAAAAGGATTTTTAATTAAGGATTATAAGAGAGGATCATTAAAGGATTATAAAATATTAGGGAAGATTTAGGGAAGCTCAAATAATGAGATCTCATATATGATCTCTCAAACGGATAACGAGAACAAAAGTTAAGCGAACCGTAAAACAAATACGCAACCAAGAGACAAGCTTGTACAAGAATCCAAGGTAGGGATCAGTTTTTGATGTTCTAATACTCGAATTGAAGCTCTTTTTAAGCTCTATCCATTGATACAAACATCGTTAACAAAGGTTAACTATTCTGCTATTTCATATTTTTCATTTTTTTGTTATTTAAATTTGACTTTATAGATTAAGGGATTGTTTGATGTTATGGATGGTTAATTAATGTTCCTGAGATCATAAGGAATGATTTAGTGTCTTATTTTGTTAATTTTGATCAAGAATTGATGAAGTTCGAACTTATTAGTTTAACAGTTTTTTTGAATCGAATTTGTGGATTGTTTTTACGTTTTTAATACGTATAAATCACATGAATAGATGACTGGTAGTGTAAACTTTAATTTTGTAGTTAAAACGTTGATTTTGGCGTTGAAATGGACGAAAACAGGGTATGGCCGGAATATTGTTTGAGCTCACCAGAAAGAATGGTGATTTTGGCCGGGGAAGAGATTCGGGAGGTTCTGGGGGACATCCTTGGTGAGGGTTAGCTTCATGGTTAGTAATTGATCGAAGTTACGCCAAAAACCGGTTCAAAAACCGGCTGTGTTGAATCCCTAGGGGCCACCGGACTTCGGCCAGAGTTGGGGTTCACCGGCCCGATTCTGGAAAAACCCAGAACTCCGGCGGTGTTCTTCCCCACCCGTCTGGGTTCTTGGTGACCCGGTTGGGTCCAAAAACCAACTCGAGTTTGATCCCCCTGTCCACTTTTCCCTTTCTAAAAATCTGTTTCTTCTATTTTCTTTTTATTTTTAATTCAAATTTCAGTTTTTAGTTTTATAAATCATTTTCTTTTATACTAAAAATCATTTTTAAATCCCAAATTTAATTTAGTTAATTATTTTAATGATTAACTAAATTATTTTGAATTCCAAAATTTTATTTTCTTCATTACTTTCAAAAATCCAAATTGATTTAATTATTTATAATTTATTTAGTTAATTATTTATGGATTTAATTGATTGATTAATTTATCTAATCAATTAATTTTATTTATAAATAGTTAAATAAAATATAATTATTTATAATTAAGCCAAATAATTCCTAAAAATTATTTTTAAATTTTAAAAACAATATATTTTGGTATTTAAAAATCAATTATTATTCTTATTAATTGATTTATTTCCATTTAATTCTTATTTTATTCATAATTAATAAACCGTTCGTCCGTTTTATACGAAACGAACGCGTATAGACTCAGAAAAATATTCCGCTTCTAATAAAAATACTTTTGAGACCTAATTTCTTTTTATTACAATGTCATTTGATTTGTGAGTCATTTTGAGCCGGTATTTGATCGATAAACAATGTTATTGACCTGATTTCAATTCTGAACGTTCTGAAACCTGCCTTTTGACGAACTGAGTCATATGTGATATAAATTATGTGATACGTGGCTTATATTATTATGTGCTATGTGAAATACGTGCGTACGTGGGTCAAGAGTCTTGTGTTTGACTGTTTTCTTTATGTGTGGGCTATCGTATGGGTAGACGATAGGGTTTTGATGCGCAGTTCGTCGAGTAATTATCGTTTAGATGATTAAAATGATATTTTCTAATTATAGATACGAGTCTTTCAAGACGATCAGGAATAGATTGAATGGATGAAGGCTAGAGTTGAATAGTATGGAATATTGGGTTGTAGCACTGCATGAGCAGTAGATTAGAGATTTAGCGAAGTAAAAGACGGTGATGCCTTGAGATGCCAGACTGAGATGATTGCGTTTCTACGAGAGTGACTAACTGCTAAAAACCCAAAGGCAAGTATTCCTATCATCACTTATTGTTCAACTGATATTTATTTTGAATCCTATTATGCAAGTATTGCTTTCCCTATTCTCAGATCAGAATAGATAAATGTTTTATATATCGCTGCATTAAATTCTTATCATGCAAGTACTCTCTGCTATTCTATGTTAAAAATAGTTAAATGTTTTTACTTATCAAATTATTGGATTTATAAACATTTTGGATTTTGAGAAAAATGATTTGGTTGCGAGTATTCCTACCCAAGTGAATGGAGGAATAAAAATTTATAAGCGTCTCGATTATTATGACCCCTTTTCAATAAAAAGGTTTTAAGATTGGATGGTTACTGGTTAAATCGTAGGTGATCGAGACATCGGTCCAGCTGTAATATTTTTCAAGGCGAATATATGTCTTTTCTGGCGCCCTATAGGTACCGTATGGCTGCGGGATACGGGTAGTACCTATATTTATGGTATGGCTGTGGGATACCGGTGTTGTTTCGTGACTGATCATCAGGAACAACATGAAATATAATTAGTTCCAATCTAAACTGTTGTTTCTAAATTGTTTTGATAATCATAGAATAAATGGTTTATCAACTATTTCTGTTTTTGATTAAAGGTGAAATGCAGTTTTGATTAAGTTTCTGATTTATGCTGATACTTACTTTGTTGTTAAATATCAAAGGTGGTATTAGTATAGATGATTGATGTTGACTTCACTATGGAATGTTGTGAGCATCAAAGTTCGTAACGATATCTAATTTGATATGACAACAAAATAAGTATTAATATCAAGAGTTTGGTTTTGAATAAAGTTTATGATTCTGTCCATAATCATTGTTTCATATTATTGTTGTTTACGATATTTTTGTAAACACAGTTTTACGAGTTTTAGTCTTGTCAAAATTCAAAGTATTGCTGAAGCATTTCGCTCAAAAATATCAAAAAGGGTTTTGAATATAGTGAGAAACAATTATCCGATTCTTTAATAAATTTTCTAATTCAGCAATTATTATTTTAAATGTTCAGCTCTAGTGCACATGTCAGTTTTATATGAAAAGACCATATACATGCTATAATGATCTTGCTGAGCATTCCTTTCGCTCATACTTGCCTTTTTTTAAATTTAACCTCCAGTGCGGATTAGCTAGCGCTGTTTAGCCGCGTAATTCAAGGAAGCAAAGAAGAAGCTTTTGGAAGGTGGTTGGTCCAGGGTTTGCGAGCTAGTGTAAGTTCTGTTATGAAAAGTTGTTTATATTATATTATTTTATAGTTGTGTATTTTATAGTTGGATCTAGTATACTTCTTATCGAAGATATACTAGTGGGTTTAACTTTGAGTTTGGAATTTGTTGAAAAGAGTTTAAAAAGAAAGTGAAAAATTTATTTATGGAAATTGGGATTCTTATTTCTAGAACTGTAACCTTAAAAGATCTTGGATTAGTTTGGGGTCATAAATGCTAAATATCTTCCGATGGCATTTGCATTTTGATTAAACAGGTTAATTTGGATTGAGGTTTCATCATGACGACCAAATCCTCTGACCCCGGATTTGGGGGCGTTACAGGTTGATATCAGAGCTTAGGTTATAGTAAACTAGAAACGAGAGTGTATAGGAGTGTGTATAGCTATGTGATGAAGCTTGAGCTCATATCGAGTTCTTGTTGGACTATTACATATCGTACCAACGAGTAAGCCAAGATAGGCACATTCGTTTGAGATGAGTGTGTTGAGCTGGACAAAACTCCTAGCAGTTGCAAACTTCAATAGTGGAATCTACCGAGGCTACTACAAATCGATGACTATGAAGATTATCGATATCCTTAGAATATGAAAAAGTGTCTAGAAGCGAATGGCAAGTCAATAGAAGAGTTCAAACAGAAGATAAGTATTAAGACCTTGGCAATACCTTCTCTTTCTATAACTTCTTTTGACATTTCTCAAAAAGAGGTATCTGTTAGAGGATATATATCCTAACACTCGTTTAGTCATTTTATACCAGAATCTTATTTTCTGGATTCTATTTCCTCTAGAAATATCAGCTTTGAAATCTTTTTAGTTTTATTCATTTGAGTTTGAAATCCTTTTATATTCTTTTATTCAGGCTGAGATGAACAACTCTAACTATAGGGGACACAAGGTATACCTGTTTATGTGATAGGAGTTGGATGGGATGCCATCACTTGTGTGTGTTGTTACTATAAGAAGGTTAACAACCTTTAGTAGTGTCTTAATTTGGGCACGTAACACCAAGTTCATTTGATCATATTGATATCTCAGTTATTCTTTTATTTCAACAATACTTTTTCTCAAATTCAGATTTTGGTCCCGTTATGATATGAAATTCTTTTCTCTTTGAAATTCCATGATTTTATCATCTCAAACATTCGAAGGTATGCCAATCAAGTTAAGCTGAGTTATCTTTGTCAAGTCTAAGTAAGGCTATATGATGGGATTACCAACAACAGCAGTGAATTGCAATGCGATGAAAATATTGGTGGCGTATAATGTGGTCAGTCCGTTTCTTTATTTCTCTCTCTATTCCTTTTTCTTTTCTTCCTCTTATCTTTCTTTCTATTCTTCTTTCTCTCGATCAGTAAAAGTGATCCTATGGAAAAGTTGGTCAAATTAATAGTGTGATGTGAAGCTCCCTTGATTATCAGGTCATACAAGGAATCCAAGTTTATCTGAAATTTTGAGAAAAGTTGTGTATGCCAGATTGGGAAGTTGGCAACAAGACCTTTGTACCTTCTTCTGCTAATTCCGAGGACGGAATCCTTATAAGGGGGGTAGATTGTAATATCCCATATTTTCAAATATTATTTGAAGTTGTTTATGTGATTTTTATGTAAATTTTAGTGAATTATCTGGTAATTGGGGTCGATGTTTGAATGTTTATATGTGATATACTGTGAGTATTCAAATTTTTATATGTCCAGAGTAAAGTATAGATAATTATGGTATTTTCTAGTAATTTTTGGGTTGTTATATGAGTTTATAATGATTTATAGATTTAATAATTATTTTATGTATAATTATAAAACTATTTGGTTAAACCGGGAATCGTCCAACCTCAACCTTTTTTACGTTTTTATAACCCGAAACTCTCCGGAAAACTCTTTCCTAACCTAATCTAGTTATTCTGAATATTTTCCGTGTTTTAACTTTTTCAATCCGGATTACGATTTGACCCGTACACATCCCGACGCAACATTTTCGATATGATAATTATTTCGATATATTAACAAAACCCGTATTATCGAGAGACGGGATATTTTTACATTATTTTCTCATAGGATGTTTTATAAAATGCCAGGTTTTGATAATTATCCAAATCTGGTATTAAATTGTATCGTTTTAATAGTTACTTAGCGGCTAAGTAATCTATTTTCGGATCCGATATGATCCAATGAGATACTGGTTTTGTGTTTTTAAATGCATCTATATGAATCGATTCGTAATTTGGACACGTGTTTATTTGCGTCTTTATCGAGGTACTCGTTTTATCTCGTTTTATGTGTGTTTGAATGTATTTTATGTGTTTTTGGGGTTTTCTGTTAATTAAATATCATTTATGTTTTTCAAAAATCAACGGACGGGACCCCACCGGGACGTCAAGGCCCATAAAATTCGCGTTTATATTTTTATAGAATCATTCATATTTTAAATACCTAGTATTTTTATATTTTTGAATTATTCGCAATTTTTGGGGAATTTTGATATAAATTTTATATTTTATTACTTTTAAATATTATCCTCTGTAATAATTATTTTTGGGCCTCATTATTTTAACTAGGGGAATAAAGACACCCTTATTTGATTTTGGGTATTTATTTTCCAGGTATTATAAATAGCAGATTTTGTTATTTTACATTAGTTTTTTATGTTCTAATACTCGAATTGAAGCTCTTTTCAAGCTCTATTCATTGATACAAACATAGTTAACAAAGGTTAATTATGCTGCTATTTCATATTTTTCATTTTTTTGTTATTTAAATTCGATTTTGTAGATTAAGGGATTGTTTGATGTTATGGATATTAATTAATGTTCCTGAGATCATAAGGAATGATTTAGTGTCGTATTTTGTTGATTTTGATCAAGAATTGATGAAGTTCAAACTTATTAGTTTAACAGTTTTTCTGAATCGAATTTGTGGATTATTTTTATGTTTTTAATGCGTATAAATCACATGAATAGATGACTGGTAGTGTAAGCTTTAATTTGGTTGTTAAAACGTTGATTTTGGTGTTGAAATGGACGAAAACGGGGTATGGCCGGAATATTGTTTGAGCTCGCCGGAAAGAATGGTGATTTTGGTCGGGGAAGAGATTCGGGAGGTTCTCGGTGACAGCCTTGGTGAGGGTTAGCTTCAGGGTTAGTAATTGATCGAAGTTACGCCAAAAACCGGTTCAAAACCGGCTGTGTTGAATTCCCAGGGGCCACTGGACTTCGGCCGGAGTTGGGGTTCACCGGCCCGATTCTGGAAAAACCCAGAACTCCGACGGTGTTCTTCCCCACCCGCCTGGGTTCTTGGTGACCCGGTTGGGTCCAAAAACCAACTCAGGTTTGATCCCCCGTCCACTTTTCCCTTTCTAAAAATCTGTTTATGCTATTTTCTTTTTATTTTTAATTCAAAATTCAGTTTTTAGTTTTAAAAATCATTTCTTTTATTCTAAAAATCATTTTTAAATCCAAAATTTAATTTAGTTAATTATTTTAATGATAACTAAATTATTTTGAATTCCAAAATTTTATTTTCATCATTAATGTTAAAAATTTTAAATTGATTTAATTATTTATAATTTATTTTAGTTAATTATTTATGGATTTAATTTATTGATTCATTTATCTAATCAATTAATTTTATTTATAAATATTTAAATAAAATATAATTATTTATAATTTAGCCAAATAATTTCTAAAAAATATTTTTAAGTTTTTTTAAAAAAATTATATTTTGGTATTTAAAAATCAATTATTATTATTCTTAATTGATTTATTTATATTTAATTCTTATTTGATGTTTGAATCTTTTGTTTGATAGATCCTTCCATGCAATTTTAGAGCATTCGGTAATTTTTGAAATCTACTGAAAATGTTAGTGAGTGACTCACTTTCTTCACTATGGAAATGCTAATATTGCTGAATCAAGAGATGTATTTTGTTTTCCCTTACCTGCTCAGCTCCATCACATATAACTTGAATTGTGTCCCAGACATCCTTAGCAGTTTTGCAGTTTATGATGTTGTCAAACATGTCACCATCAACACCATTAAACAAAATGTTCATGGCCTTTTTGTCCTTATGAACTTGTTCAATATCATGATCAGACCATTCTGCTCTAGGCTTTGGGACAGATGGTTCATTTCCTGTAGCAAATCTCATAGGGACATGTGGACCTTTCTCAATGCAGTCCACATATGCTTCATCTTAAGATATGAGATGCAGGTGCATCTTCACCTTCCAATGGTGATAGTTGTCTTTGTCCAAAAATGGAATTTTTACTCCAACATCTTTTCTGCTCCTCTTGTTAGTTGTTGTGATCTTTAAACTCTTCGTTCTTCAAGAGCTTGCTCTGATACCAATTGTTATTCCCAAACAATCTAAATAAGAATTATAGAAGTGGGGGATTGAATGTAATTCTGGCTTCTTTTTAATTTTAAGAACAATTCTTCTATAAATATATAACTGTGTTTGATTTAGCAATGGTGCGGAATGAAAGTAATATTGAAATCAAAACACTAAGTAAATAAATATAAGTATTTAAAAACTTTCTGGTGGATTGAACTTTTCCATTAGAGATATATATTAGGTAGAGAACTCTGTGTTACAAAATGTACACAGATGCTAACAAGTTTGAACAGCAAGAACAGAGAAATTCTTTACAAATTTTGCTTTATCTGTTTCTCTTGTAAAATGCTTACTTACGTGGATACTATTTAACTTGCTACTCTTGGTTTATATGTCACCAAGCTACATGATAAAAAGACAATATAATAAGACAAACTATTTCTAGTTTAATTACATGCTGCTACACTTCTCTTTCCAGCATCTTTGAATATCTTCAGTTTAGCATGGAAATGGAAATGTTTCTTTTGTTCTCTAAAACCTGAATTAGGTTGCCACATTCCATTTGCATACAACCAACGCATGCAATTGTCAAGTCACTATCAACTGCTCTTGTGAATCTGATCATCCGTTGAAACTTTGGTCGATCATCCATTGAAATTCAGATTGATCATCCGTTGAGACTTATATTGATCATCCGTTGAGACTTATGTTGATCATCCGTTGAGACTCTGTGAATCATCCGTTGAAACTGTCTTCTTGCCATTTGACTCCATTTCATTTATACAAGATTACAAGGCATCCTATATTTACAATTAACCATCCTACCTTGTATATCAATATAGTAGTCAACATGACTTAAACATTTTACAACATCTAGTTCACCAAGTTACTTTAACTATGCAGAGATATGCTACTAATCTTATTGTTATATAAGCTACTCTTTCAACGGATGTTGAATTAATCATCCGTTGAAAGCTACAAAGTCACTTAACTAAAATCTACTAAGTGTTTTGTTCAAGTTATCATCAAGTAGACAACATATTCCTAACAGTATCTTCTATTTTGGTTCTGAGCCATAATGTCTATCAATAATGATTTTCACAGCTTCAAGCCTGTCCAAATTATTAGATGTAACTTCCTGACCAGGTCTATCAGCTACCGTGAAATTTACCATTCTTGTATTTAACAGTTCAGCTTCATGATGCCCAATTACTACTCTTGTGTGTGGTCCAGATAATTTGAGAGCTTTAGGTAATCAACCATGAAGGTGTATCATCATTTATATCCACAACACTAGGATTAGGTAATCCTTCATCCCTTACTCCTCCATGAAAATATTCATATTGGGTAATGAATACAACACAGGGGGACGAATGTGTTTTGGTCAATTTTAATCTTTTTGAACTATTTTTGGATGATCAACAAAATAATCTGTAATGTAGAGATAATATGCTTTAACAGAATAATTAAAACATGCACATGAACACAGTTATCTTTTAAAACTCACATAATTTTATATTAAAATCAAGCCAGTGTTTTGCAACAAACTTTTGGGTTCTTTGTTGATAAAGAACTCAACTTCTCTCTTGACAGTTATAATATTTTTAGATCTATTTTGTTACCACTAAAACGAAGCATCCAGTGTTTACTTTATAGAACAGTAAACACCGGTTTTTACACAACATGCAAAAGCATATACTAAACCCTACTTTAGTTAACTAAAACTTTCTATTTCTGGTTTAGTGTATCTTTACAAATCGTGCATGTCTGTTACTTTACTTTGTTAGTTAATCTTGGCCTTTGATCTTGTAATCTTCAAGTTGCATTTGTAGACTTTTCAAATCACTGATTGATTTGTTTGTTGATTGATAATCTTGGATATTTAATTGGTCTGCACTTTGTACTTTGAGTTTTACCTCGAGATCTCTAGTTTGTTATATATAGAACTCGACATCTCGATAAGTATAATGACTTATTGAGATCTCTTATTACTCTATAGTTGTTTTGACTTATCAAAGTCTCTAAGTTCTCTATAAAAGAATTTGGCTTGTCGAGATCTCTAATTTTCTACATGTAGAATTGACTTATCGATATCTCCTATATCCATGTCTTCAATTTAGCTTGTCGATATCTCCGAGTTCTCTAGTGCAGAAATGACTTGTCGATATCTCAGAGATCTCTAGTGATATTTTGACTTGTCGATATCTCTGAGATCTCTATGGTAATTTGACTTGTCAATATCTCCAACCTTCATATCTTTATTTGGTTTATCGATATCTCTGAGACTTCTCTATAAGCTTTCCTTGACTTCTTGATAGGTCATTCTGGAGTTCTTGAATGACTTCGCTATAACACTTAATCCGTGACTTGTAGATTTCTTCACTTAGAATGTTTTCCCCAAAGTAGATTTATTTAAATCCAAGCTTCTTCACACTTTCTCCGAGGCATGATCTTCATGATCTTCTTTCAGAGTTTTATTCTTAGGCTTGAGACTGTTTATAGAAATATACTCCAGTATAATCTAATTACACTTTACAGACTTAAGTGTTATAATACAAAATGAAAAATTAGATTATCATACAACTTAGGGTTTTCAATTTTACTTAGCCTTGTTACAGCACATGCATATCTTGAACAACAATTCATATCCTTCTTGAATTTCAGATTATCAATTTCTCCCACTTGTAATTGTGCTTGATTTTAGGAAAGATATAAGTCCTTTTCTCTTCCCTTTCTCTTAGTTCTTTCTTGTTTATGATTCCCCATCTAATTGTACCAGATCTTCACAGCATATTTCTGAATTCTTGATTAGCCCTGTTGACTGCTATTCTGATTTTTCCTTCTTCCCTTTTTTCTTCTTCTTCAATCTCAGCATTATAAGAGTCAACATAAGCAGACAAGATTTGAAGATTTAAATGCTCAAATGCAGCTTCTTCTCTATCTTCAACTACATTAGGAATTGACCACTTGTCAGGATCAATAACTGAACTATCAGGATTAGCAGCTTCAGGATTTCCTGTGTCAGGATTTTCAGTTGTGTTGTCAGGAGTTGCTTCAATTTTCATTTTTCTTGATCTTCTATATAGCTAAACTTCAACTTCCCCATGACCTTCTTCCATGCAACTTTAGATTAGGTAACTGCCTTCGCCTTGGTACAGGATTAAGATATAATGGATCAATGAGCACTTTGGGAGCCTGGGAATGAGATATCTCAGGTATTTCTTCAATCCCGACCCCACTTGATCTTGTTCATTATTTAGAAGGAACAATAGCTTGTTGATCATCTCTACAATCCGTACGTCTTCCACCTCTCCTATGACGCCCTCCAAACCTGGGTAGAAGTTTGGGGTTCACAACACACACACATACACACAATATAAACCTGTTTATAAAGTAATATATGCAATGACCCGACACTACACAACCACGGATCACAACAGGTTAAAGTATGAACACAAGCCACAACCTTAATTTACATTACAACGTACCAAATCCCAACTAGTTTAACTTACATACGATCATACATCATTCTTACAAACTTGAAAAATAATAAATTAAATTATAAGGCTTCTGCTAGCTTATTCCATCTTAACCTGGAATCCTAGCTCAGACACTGGTCCGGGGATCCTCACTACCAACAACTTCCTTTTTAAATGGTAAATCAATCCTACTCATCCTAAATCAGTAAACCAATCATAAATCTTGAAAATATGCCAACTTTGAAATTCAGCTTTCCTCAAATTTTTGAATGTACATTTCTATCTCCTCGTCATACTTTCTCTTCCTTTCCTCATATTCAGCTTTGTTTCTTGCTCTTCTTTCTTCCTTTTCTACCATTCAGCTAAAATAGATCTCCATGCCTTAGTTGCAGTATCCTTATCCTTCAGTAAGCTTATCACTCTTTTGATCTCTGTGGTTGAAAATGTGTCCATTAAGTTGCTGCCTAGAAATGTGAAGGATCCATCCTGATAGTAGATTCTTACTTCCCTTAGTGTTACAACCCAAACTCTGACTATTCTTCAGCTAGTTGTTGAAAGTAGTCTTCATCTGAGATGCACCAGTTTATAGGTAGAAAATCACATTGATTGTAACAGTTCCAAATGGCCCACTCAGTAACTTGCATTTTCTTAGGTTTTCTCCCAACAGATTTGTAGTGAACTTTGGTTGATGGCTTGGCAGAAGGTAGGTTTGAGATTTTCTTGAGAAATGTTTGATTTGAGGTGATTGATATTTTCAGAAAGGTGTTAGCAGTTTATTTGTACAGGTATTTAAGCTTTGAGGTTTGAAGTGGTTCAGTGTTTGAGTTTGTTGGCTTAGAAGGTTGAGCTTGGTTAATTTGGATTTTTAGGGTTTGTTGTTGTGGTTTTGAGCCATCTTGTCTATTCTTGCTTCTCCTTTCTTCTCCTCTTTTCTTATCATCACCTTTATTCTCTTCTTGCTTCTTGTCATTGCGACGAGTTGCCTTTAAAGATTGACTTGGATATGAGCCACAAGGTTTTTGCTCATCATTCTTCTGCTCATCATCATCCTTGTCATCTTTTGAGTTGTTGAACTTTTGATTTGGCAACATGGTGTCAGGATTTATAACATATCTTTCAAGGAATTCTTATCATTTCAATATCCTCAGTCTTCTTGCTCTTTTTGTGCTTGAGATCAGACTGAAGAGTCATGACCAGTCTCATATTTGATCTTACATAATTTCTTGGAATAATGAACTGTTTATACTCCTTGGTTCTTGAACAGATGTAGGCCACCCCTTTATTTGGATACAAATAGGCTTTAGGAAAAGTTTCTATCTGTGCATTTTTGAGCTCTTTCAATAGTTGGGTGTACTCTTGAATAACTGGATTTACTCTCTCAATCATTACATCCAGCTCAGATGCTCTTAAAGTTTTAAGATTTGGAAGAGACACCTGTAGACATCTGTCAACCCTTCCATCATTGATGTTTACAATAATTCTTTTCTCCAAGTAATTGTCAATCTTCACAACCACTTCCCTCATGAAGTTAATGTTCTTGGCCAATGCTCTTTTGCAGGTAATGTAGTTGTTTTGAAGAGACATAGTTCACCGAATTCTTGATCTTGATTTGGTCCATCTGCAGCCTTGGTGAGTCTGTCATTTCCATCTTTTGATAACTGAGCTTGTGAAGAACTTTGGCCAAATGATGAGATAGGCTTCTTAGATTTAGATTTACCAACATCCCTTGATTGTTGAATCCTAGCCTTAATCTCCCCCTTAGTCTTGGAAACAGGCATGCGTAGAGGAGTTGGTATTTCTGGCCTCACAGACTCAGGAAGTGTAGGCAATGGAATATTAAGCTTTCCCATAATGGCTCCCAATGCAACAGAATTCTGCATTTGTAAGTGCTTATGAGAGTCCACCAATGTTTGAATGTCTTCCTGTTGACTCTGCACTAATATAGTGAGAGCATGCACTTGAGCTGTGAGGTTGTCATTTGAGGATTGCAGAGTTGAGACTTGACCTTGAAGAGCTTGAATTTGGAGATTTTTAGATATGGAAGTAGGTGGTTGGGAGCTTGTAGCTACTGAAGATCCAAAAATTTCTTCTATAGCTTGTTTGATACCCTCCATGAGCAGTGTAGAGGGCTCATATCTGCTTTGGTGAAGCTGGTCCAACTTGATCTTTGTATCATTTGAATTTGTGATTTGTTGTTGAACCACTTTATGGAGAGAAATGAATATTTGTCTGAGATTTTTGACATCTTTTTCCACAGAAGTGAGATCAAGCCTTGCCATTTGGTCAGCAAAATGTTGAAACTTTGAGGTGATCTTGACTTGAAAGGGTATGATCTCATCCATCTTCTCTTTCATGAGCTTCCTTATCTTGTCTTCAAGACCAGTCAGCTTTATTTCTAAAGCTTTACCAAATAGGTGAAAAGCTTTAAGTTGAGCTTTGTAAACTTCAGTGACTGCATCATAGACATCTTGTGGAGTCAAGGCCTTGGCATTACTTCCCAGAATGGTGACATATTCATCCCTAAACCTAGCCAAGACCTGATCCATCTCCAAAACAAAATCCTTAGACAGCCATGCATCTATATTCCCATATTTCTCTCCATCATTTAGAATTTTCTCCTTCTATTTTTGCAATGAACGTCGTTCAGAACTATACTTTGGAAAAACTTCTTCATTGTATATTAGCAGAATGGCTTGATAGTCCTAGTTACTCATATCTGAAGTAAGTAGATGTTGTGAAATATTGGCTAGTCCAGAAATCTGCTCAACAAGAAGATCATCCACTGTAGTAGGTTGAGAATCAGTTATCTGTAGCCATTGTTAAATGAGATGAGGTTGTTGAGGTTGAGAAGTTGAAGGTTGATGTGTAAGGTCAGAACCACCTGTGACAGAAGTCACAGTTTGACTCTTATATTTCTCTGTGTTTATGACAGTGTGTTGTCCTCCATTTATAGTAGGAACCTCCAATTAAATTGGAGGGGATTTGACTGGGTTATTGTAATGTACATCAGCCTCAAACCCTTGTGCTTCTTGCAAAGCATTGTCACATGAATGTGATATACTTGCCTCTGCCATAGCAGGGTCATTAGAAATTGTACTCCCGGCTTCAATTGTTAGAGAAATTTCAGCCAGGGTTTTGAGGGGAGTTGTTCCTGGAACAGGAACCTCTAATTGAAATAGAGAGGATTTAGATAGCTCCCCCTCAGGAGTACTACCCTCAAACCTAACAACCTGGCTGATTTGCACATGAAGGTGCATTTATGATAACCATGGGGTCTTCAGTAAAAACTGATGAATCCCCCATGTTTGTGATGGTACCATCAAGGTCTACCCCGACTAGTAGCCTCTCACCATCTAAATTTGGTGTCTGGGTGGTGAGCAGGGTTTCTTGAACCATGTCACTTGAGTGAGTTTGTACTTAAGGATTGGGTTCAAGTGTAGTGTATGAAGAAGAAATTTGAGAGAATAAGAGTTATTGTTCAGTAGTGAGTGTTGGTAGCTCCCCCTGAATAGATGAGGGAGCTTTAATTGATGTGCTCTCATGGTGTGTGCCATCCCTGTTTCTCCTTTCATATACTTGAACTTTGTCAAGTGCAGGTGCAGACTCTGTACAAGGTGCATTTGGGAGAATGCTCTTTTCAATAGAGACACCCTGTTGAGAAGATTCCCCTAGAGTCTGTTCAAGTCCATTATTTACAACTACATCCTTATGAGAGGATGCAGAAGTGCCTTGAGTGGTCAAATCAGTTTTCTTTTGCTTCTTTCTTCTTTTGACCGAAGGTGACTCATGTTGTGTTTGTTCCTCACCACTCTCATTCAGTATAGTAAGAATTACCTCCTTTCTCTTTTTTTACTCACTTCGGTGTTTTTAGATGATGAAGTGGTTGGTTTCCTAGCAGCTATTGCTTTTGAAGAAGTAGGCTCAACATGGGAAGGTCCCTGTGGATGTTCCTGTGTTTGTGCTTCCACAGGCTCGGGAACTATTGTTGCACTAGGTTGAACTTCATTAGTCCTCATGTCAGGCATAGGGTAAAGATAGGTCTTAAATCTTTCATTCATGAAAGGTGTTAACCTAAGATCCACCTGTACCTTATTCTTAGTAATAAGTGATCCAAATAAGATTTTGGAAACTTGTTTATAGTTGCCTATGAATGACCTATCTACACCTTCAAGCATATATATGTCATTTACCTTATGATTTAAAGCAAACATGATGAATCTAGGAAGGACAATTTCTTTACCTCTTGAAGTTAATGGCATGATGAGCCTGGTGCTCAATTCCTCCAGAACATAGTATCCCACATTAATCTGTTTGTTGTGAGCCACTGAGTAGACCAACTTCTGAACAACACTAGAAATATTATCAAATCCTGATTTCCTGCATGTGAAAGCCCTCACCACTGAATCAAACAGAAAGGACCACTCCCTTCTTCGATTTTTCTTGTTCAAGCTAGCCAAGTTGATCTTCTCAGAGTAGTTGATAAAAGTCCAAGAATTCATACAGCTCCTCTTGAGTTGGAATCTCTACTAGCTTGTCAGTTGGAATGTTCAAGGCCAGGTTCATATCAGCTTCAGTTATCTCAACCTGTGGTCCTTTGATTTGACAGTTAACCACTAAAGTTGAAGATTGGTCTTCATGCACAACTGGCCTAGCTACAGCTGTGTTCCAAAAATCCCCCAATACATCCAGATAGAGAACTAGGTTAGCTGTAAGAGCTCCAACAAAGTAAGTTTCAGATAAGAACTTCAAAAAGCTTTTGAAAGCATCAAGAGCTTGATTGGCATCTAAGAATGCGAGGAAGTTGGCTCTTTTGGAATGAAGGGTACAATAGTGTTTGATGCCATTGTTGTGTATGTGAAGATTAATTGGTAAAAGAAATTAGAGAGAAAGGATTTGAAATGAGAGAGAAATTGGTTTGAAATTGAAAAATTAGGTCACTTAGAGTTCTCGAAGGCGTAAGTATGTGTATGTCGAGATGTCTGAGTATTAATAGTAAAAGCAAATGACATATCGAGAACTCAAAAATAAATATTTGAAATTTGCTTATCGAGAAGTCATTTTGAAAAGAGAATTACATATCGAGAAGTCATTTTAATTTACTCTTGTAGAGAACTAAAACTGACTTGTCGAGATGTCAAATAAATATTAAGTTTGTCCAAAATGGACTGAGTTGTTTCCAATTTTTATTTGAATTAATTCAAATAAAATCAGAATAAATTTTCCAAAAGTATTTTACTAAAATAATTTATTGAGTTAAATTATTCCATTTCTGAGTTATCTATAAGTCTAACATTATACTTGTAGAGAACTCTGTGAGTTAACACTTATATAGAACTCTACAATGACTTATCAATAAGTCATAATAAAGCTTATCGAGAAGTCAAGAGATTGACTTATCGAGAACTCACTCAAGAAATCTTAAAATGACTTGTCGATAATTCAGTTAGACTTATCGATAACTCAGTTATCTAAATACTTTTGACCACTTTGATTCTGCCTTGTGCTAATTTTACATATTGAAAATGCAAATCAACATTTAGAGAATTTTCTTAGAATTGAAAAATTCCAAGCTAAATTTTCAAAAATAAAATATGCAGAGATTTCTGAAATATTTAACTTTTCATATTTCAGTTCATGTCCAATTAATCAAATGAATTTTGATTTATTAGAAATTGATCTGCTGCAAAACATTAGCTGAGTTCTTGCCTTAAGATGAAGAATTAAGCATTCCAATTTCACCTACAAGTCTGGTGAAAGTTACTTCATCCAAAGGTTTAGTAAAAATATCAGCTAACTATTTTTCTATTAGAACAAAAATAAGCTCAATGGTACCATTTGCAGCATGTTCTCTAATAAAATGGTACCTTAATCAATGTGATTTGTTCTAGAATGATTAACTGGATTAGCCACAATAGATATAACACTAGTATTCTCAAACATAATTGGAATTTTGTGTAACACTAGGCCATAATCCATTAGCTGATTTCTAATCCAAAGCACTTGAGCACAGCAACTTTCAGCTACTATGTATTCATCCTCAGCTATGGAAGTTGACAAATATTGTTGTTTCTTTCTATACCAAGATACAAGTCTTTGTCCAAGAAACTGTCAGCTTCTATTAATGCTCTTTCTGTCAACCCTGCATCCAGCAAAATCTGCATCTGTGTATCCAACAGCTTCAAAACCAGTTCCCTTAGAATACCATAATCCCAAGTTTGGATTCCCCTTCAAGTATCTGAAAATCCTCTTCACAACCATCAAATGTGATTCTTTTGGATTGGATTAAAATCTTGCACACAGACATGTTGCAAACATGATGTCTGGTCTACTTGCAGTTAAGTAAAGCAATGATCCAATCATTCCTCTATAGCTTGAAATGTGTACACTTTTTCCATTTTTATCGTCATCTAACTTTGTGGCTATAGACATAGGCGTAGATGCAGGTGAACAATCAACCATGCCAATATTTTCAATAAATCTATGACATACTTAGTTTGGCTGATGAAGATTCCATCACTTCTTTGGCTGACTTGAAGTCCAAGAAAGTAACTTAATTCCCCCATCATACTCATTTCATATTCACTCTACATAAGCTTAGAGAACCTTTGACAAAGCTTTTCATTAGTAGAACCAAAAATAATATCATACACATAGATCAAAAATTTCTTATAGAATATAGTCTTGTTAATAGTACCTCTAGTGAATCCATGCTTAATCAAAAATTCTGACAGTGTACCATACTAGGATCTAGGTGCTTGTTTAAGTCCATAGAGAGCCTTGAGTAACTTGTATACAAAATTTGGAAATTCTGGATCTTCAAAGTTAAGTTGATGTTGCACATAAACCTCTTCTTCCAACTCACCATTAAGAAATGCACTCTATACATCCATTTGATAAACCATGAAATTGGAATGTACAGTAAATGTAAGAAAAATCCTTATTGCTTCAAGTCTTGCAACTAGAGCAAAAGTTTCATCATAATCAATTCCTTCATCCTATGAGTAGCCTTTTGCAACCAACCTTGCTTTGTTTCTGGTGATAATTCCATTTTCATCCATCTTGTTCCTGAACACCCACTTTGTTCCAATAATACTTCTATTCTTTGGTGCATGAACTAATTTCCATACTTTATTTCTCTCAAACTGATTTAGCTCTTCTTGCATAGCAGATATCCAATCAGGATCAAGAAGGGTTGCCTTAGTTTTCTTTGGCTCAACTTGTGACATAAAACATGCATGAAGATATTCATTAGCAGTTTGCACTCCTAGTCCTTACTCCAACATTGGGATCACCAATAATTGCATCTGCATTGTGACTCCTATCCCATTTCCTTCTATGAGTTTGTTGAATTTGTTTTCTGCTTCTTCTTCTTTATTATTACTATGACTTCCAGAATTTTCTCCTCTTTCTCCCCCTGAGTTTGTGCTATCAAATTCAGGTGTTTGGGATGAGCTTCCATTCTCATGATTCACTTGTTCAGTAGATTCTTCATCAACTCTGTGATTTTTGTTGACTTCAGCTTCATCATCAGAATCACTATCAATGTTGAGATTTTCAAACTTGAGGGCTTCAGCTTCATTTTCATCTAGGCATTGCAAGCCTGGACATTTGTCATCATCAAAAGTAACATTTGTGCTTTCCATGATATTCTTTTGCTCAATCACGTAGACTTTGTATGCAGTTCTTTCCAATGAATATCCCATAAAAATTGCCTCAAAAACTTTAGAGTCAAATTTCCCAAATATTCAGAGTTGTCCTTCAAAACATAGCACTTGCTTCCAAACACATGAAGATGCTTTACATTAGACTTTCTTTTAGATAAGATTGAGTAGGGTGACTTGCCAAGATTCTTGTTAATGAGATGCCTGTTTTGAGTATAGCATGTCGTGTTCACAGCTTCTTCCCAAAAACCAGTTGGCAACTTTGCATCTTGCAGCATTGTTCTAGCAGCTTCCACCAATGTTCTGTTCTTTCTCTCAACTACACCATTTTTTGAGGTGTCCTAGCTGCTGAGAATTCTTGAATAATTCCTTTGTCATTGCAGAATTCAGTTAAGATTACATTCCTGAATTCTGTTCCATTGTCACTCCTCAATCTTTTCAAACAATTCTGATCTTCAGTCTACTTCTCAATCTTCTTGATGTGCTCAATTATGATATGTGGAGTCTCATCTTTAGAGTACATAAATTCTACCCATGTGTACCTTGAGTAGTTATTCACCATCACAAGTGCATATCTTTTTCTTGAAATTGACTGGACATTAACTGGTCCAAATAATTCCATGTGAATAAGTTGCAAAGGTGCACTTATCAAATTCACAGTTTTACTCTTGTGACTTGATCTTTTCATTTTTCCTTTTTGACAAGCATCACAAACTTCATCTTGTGCAAATTCCAGTTTAGGCATGTCTCTCACTAACTCCTTTTTAACTAGAGTATTGATTGCTTTGAAATTCAAATGAGATAGCTTCTTATGCCATAATTTGTTTTGCTCTACAGATGCCTTGGTGTAGAAGCAATAGATTCCACCCTCATTTGCTGATTCCAAGTCTGCAACAAATAAGCTTCCTTTCCTTGCTCCTTTTAGAGCAACTTCACCAGTTTTCTTGCTGATAAAATTGCATTCTTCTTTGTTAAATAAAAGCTTAAAACCTTTGTCTGAAAATTGGTTTTCACTGAGAAGATTCACTTCAAGACCAGCTACTAGTGCTACATCTTCAATGACAATATTTCCAGAAATCAATTTGTCATATCCCATTGTGAAACCTTTGTTGTTGTCTCCCAAAGTCACTAATGGTCCAGCCTTTTCCTCAAACTGTGACAGCAGGGCCATATCACCTGTTATATGTCTTGAGCATCCACTTTCTATGATCTATATGACTTTCTTCTTTTTGCCCTACTTACGATGAGTTTAAGTGTGTTTAGCAACCCAAGCAGTGTTGGGTACTTTCTTCTTAATAACAGAGTGAGCAGAATCAGAATGAGTTGTTTCAGATAAAATAAAATTCATTGACTATTGTGCATTTTCCCTCTTTGATGTAGACCCAATTGTTACTTCTTTGAGGTCTACTCTCAGCTTGTGGTAACTTTTAATCACTTTCAACTTACAAGGAATGCAATCAAACTTGTCACAGAATGATTAAGGATCATTTTTATTTGCTTCATTGTACTTGCATGCTCCTTCTACTGGCTTGCTAACAACCTTTTTACAAAGGTGAGTTAGATGATTCACAGAGCCACATCTTTGACATTGTTTTCTTGGAAAATCTGTAACATAAGCAAAATTGTTGCTCTTGTTTATCCCAATATTTCCATTTCTATTCTTCTTCTTCTTTCTTGCATCTTCAATTTTTCATTTCCTTGACAGGTGTCTTGGAGTCTTGGTTGACCATGGGCTTCTTTTTAGCTTTGGAAGATGGAGTCATTTCTGCATTTTTCTTCTCATTGTCTTCATCAGCAATTTCTTGCTTTATGATCAACTCCTTTTCACTGAAATTTATTTCACATGCTTTGAACATAGATGAACCAACCTTTTTCAGCATAGTTGGAACCTCTTCATTTTCAGTTGCTTTTCATTTGGCACCTATATCTTTCTTCTTATTGTTCAAAGCATCATAATCAAGACCAATAGCTATGTTAGCACATGGCTTTTTCTTCTCATGCTATTGTCCAACCAACTCAGATGCATTCCTGAAATATTTCAACTTGACTTCATTCTTTTCCAGCTTTTCCCTCAACACAGCTTTAATTTCACTCACACACTTCAGCTTATTTTTCAAATATTCATTTTTTGCTTGACTGACTCAAGCTCTACAAGCAGTAGATCCATCTTTTGCTTCTCACTCTCAAGCTTCTCATTAGCTTTTGTTAGCCTACTAACTTCCTCAGTAGCTCCACTAAGCTAGTGTGTATATGAAACATCTCCACACTCATCTTTTCCACAGTTTCCTTATATTGACTAACATTTAAATCAATAGTGGTTAGAGTTGGTACCTTTGATTTTGAAGTAGATGCTTCTCCTTGCTCAAAAGCCATGAGTACATAGTTTCCAACCTCTTCATCCTTATCATCAACATTAGTGTCATCCCAACTATTTCCTTCTGTAATATAAGCATTTTCAGATTGCTTCTTCAAGAGACCTTCATCCTTTACTTCTAGTTCAAGATAAGTCTTGTCTTTCTTCACCTTTTTAGGCTTTCTGCATTCAGTAGCAAAGTGACCCAACTCATCACAGTTAAAGCACCTTATCTTTGATATGTCCACATATCCTATTTTATAGACACCTTTGCTAACTGAGTTGTACTGAGTTTTTGGTTTCCAATTGTTGCTGTTGGAAAATTATCCCTTGCCTTTAAAAAACTTTGGCTTCTTGACTCTTATGTTAGAGAATTTTCTAGACAAGTAATCCATGGATTGGTCCATTTCATCTAGCTCATCAAAGGTATAATATTCATCTTCCTCCAGCTCCAACATAACTTGCTTCTGGGGTCCTTTGTTCTTTTGGTCAATAGCTTGAATAACTAAAACATGATCATCTTCACTTTCTTCTCTGTCATTCACAATTAAAGCACTTGAACCATCAACAACATGGCCATGGTGTACTTTCAATGACTTTCTTTGCATCATTTCAGGTTCATAAGTTTTCAAGATTCCATATAGAACTTCCAAAGTTATTCTGCTTAAATCTCTTCCTTCTCTAATAGCTGATATTTTCTGTTCAAGATGGTCATGAAGAGCTAGAAGAAACTTTAGGTTAACCTCCTCAGCCTCATAATATTTACCATGTAGCTGCAAGTCATTTATCAATTTATTGAACCTTTCAAAAACTTCAGTGATTCTTTCTTTTGGTTTAGCCATAAACCCCTCATACTGATATACAAGAATCCTCCTTTGGTTTGACCTAACCTCCTCTGTTCCTTCACATAAAATCTCTATTTTGTCCCATATTTGTTTGGATGTGTCACGGTTGACAATGTTATTGTATATTATATTGTCAAGTGACTCAATCAAAATCAGCTGCAAGCCACTGTCCAGATAGACCTTTTCTTTTTCATGTTCAGTGTATTCTGAAGGATTTTTAGGAGCATAATGTGCTGGAATGACCAAGCCCCCATCTGTAGATTCCTCAACTCTTACCATGGGAGTGAAAGGCCCATTCTTGAGGATCTGAATGTATAATGGATTGGCCATCCTGATGAACAACAACATTTTCTTTTTCCATAAGGTGGGGATTTTGATACTGCTGAGCTTCTGTGTATTCATTCTTCCAAGATCTTTAATCTTTTTGCTTTCAGATTTTGCTCTGATACCACTTGTTGGGTAATGAATACAACACAGTGGGTGAATGTGTTTTGGACAATTTTAATTTTGTTTGAACTGTTTTTGGATGCTGAACAAAGTAATCTGTAATATAGGGATAATATGCTTTAACAGAATAATTAAAACATGCACATGAACACACTTATCTTTCAAAACTCACTTAATTTTATATTAAAATCAAGCTAGTGTTTTGCTACAAATTTCTGGGTTTTTTCTTGATAAAGAACTCAGCTTTCCTCTTGAGAGTTATGAGATTTTTAGATCTATTTTGTTACCACTAGAACGAAGCATCCAGTGTTTACTTTATAGAACAGTAAATATTGGTTTTACATATTATGTAAAAGCATGTACTAAGCCCTACTTTAAGTTAACTAAAACTTTTTATTTCTGGCTTAGTGTATCTTTGCAAATCGTGCATGTCTGTGACTTTACTTTGTCAGTTAATCTTGGTCTTTGATCTTGTACTCTTCAAGCTGTATTTGTAGACTTTTCAAACCAGTGATTGATTTGTTTGTTGATTGATTATATTGGATATTTAACTGGTCTGCACTTTGTACTTTGAGTTTTACCTCGAGATCTCCAGTTTTTTATATAGAGAACTTCACATCTCGATAAGTATAATGACTTATCGAGATCTCTTATTACTCTATAGTTGTTTTGACTTATCGAAGTCTCTAATTTCTCTATAAGAGAATTTAGCTTGTCGAGATCTCTAATTTTCTACATGTAGACATGACTTATCGATATCTCTAATCTCCATGTCTTCAATTTGGTTTGTCGATATCTTTGAGTTCTCTAGTGCAGAAATGACTTGTCGATATCTCGGAGATCTCTAGTGATATTTTGACTTGTCGATATCTCCAACCTTCATATCTTCATTTGGTTTGTCGAGGTCTCTAAGACTTCTCTATATGCTTTCCTTGACTTCTCGATAAGTCATTCTGGAGTTTTCGAATGACTTCTCTATAACACTTAATCTGTGACTTGTAGATTTCTTGACTTCGAATATTTTTCCCAAACCAGATTTTTCAACTCCAAGCTTCTTCACACTTTCTCTGAGGTATGATCTTCATGATCTTCTTCCAGAGTTTTATTCTTAGGCTTGAGAATATTTACAGAAAAATACTCCAGTCTAATCTAATTATACTTTTACAGACTTAAGTATTACAATACAAAATGCAAACTTAGATTATCATACAACTTACTTAGGGTTGTTAATTTGACTTAGTCTTGTTATAACACGGACATGTCTTGTACAATAGTTCATATCCTTCTTGAATTTCAAATCATCAACTTTCTACAACTTGTAATTGTGCTTGATTTTAGGAAAGATATTATTCATTTTCTCTGCCCTTTCTCTAAGTTCTTTCTTGTTTATTATTCTCCGTCTACTCGTACCAGATCTTCACAGCATATTTAAGAATTCTTGATTAGCCATGTTGACTGCTATTTTGATTTTTCCTTCTTCTCTTCTTTCTTCTTCTTCTTCAATCTCAGCATTATAAGAGTCAACATAAGCAGAGAAGATTTGAAGATTTAAAGGCTCAAATGCAGCTTCTTCTCCATCTTCAACCATATCAGGAATTGACCACCTGTCAGGATCAATAACTGAACTATCAGGATTAACAGTGTTAAGATTTCTTGTGTCAGGATTTTCAGTTGTGTTGTCAGGATTTTCAGTTATGTTATCAGGATTTTCTTCAATTTGCAGTTTTCTTGGTGTTCTAGATAGCTGAACTTCGACTTCCCCATGACCTTCTTCCATGTACAAGTTTATATTAGGTAACTCCCTTCGCTTTGGTACAGGATTGAGAAATAATGGATCAATGAGCATTTTGGGAGCTTGAGAATGAGATATCTCAGGTATTTCTTCAATCCTGACCCCACTTGATCTTGTTCCTTATTTAGAAGGAGCAATAGCTTGCTAACCATCTCTATAATACATAAATCTTCAACCTCTCCTATGACGCCCTCCATACCCGGGCAGAAGTTTGGGGTTGACAACACACACACAATATAAACATGTTTATAAAATAATATATGCAATGACCTGACACTACACAACCACAGATCATAATAGGTTAAAGTATGAACAGAAGTCACAACCTTAATTTATATTATAACATACCAAATCCCAACTAGTTCAACTTACACCCGATAATACATCATTCTTACAAACTTGCAAAATAATAAACTAAAATATAAGGCTTCTGCTAGCTCATTCTATCTCAACCTGGAATCCTAACTCGCACACTGGTCTGAGGATCCTCACTACCAACAACTTCCCTTTTAACTGGAAAAGAACATAAAAGAATCGCAAGAGTGAGCTAACTAGGTCAGGAAGTCAAAATGACATAACTGAGAGTAAACAATGATCTTTTGAAATGATTCAGAGGAATCAAGTTCCTTTTTAAGCAATGATTAGAATTGGATATTTACTTTTAATTTTAAAAAAATAAGGTTAGGTTGCTGATCAGTCACACACTAATCCCGAGCAAGGCACACAGCTCTGCTCTATATACTGGATCCAAGGCACACATTGGCCTAACACGACCACAAATCTGGTCTGACCACAAATCTGGTCTGACCACAAATCTGGTCTGACCACAAATCTGGTCTGACCATAAATGTGGTCCGTATTTTGAAAACCATCCAATTCTATAATAATTCAATATGATAAACAATGTAATTCAATAAAATGAATTCATAAAAAACATTGATAAAACATTCGTCTCAAAGCATAAGGTAATTCATGAGTATCGCAAAGGTATATCAAGGTATGTATAAAGAACGGCTTCAAGCCTGCACAAGAATCAAGTAATAGAAGAACAATGGTTTAATGGTTATACATGGATTGGTTTTCTGATGTTGCATGGTATTATAGACATTATGAGTGTTTATACGTTAAGCAAATCCAATTCAGTAACTGGTTTATGGTGTATATGTATTTGTGGAGTAGTATTGTATTTATGTGGTTTAGTATCTGGAAATTTAACAATCAATGGTTTACAAAGAATAAGGCTTACTGTTCAAATATCAAATTATGTGATCAGGGTTTGAGGTTAAGAAATTCAAAGCATTTACAATATAAAATAAGAACTATTCAGAATAAGTGCATTATATCTCAGGAAGGTTCAAGAATAAACTTACTATATATCAAGAAAGGTCGAAAATACTTGCCTTATCTCAACTGATCTTCTTTTCACTTGCACTTGTCTATCAATTCTATTCACTGACCAATTGATTTCCTTTTCAACGTCTCAGTTCCTCTGCTAGGAAGTACAAAAATCTATTAATACTCAATCTCATCTTATTCTAATCGTCACATAGACACTACATGCTTCTATCTACCCTTCGTTTCACCAAAATCCGACGTACGGATTGAAAGTTATGATTAAAATCGTCAAACAATAAACACATAAGCATATTACACATAATTCAGATAGCACATAACACATAAAATGTAAGGTATTCGATAGAAACAATCTTTCAAAGAAGGTTCGGGTTGAAATGATTTTTATGGTATTGAATACGAATTTTTGAACATTTTTCGGAACTAAAACGGGTAAAATAATCATTTTATAAATCATAACAAGGTTCGAATACTCGAACCCAACTTTAAAATCATTTAATAATAATTATTGAGCCTTGAACATAATTTAGAAAAATATTTTATATCTCGAAACTATTTTTCGGGATTTTTGAATCAAAAGAAATAATTAAATCTAATTAATTAATCAATTGAAATTAATTAATAACTAATGAAAATATTTAATCAATTAATATTTAAATTAATTGACCAATTAAATAATTATTTATTATCTATAATTAATTAACTAAATAATTCAGATTTATTTTTGAATTAAAAATGAATTTTGGAATTAAAATAAAGATTTTTGGAATTTTTAAATAATAAAAAAAGTCTGAAATTAAGATAAGTAGAAAATACAATTTTTGAAAGTTTTTAAAACTAAAATCCTTAATTTGTAAATTTTACATACCACATGATAATTTTTGCAACAGTTTTACGAATCTGGGGGCCAAATGGTAATTTACCATTTTCACCCTCTTCCTCTCGCCGGCGGTCGCCATTAATGGCGACCCCAAGCTCTTTTGGCGACCTGGACACAACCCAGAATAAATCCTAATTAACAAGAAATGCTTCTTAGCTTCCCATAAAAACAATCGTGGAAACCAATCATGCAAACAGTTTGTGAACAAGCCAGAAATCCGGCTTAAACTTTTCCGGCGACACCTCGACCGTTTTCCGGCGAGGTCGATCCCGGAATCGTTTGGCCTTCAAACTGGTACCAAAAGGATCCTTTTCCAGGATCTATACACTGGTAACAACTAATTAAACTAATAAATCCTAGATCAAAAACGCCTTATTTTCAATTAAGAACATTCATAGTTCATAAACCCTAATTTTTGAATTCGAAAATCAAACCCGAATTTCTCTATGTTATTAAACTCAAAACTCAAAATATAATATACCAAATTGACCAGAATTTCATGATCTACAACATGCAATCATCAAAATACATAAACAACTTCAAAATAAAAAAGTCATAATTTAATCATAATTAAATTCGAAATTAAATAAAAATATAGAAAATTACCACTTGAATCTGCAGTGATATGGTTGATGAAACTTGATTCTACTTGTCATGAGATTCGATTTGACTACTTGCACACCAAAAACGGAGTTCGATAACGCTGTTGAATTCTCGATTGATTATGAAGAACGTAATGAATATTTACGTTTTCTCTTGAAAATTATATACTTTTACTGTTTGTATATGTTTATCTGTATAAAATAATATACTGTAAGGGCTATTTATATTTACAAAATATTTGTACCCCGTTGGATCATATCGGATATAAAAATAGAATACTTAAGCGCTAAGTATTAATAAAACTGATCCAATTCAGTACCAGTTTTAGGATAAATATCAAAACTGGGATTTTTAAAATACAGTCTTGGGTTCAGCGCTTTTAATTACACGTATTACGAAAAGATAAGATAGGAATGCACATACTCCGATAAGATAAGTTAGGATAGCACGTACTATGAAAAGATTAGATAGGATTGCACGTAGTACGGAAAGATAAGATAGAATTGCACGTACTACGAAAAGATAAGATAGTATTTTAATCAAAATATCCCGTTTTGCGAAAATACGGGTTTATCGGTTTTCCGAAACAAAAATAATATTGTAAAATTTATACCTGGAACCATATAGGTAAAACCGTACTCCGGATCGAAAAAGTCAAAACACAGAAAATGGTCAAAATAATCAAATTAGGCTAAAAATGAGTTTTCCCGAAACTTTCGGGTAGTAAAAACATAAAAACTGTTGAAGTTGGACGATTTCCGAATAATCAAAATAATAAATTATTAATTTGAAAAATAATTAATTAAATCTATAAATCATTTATAAAATCATATAATGACATATAAATTGCTAGAAAAATATCAAAATAATGTATACTTTATTTTAGACGGATAAAAATTGATATTCACAAATTCTATAACATATAAACACTAAACACGGATACCAACTAACACACAATTTACCATAAATTCATATAATAATCATATAATATTTATTTATTGATAAAAATAATTACACGATCTATCCCAGATATTACATCTACTATCACGTCTAGGTCCTCTAGCTCTTCCTTTTCCTCTAGAAGGACCTTGATTTGTAGTTTGACGTTGACTGAGAATTTCCTTCTATTTCTTGAGCGTTTCTTCTTGTGATATGTCAGGAAATTCATCATCCAAGTGAGTGAGAGCCCTCCTGTCAAACAACTCCTCAACTATTTTGTCTTTGTGGTAGAGTTATACTATCACCAGCCTTAGTCCTGAATGTCCTTTAAAATCTCTGAGCATCATCAGGATTATCAGTTGTCACTTTATTCTCATCAGGAATTGCATATACAAGTTTATTTTCCATCAGGATCTGGGAGTGAGTAACTGTCTTTGTTTTTACAGTCTTTGAGTTTAAATTCCAGTTCTAAACTGAACCACCACAACATCAGAGGTCCCTGCACCATCATTATTAGGATTGGTATCATCTTTCCTTAATACTGATTAGGTGCACATTTTGTCTTGGCTACCATCTCCCCATTTTTGGCATCAAGAGTCTGTAACAAGGAGAAAATGGCATCCAATTTTTGATTTGTGGTCTGATTGATTTGCATCAATAGCACCCAATCTTTCATTCATCTGTTCTTGTTTAGATTATACACTCATCATCCTCTTGACCAATCCATTATGCTTATTTGTGCTCTTGGTAGTCACAAAAAGGTCAGAAACTTCTTCTTTCAAGTCAATATTAGAATATTTCAAGGCAAAAATAGAATAGTGCATCCCTTTGACTAGCATACTTGTAGCTTTCATCATAGTCTTAAGCTCAGGATTAGTAGAAGAGTTGACAACATGATCTATAAGAGTGTGAGCAGCTTCCAGAGAAATTCTTTCAGTAGCTAACTTCTGAAAATGATTCCACTCATGTGCCCTATGAGAATTAAGAGCGACATGGCATGATGAAGATCCAAAAGTAGAATGTTTAAAAGCTTCAATTGTAGCCTTAATCTATGCACCATTAGGATCATCATCATTATCAGAATCATAATCAGTACTTAGGCTTCAGGAATATCAAGAGAATCGAGATCTGGATCATCAACTTTGCCTTTAGGTTTGAGATAAGGAATACTAGTACCATGTGATGAACCTGAAATAAAAGAACAAGTAACACCTAAATCTCTCTGTTCTTTTAAAGTTATCTCATCACTTCTCACACATATATTAATTTTAATAGTAATATCTTGCTCACTATTTTTAGTCAATTGTACCTCTCCTTTTGCCAGTTCAAGAGATTGCCTCTCAAAAATTATATTTTTCACTAAATGTTTTCCCACAGCCTCACTAGAAAAGCTCAACTCACTTAAAAAAGAAGAAATAAGAAGTGGTAAAGAAGAATGGTCTGTAGTCATATAAATAGGGGTATCCTCATGCAAAGGTATATTTATAATCATACTAATAGATTAAGTAGAAGATGAAGTAGAATTTGTACTTTGAGCACTTCTATCCAATGAAAGAGCAGTGATACGAGTCACTAGGATAGCTCCAGTATTGTTATTAGTAGTAACAAGTTCAACCTCTTGATCAGGATTTGAGGTATAAGGAATAGCTTCATCAGGATCAGGGACTGTCGTGTCAGGATTGGACCCTATGTCAGGATTTGCAAGCATCCCAATATTAATCAAATTTAACCAAAACAACAAACCAACCATCAATAATCACCCAGAAATACCACCAGATGCAAGTCAATTAAGTTAAATAAAGATGTTCCAAGTCATACAAACACGACATAACATTTCATGCCTTCCAACTTGATTCTACTTAAATAAAAGTACATGCTTCAAGTTAATTCTACGGCCACACATAAACATATTTAAAAAGCACCACATATGGTTCTAATATCTCAAAAGATTTCTTTATAACTACGATATGCAGGATCAAGGACTGGAATTGCTTGCTCCAGTTGCATCACTTGGTGGTTGCTTGCTCAGCTCTTCAATATCAATCTGCAGCTCCGGATTTTTTTCCGCCAACTTGGACATCATCGCCTTGATACTGTCTTGAAGCTCTCGGACCTCTCGAACATTTCGATCCATTTTCTCTTCCATCTCATGCTTAACTTCATCTTTGATCTTTTCAGTTAAATTTGACAAGTACTGATCTGAGATAGCTGATGCACGTGATGTGGAATTACCCTTTGGCTCCTTTTTTCGAATAAGTCTCCCTACTAAATATGAGCGGTTGTGTTCCTTACCACCACGGGCAATTTCATTAGCAGCATCAATATTGCCATTCTAGAGAATTTTCTTAACATCATCCTGCAATAAGAAAAGTTAAAACAATAATATATAAAAATTGCAGCAAATATATTTAATTACTGAAAATTAAATATATTCTCGTTTGGCAACTTACAATCTTCTTTTCAATCACACCAGTATGTAACTTATATTCTCGTTTGGCATCTCTTTTACGTGTTTTAATGTAAACATCACCATCTGATATTGGTACCACTGGTTCATCAGGTTTAACAAGGAGCTCCCTCTCAATTTCCTTGCATATATGAGAAAGAATTTGATTTAAAAATGGCGGAAATTTTAATAAACTGCGGAAAAAACTATTGGCAGGAAATTGATACAAATTATTAATAGATACAAATTATTTATTGGCTTTAAATATTGACAGATCTAAATTACCATTGATCCAGTCTAACCAACATATATACAACCTTCTATATTGACTTAACATAATCATCGATCCAGTAGTGAAACAAATAGTTTGACTTACCATTTTATGGCAGATTTGGGCGAAACTCCTAGGCCCGGCAGTGTGTGTTTCTGTTATCTTGTTCCGTGCATCTGCATTTTTTCTGGCCCTTTCCTATATATGACACAATAACAAATTTAATCGGATGATTTGATTAGTTACACACAAAATCTAAGAAAATATATTAAAAGTAGAGGTTGGATGAATAAATTTGTTACATGGACTTTTTCACCACCCCAATAATTTAAAAGTATCTTAAAATCTTTCAAAGGAACCTCCATAGGCCTGTTTCGCAGCCTTAACTCATCAGTATCATACTTACTGTAATGATCTTTCTTGATGGAAGCCTTATACCCCCTAAACTGATTACGCAACGTTGTCCTTACATACTGATACCCCTCCTTAAAAATGGTGTACTTGTCCTAAACACGAAACAAATCAAGTATATTTTAAATACCAATCAACAAGGAAATAATTGATTTATTATTTAAAAAAACATAACCCCTAATTAAAAGTTACTCCTAAAACAAAACTATCTTTTCTTAATCTTAACATACATACAAACAAAACACACAGATAATATCTATATCGGCCATTTTATGAATTTCCAATTTTTATCTTTAATAGAACCGTGCAAATTGCAAAGTATTGTCAAATAGTACAAACTCGTGATTAATTAAACTACTACTGTTGTTGTGTCTGCTAGTGGTATAAATTGGAAAAAGAGAAAGCTGCACAAATTATAAAAAGAAATGGTGTACACGCAAATTAACTTATCATAATCATCGAAAAATTCACATTTATCGGAAAAAATAATAAACACATAATATAATAATTTACCTTGACATATTGCCATAAGATGTCTTTATCAGGAACTTCAGTCTAGCTATGACATGTTAGAGAAACAAACTCCCTTACCATTGTTCCCAAAAAATTGTTGAACTTAGATAGCAAGCGATCATCATCTGATATTGGTTGGCCCAGCTTTGACAGTATGATCTCTCTCTTCTCACCTCATGTATGGACATGATTCATTTTTGACTTCCCTCGAGTCTTTTTAATTTTATCTGCAGGTGCATCTGCTAAAAATTAAGTAAATTATAAATATACAATTAATTACCATGGCATACATACGATATTAGTTTAATGTACTAGTCCAGTCATAGTAAGAGGCTAGCGGGGCTAGTCCAGTTTAAGGCTGAAATTATGTCATTGGTACCTTAAAGATCGGATGGAGGTCGGTACGGGCTGATCACCCGTATTATTATTATGAAATGAAACATAAAGTGGTCCAATCAAGGGTTTTATATTGATTTTAAAAATGAATTGAAACTTCCTACTCAGTAATTGATTCTTTGAAAATGAAAGTGGTTTATATTGCTTTGAAAAGAGTTGATTGTGATATTGTGAAGCTTATATCTCGTGAACCCTGTTTTTAATCCTGTTGATCATATAATTGATTCCTTATAATAAAAAGATTGTCGCTTTCCATTCGAAAGATCATTTGTGATCCTGTTATTGATTTATGATGAATGTCGGCTTTCACCCTACCTTGAGCCTTGTTCCTTGAAAGCCCAAAAATCTTCTTCATACCCCCCCCCCTTTTCATAACCTAAAAATAGAAATCTGCCACCTAGAATTGATAAAGTAAAATGCCCTGAGATCAGTAAAGTATATTATGGATTTTATTTCGTCGAACTACTTCTTAGTTACTTGCTGAGTTTTATACTCATATGTTTTGTTTTAATCTAACCATGGTAGTTAAGCAAGAAGATGGTCAGGCTTAGGCGCACTGCTCGTAAGAGCGTACCTGGTGGTCCCTATCGTGTTGAGGGCTTCCGGTTGCCAGAGCAGGTAGTAATGTTTTTGAGTGAGCAAGCTCTTAACCAGAGAGTTGTAAAGATACAATGGGTTATCTGTCGGTTCCAAGCCGGGATCGACTATGTATATTGGATTTATTTTGGGGTTGTAAGTTATATTTTATGATTGGTAGTTGTAATCTTGTCTCATACTTTATCCTGTTTGATCCTGTTAGTAGCTAATCGGGGTTTATGCTTATTTAATTAGTAGATTAAAGGTGTGGGGGTCCTCATTTCCTAACCCCGAGATTGAGGGCGTCACGTTCATGCATTTTGCTTGATTGACCAAAGAAATATTCTGAGTATAACATGCAGTATTTACAACTTCAGCCCAAAAATATGTTGGTAACTTTGATTCTTCTAGCATTATCCTTGCAGCTTCAATAAGAGATCTATTTTTCCTTTCCACAACACCATTTTGTTGTGGGGTTCTTGAAGCTGAGAATTCATGCATGATCCCATTCGCTTCACAAAATGATTTCATCACAAGATTCTTGAACTCAGTTCCATTGTCACTCCTGATTCTTCTAACCTTGAAGTCAGGATGATTGTTGACTTGTCTTATGTGATTAATGATGATTTCACTAGCTTCATATTTGGACTTGAGAAAATATGTCCAAGAGAACTTTGAGAAATCATCCACAATTACTAGACATCACCTTTTCTTTGAGATTGACAATATGTTCACTGGTCCAAATAAGTCCATGTGCAGTAATTATAGAGGTTCTTCAATTGTTGAATCAAGCTTCTTTCTGAATGATGCATTGATTTGCTTTCCTTTCTGACATGCATCACACAGTCCATCCCTTGAGAATTCTACTTGAGGAATACCTCTTACCAAGTCTTTCCTGACTAGCTCATTTATAGTCTTGAAGTTAAGGTGGGATAGCTTCTTGTGCCACAGCCAACTTTCATCTTGACTTGCCTTGCTGAATAGACAAGTGACAGATTCTGCTTTAGATGAGTTGAAATCAGCTAAGTACACATTTACTTTTCTCACTCTAGTGAGAACCACTTTGTTGTTTCTCTTGTTGGTCATAACATAGGCTTCAGAATTGAATGTTACAGAGTTGCCCTTATCACAAAGCTACTTGATACTCAACAAATTGTGCTTGAGTCCATCCACTAGGGCAACCTCTTCAATGATGACATTATCTTTTGAAATCAAGCCATATCCCACAATATAACCCTTGTTTTCATCTCTAAAAGTGATAATTGGGCCAGCTCTTTCCTTGAACTCAGTGAGCAGGGTAGAATCTCCAATCATATGCCTTGAGCACCCACTATCCAAATACCAAAGATTCTTTTTATTTCCCTGCACACAACTAAATCAAATCAAGTTGATTTTGGTACCCAAGTTTCCTTGGGTACTGTTTTGTTAGCCTTTTTCTTAGGTTTCTTGGGTTTGTCTTCATTTGACTTAGGTACTTGAGTTCATCGTTAGTCAATTGAGTAGAACACTTAAAACCATTCATCATTGTAGAATTATCATGCACAGCTTGATTAACGTGGAAAGGCATATTATGTGCAAACATGTTATTCCAATAAGGCATGTTAAATGGAATTTGTGGCATACTAAATGCAACATAATATGTATTTTGTGCAAATGGCATGTTAGCATACTGTGCATTCCAATTGTGTGCAGGCATAACATTTACAGGAATTATAGAAATGCTGGGAAATGAAGATGGTGTAGACATGGGAGCAGGCATAGCAAGTTTGCAATTAACAGACAGGTGATTAACACTACCACAGTTAACACAGATTTTTCTTGGTGCATATTTATCAGGTGTGTAGTTGATATGTTTGTTAATTCCTACTTTTCCATTTCTATTGTTTTTCCTTTTTTATTCTGCTTTCACTTCAATTTTCTCCAACCTGTCATTCAATTGCTTGATAGAAAGATGACCTACATTAGCTCTTTTGTTCTGTTTCACTTGACTTATTTCTCCTAGAACAAAGTTCTTAGAAACTGATCCATATTTTTCATTTAATTTGGCTAGGTTAGCATTTCTAACTGGTTTACTTGCACTCAACGGATGTGGCTCATTGTCTTTCGACGGATAATCTTTTTGATTATTCGACAGATAATTTTCATCATCCGTTGAAAGTCCTTCAACCATATTGGAATCAAGCTTCTCCTTGTTCTTTTTCCAGGCTACACCACAAAAAGATTATATACCTTGAACTTTAGTAATTTGAGCATGGACATCTCTAGATGATTTCATGCCTTAATTACTTATTGTTCTCGTTCAAGTTGCTTTCTTAAAATCTCCTCTTTCTTTAAGGATTCAGTTAGTTCATCCTTAACAATCTTGCATTCTATTTTAAAATTTTCAAACTCAATAAATGAGTCTCTAACACATTGTTTCTTTCACTTAAAAACACATTGTTCTTTTTAATTTTATTGTTTTCTTTAGTGAGAGACTTGAGTGTAACACGCAGGTGATATAATTCAGTAGACATGTCATTTACGGCATCATTACACTCAGTTTTAGATAAATGAGTTAGGTTGGCAGTGATTACCTGATTGCTTGATGAAAGTTTATATTTCATCTGACTTGGCCATAAGTGCTAGATTGACATAGCTTGTATCTTCATCCTCTTCCAATCCATCTGCAGCCCAGTCATTTTCTAGTGTAATGAAAGCCCTTTCCTTTTGCTTGAGCAACTCAAAGTATTTGTGCTTATAATCAATAGGCTCAAACTTTTTTTACCAGAATTAGGCTTTCTACACTCACTAGAAAATTGACATGCCAAGCCAAACTTGAAATATTTGAATTTAGACTTATCAACCATATTTCTGTTTGACTTGGATGCTCCAAAATTCTTCTTGAATTTGAGCTTGGCAAATCTCCTGGATATAAAAGCACGATGCTCATTTATGTCATCCATGTCATCTTGACTAAGCCGGTCTTCATGTTCAGCTACTAGTCCCTTTCCTTTGCCTTCACAAACTCTAGGATTTGGTGCAGATTCAACAGCTTCAACCTTTATCTCCTTCACCTTTTCTTGCTCAGCAACTAATGTGATGGACCCTCCCTTCTTTCTTCCTTTCTCCATCTTCACATCTTGCTTTATTTCAAGCTCATAGGTTTTTAGGATACCATACATTCTATCCAAGGTAAACTCCTTGTAATCTTGAGAATTTCTCTTGAGAATTTCTCAATGAGACTGTCATAGGCTTCCATTCCTTTGGCAGAGATCTAAGGAATTTGTGGTTTAATTCTTTTGTTTGGTAGACTCTTCCATGCAGTTTTAGAGCATTCAGTAGTTTTTGGAATCTACTGAAAATATTAGTGAGTGACTCACCTTCTTCACTATGGAAATGTTCATATTGCTGAATCAAGAGTTACATTTTGTTCTCCCTTACTTGCCCAGTTCCATCACATATAACTTGAATTGTATCCCAGAGATCCTTAGCAGTTTTGCAGTTTATGATGTTGTCAAATATGTCACTGTCAACACCATTAAACAGTTGGTTCATAGCCTTTTTATCCTTTTGAACTTGTTCTTTATCTGGATCAGACCATTCTGATTGTGGCTTTGGAACTGATGCTTCATTTCCTGTTGCATCTCTCATAGGGACATGTGGACCTTTCTCAATACAGTCCACATATGCTTCATCTTGAGATAGGAGATGCAAGTGCATCTTCACCTTCCAATGGTGATAGTTGTCTTTGTCCAGAAATGCAATCTTTACTCCAACATCTTTTCTGTTCATCTTGTTGTGATCTTTAAACTCTTTGTTCTTCAAGAGCTTCCTCTAATTCCAATTGTTATTTCCAAACAATCTAAACAAGAATTGCAGAGGGGGGGTTGAATGTAATTATGGCTTCTTTTTGGATTTTAAGAATTATTCTTCTACCAATAATAACTGTGTTTGATTTGCAATGGTGCGGAATAAGAATATAACAAAAATCAAATCACAAAGTAATTAAATACAAGTATTTAAAAACTTTCTGGTGGATTGAATTTTTCCATCAAAGATATATATTAAGTAGAGAACCCTGTGTAACAGAATTGTTCACAGCTGCTTACAAGTTGAAGTACAAGAACTACAGAAAAATTCTTTACAGATTTTGCTTCATCTATTTCTTTAGTTTTTCTTGCTAACTTGGATTTTTAATCAATACAATTCAACTTGTTACCCTTAGTTTATATATCACCAAGTTACATAAAAGTAAGACAAGAGAATAAGATAAACTATATCTAGTCTAACTTCATGCTGCTATACTTCTCTTTCCAGCATCTTTGAATATCATATGTTTAGCATGGAAATGGAAATGCTTCTTTGTTCTCTAAAACCTTCAGACAGGCTGCCACATTCCATTTGCATATATCCAACGCATGTGACTATCAAGTCACTATCAACTGCACTTTTGAATTTGAACATCCATTGGAACTTAGATTGATCATCCGTTAAAAATCTGTTTGATCATCCGTCGAGACTTGTGTTAATCATCCGTTGGAGCTTTGTGAATCATCCGTTGAAATTGTCTTCTTGGCAGTTAACTCTATGTTTATACAAGATTACAAGGTATCTAATATTTATAATTCACCATCCTATCTTGCATATCAATCTAGTAGTTAACATAACTTGGACAAATTACAACATCTAGTTCACTAAGCTATCCAAGTATGCAGAAATGTGATAATGGTCTTATTGTTACATAAGCTACTCTATCAACGGATGTTGAAAATGATCATCCATTGACAGCTACAAATTCACTTAACTAAAATCTACTAAGCATTTTGTTCAAGTTATCATCAAGTATTCAACATATTCCTAACAATCTCCCCCAATTTATGTCTACTAGAATTGTAGCCATAAATTAAGAGAAACTTGATGATAACGAAACAGTCTATGAATACAGAATGAGATATAGTAGATTAAAGTTTAAAAGTGCTACAGTTTATTGACAATTCTCACAAAGAAAGATTTGTAGAGTGTCTTACAGATCATTTTCAAGGTGCTCCTCTAGACTGAGCAAATTAAGATGATTTCCTTGATTGCCTTGGCTTCTTTCCCAGCTTCACATCATTCTCTTCAATCTGGTTTTGGAGTTGTCTATAAAATTCTGATTCTTCATTATCTGTTAGATCCAGCTTTTCTTACATTTCTTTTAGAGTTTCATTGCTTGCAATCTTTAGCTGATCTTCCAGTCTGAAGAATCTTCTAATGTTCTTTTCATCCTTGAACTCCATGATCCAGTATGGCCTCAAATGCACCATATCTCCAGTTAAAGGAATAGATAATACTTTTGGGTGTGCATTTGGTCCTCTCCGGCTATTTCTTATCTCCTCAATCTTGTTTAGTACGATTTTCTTGGCTACTATGTTGAATCCAAAGTTTTTCTTGATTGAGGAGAGACAATCACTAGAGTTGTATATCCTTCATTGAGAATTATGTGAAGTGGCCATGTAATTTCTTTACCACCCTTGTACCAGAAGACTAGTCTCTCTGGAAGGTGCTTGTAGGCATCAAGAGACCTGACTTCTTCAAGCTCATCCAGATAGAGATTTATATCTGAAAATTCTTTGATGTCACATATAAAGAGTTGATCTCCTTTGTTAATAGTAGGTTTGGGTTTGGCCACTTGCTTGGATTTGAGCTTGGTAGGCTTGACTGTTTTGACCACTCTTACTTTTGTCTTCCTTTTTTTAGCAAAGATGGGGAGGTTTAGATCAGGATGAGGCAAGCTATCTTTTAAACGTTATCTGATTAAATATATAATCGTTATCTGTTATTATAGGGTGGGTATACGATAAGGATAAGCGTAAAATAGATAATTATACATTATCGGTTAATTAGAATAGCACCTCTTATGATAGATACACATAGTTTGAGGTATTCAAAGCCAGACAGTGATAGTAACAGTAAAGCCTGATTATACGTGGGAATTAGATGAGTGAATACCAAGTAGAGGTGAACATAGAATGGTGATTGATAGTTAAAAAGCGGATCAATTGAGGCAAGTATTCTTAAACTTTCTTCTGATATACTGCAAGTATTTCTTTCCTATTCTAAGTTCAGAATAGTTAATTGTTTTATATTTCGCTGCAATTACTCTTAATTATGCACGTACCTTTCATTATTGTTCCTTTATTATCGATTGCTCTCTTGAGCAAATACATATTATTCTGGGTTATTTGAAAACCCTGAATCGCGATGTTTTGAAATCAAAATAATTTGATATCAAAATACTTTATGGTCTGGATGGTTCCGATAGGGCCAGGAATGGACTGGACCCTAAGGGTTGGGGATGTACCGCACCCCTGATATTGGGCCATAGTGTCTGGGTACCCGAATGGATCTATACAGGTAGGTATAGATCTACACTATATCCTGGTTGATCAGCAGGGTATGAGTGTGAACGTTGATCTAGTGTCCAGTCTAATTTATTGTCGATCGACATTAACGTCGTTCCTTCTTGAAAAGTTCTATAATTACAAAACCGGACAAGGAACTGATTAAAAAGATGAACAGTAAACTACTCGTTGTATTAATTTATGATTGAAGGCTAATAAAGGCCAATGTTTTATTCGCTCAACCACTTCAAATAAATAAAAATGTTTATAAATTATTTAAAGATTGTGTCCGGAGATTTCTTTTGATGTTGATACCTGTAAATCAGTTATGTTACTTGTTGGGCATTTTTGGCTCACTCTTGCTTTGTGAATTCTTATTTCTTTCATAATCCAATGAGGATAAAGGTGAATAGCTCTTAATACTCAAAAAAAAATTAGAAAGATCTCAACTACAAGAGGATGGAGATGTTAGAATGAATAAGACAAAGGAGTTAGTACAGAGGTAATAAACTTGTATTTTAGATTTTTTAGACTTTTAGAAGATTAGATTATTATTTCATACCATAACCTGTAAACAATCCGGAAATTGAGGGGTCATCTGTATATTATTTTATATTCTGTAAAAGATTATTCAGTGACACCCAATCCTGACCCCGGATTTGGGAGTGTTACAACTTATCACTAAGCAGCATATACAACATGTTAACAAGTGAGTAAGTCACGACATCAAAGTTACTAATTTTTCCAGAAAAGAATTGAATAAAAGAGTCACAGAGAAAGCTCCACTCCTTTCTAAGGATTTTTCTCCTAACCTCACCTAGCTTGGCAGGGTCAAAAGCATAACCCATAAAACATCCATATCATTCACAATATATTTAGAAATATATTGTGAGTCCTACGTGGTATGCAGCAGTATCTTGGCCCATGTCTCTCATCTCCTGGACAACAGCTTTAAATGCCCAATCTGGTACCCTAATCACGTCAACAAAAACCTGACAAACAAGATGAGTATGGACAGTACGGTCAAAAGATACCATATTCAATAACCTAAAAATCAATGTACTTGGAGAATATAATAGTATAAAATGGCACATCAGATACATTAACAATCTTACTGCCCAATAAATGATTCACAACAGAGATATGTTAAAAGATCTAAACCTATCAAATAAAATGGGTCTCTGCCTAGTTGTGACTAGAAAGGCACAAGTCGACAAAACCAATGATCCTCATCAACATATTCTATGTTTCTATTTACGATTATAAGTTCTGCACATTCCAGGTTTGACTTGCGTGTAGGGCTGATACAAAAAAAATACACAGTATTATTTATGAGCCTTACCCCAAACTGTTAGATAGGTATCCCCTGTTGTGCACGCAGTAAATCAGCTTATCTTCTTGTAATCCACTGCAAAATAAATTTTAAAACAAAAAAACAGTTTAAGCATATAACATAATGATCAAGCATAAAATTCATAAATAATCATACTTTATGGTTTGTCATATTTGTGAAATGTAAATAAATCTTTCAACTTGGAATTTTTTATCTCTTTAAGTAGTATTAAATAGAGAAAATAAATCTTCCCAATGGACATGCATGCAATGCAGATGAGGCCACAGTAGCTAAATAGCAACCAAATAAGGAACCCATACTTCTGACCTTCTTCTGGAAACTGCAATATATTTTTAAAACATCTACATTAAGTCTATTTAATATACCAACAAAAGGAAGGAATTGAAGTGAGAAACTTACACAGCTTCTTGCACTAGTGAACCACATAGTACCAATTATAGCCCATGCCCAGAGGAAGAGATAAAGTAGTAGTGATAGGATTGAAAGAACTACTACCCTTCCACAAAATCGAGCATATCTCTGCTGCCAACCAAAATCCCTGTATCATAAAAGATAAATAAATGCAATATCATGTGTGATTATATATATTAAAACTGCTATTAAAGGAACTATGGTCGACTGTATAAAATAAAACACTGAAACATCTAATTTCATGAGACTAACTTCCAACTTTTATAAGTTATAATCACATAAAGTAGTTCTAAGAATAAGATTTTGAATCTAGATCCAAATTCTTTTATAGGCTAACATACAGAGGTAATCTCAGTACTCTCATAGTTTGAAAATTATCAATGTAATGTAAAGAGGCTCGGTCTGCAACCGAGCATAGACATTCAAAGGATAATTTCTGCCTCAAGGAAAAGGAGTACCCCTGGTATCTGACATTTCTAGAAGTAGCAGACTAATCTTCAGAAGGCCATAAAATTATATTGATCCATACTTTCCACTTGTACGTGATATTGCTTGTGTGGAGGCAGGGGGCGTTCCCAGGAGGCTTGACTGGGAAAAGGATTATTAGGTTCTTCTGGATGTGTGTAGCCATGATGTGCTCCATTGATCTGCACCCAAATAAAATTCAAATAAAACCAATATAAGAAAGCACAATTGCAGATATGAAATTGTAGAAAAGAACAAGCATTTAAAGCGGATCCATTTAGTTAGTAGTTGATAATTGATATAAAAAATTATGCATCTATATCATTTTTTAAAATAATTCTTTTACAAAAATAGAGTTACAATGGGTGTTGATGACAGCTTCTTCACATAAGTTTTTACTAAAACAACAACATAAACGATTGAGCTCTTTTTACACCAAGTCATCAACAAAGAGAAGTGCATTATAAATTCTAACAAAATTCAGAATGACACAGACAACAGTGGACATGAAATTGATAAGATGATACATAAACCTAACATGTAAAGAATATTCATACACGGTCACAATTGGTGGCATATCAAGCATGTATCGCATAATAACATTAGTAGAATACCCACAAGTTCACATTTATGTTACAATGACATAAAAAAATTCAGCTAGCCACAAATTAACTTACTGTTTCCAAACAAGCAGATAGAAGTTCACCTAAAAATGAAAATGATTCACTGCCACATTCTTTACAGTCTGGATTTTCATTCTTCCTTGCCAGTATACTTAGAAATCACACTTACTGTAAAAACTGAAAAATTCTTCCTTGTCCATAAGATCAGCCAAAATTACAAACTTGAGTAACATTCATTCTTAAATATGGCACATAAAAATCACGGAATATTAAGTACACCAAGTTACATTACATAAAAAAAAATAGAAGTGAACCGCATTCTTGGAAATCTTGAGCAGCCTAAACACTCAATACTATCTAAAACCTATGATAAAATTCATGTTATTCTAATTTAATTAAACACAAATGCTCACGGAAAACATCAAGTATATATTAAAAGCATACATCAGTAGAACAAAAACAAAATGACACAATAGTCTAAACACATCATATAACAGACTTACCAGGTGAGTAATTTATTTTGAGGCTCGCCCAATTTCCTCTGCAAGAAGAACCAATCAAATGCTTTAAACTTAGAGGTGTTTACAAACAGAGGAGCTCATATCTAAAAATAGGGTGAAGGTCCTGATACAAAAATCCTAATCTACAAACATTCAAAATTCGCTATATAAACCTCCAAAATTCACTATATATTAGAAAAAGTTCATCACGGATTCAGAAAACCCAAAATATGTTTTATCATACATAAATACACAAAATACTCAAAACCTCCATATAAAAATCAAACTCTTTAAAAATCAAAGCCTCAACTTAAAAAACTAGGGTTTCAAATTGAAACCTTTAATTTAAAAAGGTGTTTAAAGTATTTATAAAGCTTACCCAATCGTAACATTGACCTCTGCAACCTACGACTTGTGGTTTTGAGTAGTTAATTGAACACCTTATCAACCTTTGACCTCAGATTTGAAGCACAATCGACAAGTTTAAGCACCTATTAAATTGAACGAGCACATTCGAGAAATCTTGAGTAGGATGAGCACATGAGAGAGCTTGAATTTTTTTATCGTCGAGAACCGAGAGCTTAGTGTTGAGAGTCGATGAGGGAGATGGGGAGAGAGATGTTCTTCAGCTGTTGGGGGAGAGTTTTGTTTTGAGTTACATTTTCTTGATATTTTATGTGTTGGCTTAAATTTTGTTTTAATTTTAATATTTTAGTGTTATGTGTGTGTAAAGTTGAAAAAGAGGAGGGATAGTTGAAAATTTTCTTAAGGAATGGGAGGGAATTTTAAGAGGGAGGGAATTTTAAGAGGGTGTAAAAATCTTAAAATTTGGTTAAGGGGAAAATGAAATAGGAACTGCGTTGTACCTTTTTTTTTTAAAACAAACCTAATACATTGGTAAAAGAATAAATTGACACATAGTTTTGTAAAAGATATCGGTTCTACAACAGCCGATGTAAAAGAGCTCTTTTAACATCGGTGCCATTAGAAACCGATGTCTAAAGGGCGATGTATAATACACTTTTTCTAGTAGTGTAACAAATAAATTTCATAATTAATATTAGTAAATTCGAATATCAATATTTATTTAATTAATTAAGTCATACTTAATTAATATTATAAATAATTCGAATTACTTTAATATAATTTAAATTCAATTTAAATTAAATAATCCTTCAAGCATCCTTAGTGTGTGACCCTATAGGTTATTATTACGTTGGCGACGAATTTTAAATCTAATTTAAAATCATAAACAATGAGCGACATCTAGTAATACATCATTACTACCCAAGTAATAATAATTGAATCGGTGATCGATTAAACCTTTTGTGAATAATATACAATGTAATATAATCCCTTTAACCAAATATTATAGATTAAACTAGAGGCATGTAATGTGTCATCCTCATCATAGTTTAATCCAAGTTTCCTTGATCAATGAGTAGACTATCATATCAAATCAATATTTGAGTGTGGCCACGTATTTCATAGTCTAGCTCATACAAGAGGCCAATAATATCACTCCTAAAATAGGAGGGTTAAATCCCATCTAGATCATTCATATTTCTCATACGATTCATAATATACCCAATGTCCACTTTTATCATTACCCGGTCAAGGATAACTTTTAATGGAATCAATGTATATTAATTCTCGTATAGAAATATAATGACTTCAGGTCTAAGGACCATTACATTATTATCACTGTGAGAATTACTTATGACACAACAGACATGTAGAATCTCACATGGGGTCTGTCTAGCACCATGTACATCTACATCTGCCTGTGTTTTTGACTTTAGTATCACCATACCTATGATTAATGAGATGTGATCATCAGTCAACAAACACACCAGTCTTAATACATTATTATTGTCCCTTAATAATAATACTCGACTAGGGACCTTTAGGAATATTGATACTATTCTCATAATCTCATTTCTAAGTCACGTACTTAGAGATATAGAATTGCATATCATATTCCAAGGATATTTATTAATCTAACATTTATATCGCAGTAAATTAAGAATTAATAAATTATAAAGAGAATAATCGATAGAACATAAACATTAATAATCCTAATGTCTTAAACTAAAATATCATATTGTTATCTCTAGGGCACAAACACTAACAATCATATTGTTGTATCTAGGTTTTACCCCTTCGAGTGGATCAACCAAAGTCAGTACTTTATTTGATACATGGATTCCATCTCGGATTTCATGGCCTCTAGCCATCTTTTGGAGTCCGAACTGTTCATAGCATATTGGTAGGTGAGAGGCTTATCATTATCCATAAGCATAACATCACCATCTTAAATCAAAAAGAATTCATAATTTCTCTAGGGCTCATGGTGAATCCTACTAGATCTACGAATAACCTGTGTTTCTTGGACAAGATTACTTTCAACATTTTGATGTACATCCTGATCTTATTCCAACTCTGGTTCAATGTTATAATGTGGTTCTCGATCTTCATCGAGGTGTATTATCCCCCCACTGATTTTCTTAGAAATTAGTTCTCCCTCAAGAAATACACTAGCTCGAGCAACAAACACTTTATTCCCGGAAGGATTATAAAAATATACCCTAGTCTCACTTGGGTATCCCAAAAAATAGCATCTATCTAATTTTGGTCCAAGCTTGTCAAAGGCTAAATGTTTTATAAACGCTTCACGTCCCCAAATTTTCATAAATGACATGCTATGACATTCATCACTCTATATCTCATACGGAGTATTTTGAACTGCTTTAGTCATAACTTGGTTAAGTGTATATACAACCGTTTCTAGAGCATAACCATAGAAACTGAATGGAAGATCCGCTTGACTCATCATCGATCGCACTATATCCAATAAGGTACAATTTCTCCTCTCAGAATCTCTATTCCATTGGGGTGTTCCAGAAGGAGTAAGTTATGATACACTATCACACTCCTTCAAGAAACTTTTGAAATTGAGGTTTAAGTATACTCCTCCACGATCTGATCGTAAAACATTTATACTTTTCCCTTGTTTTCTTTTCTACTTCGGCCTTATATTCTTTGAACATTTCAAAAGAATCATATTTTTTCTTCATAAGAACCACATATCCATATATACTGAAATAATCAGTAAATGTTACGAAGTAGTATAAGCCCCCCTTTCCATCATACGCATTCGACCACATACATCATTATGTATAAGTCATAATCGTTCAGTGGCCCTTTCACCTGATCAGGTAAAAGAAGCTTTAGTCATTTTGCCAATGAGACAAATTTCGCATCTTCCGTATGATTCAAAATCAAACTTATCCAAGTATTCATCTATATGTAACTCAGAAATATGTTTCTCATTAATATGGCTTAACGACAATTCTAGAGGTAATGTTTGATTTGAGTCAACTTAGGACATATAAATTATTAACTAATTGTGCAACATTATAAGTCTTATCATTGAAATAGAATAAACAACTATTTTTTATTTAATTAAAATGAAAACCTTTCTTGTCCGAACAAGAAATTGACTTAATGTATCCGCTAAAGGCAGGCACGTAATAACAATTTATCAAGTTCTCAATATTGCCTTACGGGCAAAATTAGGTATCGAGTTCCTTCAACTAGAGCAACAACTTTTGCTCCAATTCTAACCCTATACCTGAAGCTTGACCATTGCTAGTCTTCTTCTTTAGATCTTCCAAATAAACTCGACAATTTAACTTCTATTCATCCAGTTATTTCCACAGAAATGATAATCATCTCCTTTAGCAACACCATTATTAGGCTTCAAAAGCCCTTTGAGATTGGACTTTGGTTTGGCACTGAATAAGATCAAATCTTCACCTTGCCTGCCCACTTTCATTTCCCATTTGCATTCCATGTGTACATCATCAATATGGACATAATTCATGCCTTTATCGTGTTATTTTGAGCAGTTCTAAACATGCTTAACAACTCAGTGAGTGTTCTGTCTATCTCATTCCTTTTGTTCTTAACAAACTGAGAATAGAAGTTGTTCAAAGATTATTTGATCAAATCAAGCTAAGTCTCTAGACCATTCTTGAAACATAAAATATCAAGGTACATATGCCTATCACCTTTAGAACATGTGCTCCAACCGAATATGATTCTCCCATTAATGCAAAAGTATGGTGCCTTATTATTGTCAAATCTTTCTGACG